>NW_026000221.1:10213723-10247219 GCF_001458135.2 Marmota marmota marmota
CTTTTTTTTTTTTTTTTTTTTTTTTTTCCTGAGACATGTTCTCACTAAGTTGCTCAGGGCCTCCATAAATTGCTGAGGCTAGATTCAACTTGCTATCTTTCTGTCTCAGCCTCCCAAGCCTCTGGGATTACAGATATGTGCCACCATGCTGGGCTTTTAAAAAAAAAGATTTTTTTGATACAATTTTTGCTTAAAGGAAACGCTTTTGAAATTTCCCTTATTTCTTTAATATAATCTATATTTTTCCCTCCAGATTTTTCCAGAAGAATAATTACAGCCACATGTGCTATTTCAATTTCCAGAAACTCTTTCTTATATTACGTAGGCATACATTTTCATTGGGTCAGAAAACTCAGCATCCAAGAATGTACGTATTTTCTCCTAACTTTCTAACCTATTATTTGGATATGCAACTAGCGGAAAGAGGAGCAGTGCATGCTTATGGGATCAGAATATATATATATATATATATATATATATATATATACAGTCCCCCATAAATGTGATAAACTGAACAGAAGAAGGGAGGACAAGAGAAAGGAAAGTTTTGCTCAATAATCCTTTCCATTTATAAAAATTAGAGCCCCGGTATTAAGTCTACTGAAACTTATTTTGAGCAGTAACCTCAATCTTTATGATATTTTTTAAGCATTTAATTGAAATAAGATTTCTTAAAATACAAATATCTGAGCTACAGATACAGTATCAGATACAGATATCTGATTAGTTTTATTGAAAAATATTAACAGCTTAAATGCTCCTTCTAATCCTTGTTTCTTACTCCAGGCTTAGACAGACTCCCCTTTTAACTTGCTAAGAATTCATAACTTGGAGACCAGATTTTGCAAGGTGTCTTCACAGAACCATTTCCTCTAGAGCTGCTTTCCACCAAAGGTCCTTACAAATCACCCTCATAATGTCCAATCATCTTCTCAGCTTGGTTCTTTTCATTTACAAAAGAAATCAAAAGAGACCTAGCTAATTTAAAGCTAGCCCTAAATAAAGTGTTTAATTCCTTCAAAGGGGATGAATGCTTGGAACTGGATTGAGCAATCCTAACCTTGCCTCCTGGGTGGTCCAGTAACTGGGAGGACCCAGGGCTCCAATGCCCCACTTCCAGCACAGGAGCCCAGGCTGTTTGCATAGGACTGTGTTCCTATGAGCTTCCCTGTCAATACCAGGCCACACATCATTTCTGTAGGAAAGAGAAGAAGAGAACCAAATACAATAGCTCCCCCTTGTCCACATAAAGAATGTTCCAAGACACCCAGTGGATGACTGAAACTGCAGGTAATACTGAACCCTGTATATAGCGTACTATTGTTTTTTCCTGTAGAGTTCATACATGCCTATGATAATGTTTAATTATAAATGAGGAACATAGTTAGAAATTAACAACGATAATAATAAAACAGAACAATTATATATCTACATAATCCAATATTATATATAATGCAATAAATTTATATAAATATGTACTCTCACTTTCTCTTTCTCCCAACATATCTTATTATATTCCCCTTTCTTAGATTGTAGTCAAACATAGTTACTGAAACTGAAAAGGGAAACTGTAGATAAGGGGAAACTGCTGTAGTGTGAAATCTCATGATCATCATCATTTAATAAACATTTTCGTTTCTTTTATAAACATTTTATAAGCATTTCCATTTATTTTCCTTATTGGTAGCTAGAGTTTGTTCTTTTTCTCATTTAGTTTGAGTATAAACAAAAGAGTCAATATACAACTGCTTTCTGAAATAATCTGGAATTATAAAAGCAAGCTTTCTAAAATTTAACATTTAAAAATACATTGAATCAAGAATCAGAAGTCTTTAAACAGAGATACAGTGATCCCATCACCAAACAGGGGTTCCCTGGGCCTCCGCACTGATGCAGGATATTACTGTGAAACACTTCTTGTTTCTTCCTCCTGCGTTTCCTTCCTGTGCAGGGTGCAGGTCAGTGCAATCCCTGATCACCTGCTGTGCCAGACTCATGCTGCTCCTAAAAATGGGTCAAAGTTAGGGAGCATAAGTCCCACCCATCTTTTGTAGAACTGGCTTTATCTGAGGAAAGCACATATTTGGGATGCACTGTCCAAGGAGAGGCCTGCCTCACTCCAATACTAACTGGAACTGAATGGCTAAGTCTGCCTCATTTAGCTAGCAGCCTTTACATTACATCTTTTACATTTTCTGACTTTTTGAACACTATATTTTCTCTATTTTTTTCTACCCCATTTATCCAAATTTAGAAAGGGAAGAGCAACACTTGTTTGGTTTTGTTGTTTTTAATGAGGAACAAAAACTTATATAATATCACATCATTAGGAATGCAAAGGGAAAAAATGCATATATATTAGTAGGCTTAAAGCCTTTGTAAATGCCTGGAAATAAACATGCATTGTGTTATTCTGATGATTTAGAAGCATTCACCTGCAAGGAAATTGTCAATAATTATGAATTATGCTGTGGACATAATTCAGTATTAGTGTGTTGGAAACTCAGAAACACTAAACAGATATCCATACTTTTGCTGTACTTTGCAGCAGAAAACCAGTGTACAAAAGATTTACTTTAGAATAAGCTGAATTGTCCCATAGATATGTTAGGGTTTCATATGAAATCTGGACCTACAAGGCAATATCAAATAAATCAGACACCTAATCAACAAATATCTATTTTTTTTAAATATCTATTTGAAAATTGATTCAAAACAAATACAGATTTCAACACAATAATACTGGCTGACTTTAACACACCTCTTTCACCATTGGATAGCCCTTCCAAATAAAAACTAAACAATAAAACACAATAATACAATCAATAATTCAGACTTAACTGACATATATTGAATATTTCATTCATCAATAAGTGAATACACTTCTTCTCAGCATCCTTCTCTAATATATACCATATATTATGCTACAAAGCAACTCTTAGCCAATGCAATAAAATAGAGATACTAGTCTGCATTCTATCAGATCGTGATAAAATGAAATTAAAAATCAATGATAAAATAAAAAGTGGAAGCTACTCCAAAACTTGGAGACTAAAATGTTATTGAATGGGAAATGGATTGCAGAAGACATCAAAGATGATACTAAAAAGTTCTTAGAGGTAAATGAGAACACTGATACAACATATCAAAATATCTGGGACACTATGAAGGCAGTACTAAAAGGACAGTTCATTGCATGGAGCTCATTTCTTAAAAGAAGAAAAAGTCAACAAATAAATAAATGACCTAACATTGTATCTCAAAGCCTTAGAAAAAAAGAACAAATCAACACCAAAAGCAGTAGAAGAGAGAAAATACTTAAAATCATAGCTGAAATCAATGACATTGAAACAACAAAAAAAAAACTTTTGAAAAAATTGACAAAACAAGAAGTTGGTTCTTTGAAAAAATAAATAAAATTGATAAATACTTAGCCATGCTAATGAAGAGAAGGACAGAGAAAACTCAAATTACTGAAATCCATGATGAAAAAGGAAATATCATGATGGATACTACAGAAATACAGAATTATTTTGAAAATGTGTACTCCAATAAAATAGAAAATATCAATGACATTGACAAATTTCTAGAGTGACTTACCCAAACTGAATCAGGACAATATACACAAGTTAAACAGATTAATTTCAAGCATTGAAACATAAGATGCCATCAAAAGTCTACGAATGAAGAAAAGCCCAGGACCAGACAGATTAACAGTTGAGTTCTACAAGACCTTCAAAGAAGAACTAATACCAATACTCCTCAAATTATTCCATGAAATATAAAAGAGGGAACACTTCCAAATTCATTCTATGAGGCCAATATCACCCTTATTCCAAAACCAGACAAAGACACATCAAAGAAAGAAAACTTCAGACCAATCCAATATATCTAGTAAACATAGATGCAAAAATTCTCAATAAAATTCTGGAAAAACAAATATAAAAAAATATATTTAAAAGATAATGCACCACAATCAAGTGGGGTTCATCCTAGGGATGGAAATCAATAAATATAATTTATCACATCAATAAGCTCAAAAGATAAGAATCATATGATCATCTCAATAGATGCAGAAAAAGCATTCACAAAATGCAGCACCCCTTCATGTTCAAAACACTAGAAAACCTGGGGATAATAGGAACATATCTCAACATTGTAAAAACCATCTATGCTAAGCAGAAGGCCAACATCATTATAAATAGAGAAAAATTGAACGCATTCCCTCTAAAAACTGGAACAAGACAGGGATGCCCTCTTTCACTACTTCTATTCAAAATAGTCCTTGAAAATCTAGCCAGAGCAATCAGACAGACAAAAGAAATTAAAGGGATACAAATAGAAAAGAAGAACTCCAACTATCACTATTTGCCAATGACATGATTTTATACTTACAGGATCTGAAAAATTCCACCAGAAAACTTCTAGAAATAATAAATGAATTCATGAAAGTCACAGGATATAAAATCAACACCCATAAATCAATGTATTTCTGTACATCATTGGCAAATCCTCTGAAAGAGAAATTAGGGAAACTACCTCCTTTACAATAGTCTCAAAAAAAAAAAAGTACTTGGGAATCAACAAAAGAGGTGAAAGACCTCTACAACGAAAACTACAGAACTCTAAAGAAAGAAAGAAATTAAAAAAGACCTTATGAGATGGAAAGATCTACATCATTCTTGGATAGGCAGAATACCAGACCTTAAATTACACTACAGAGCAATTGTAACAAAAATGGCATGGTATTGGCACCAAAATAGACATGTAGCCTGTTCTGAGCCATCCATGGGCTGTGTGTGTAAGCTATCCATAGGCTATGTGTGTGAGCCATCCATGGGCTGTGTGTGTAAGCTATCCATAGGCTGTGTGTGTGAGCTATCTATCCATGGACTGTGTGTGTGAGCTATGAGAATTTGAGCATTATGAGAGGACTGGACTGACATTGCGTGCTGATGGGCTGTGCAACATTAGTGTGCCTTTTCTCTCACTCTGCCTATGATCCCGCACACCACCTGGATGTCAATCAATCTGCCACAAGACATCACCAAGCAAGACTCCACCTTTCGAAACCCAATTCCTTGCCTTATTTGGGTGGAGCTTTCTCAAATGTCTTTCCCCTAAATAAAAACAGGGATTTGGGGTGCACTCACTCTCTTTCTCCTTTCAGCGCTGGACCCCACCCTTGGGTCACCGAGCAGTCCTACCTTAGAAACTTATGTTTGTGTGCTCCATGGTTTCTTCGCCATTTTCTTAGTTATTGATACAGCCAGCTCCTTGAACCCAGTTCATATTGCGAGCCCTGCCAGCTGGTGATAGTAGACCAATGGTACAGAATAGAGGAAACAGAGACAAATCCACATAGATACAGTTATCTCATACTAGACAAAGGCACCAAAAACATACATTGAAGAAAACATAGTCTATTCAACAAATGGTGCTGGGAAAACTGGAAGTCCATCTGCAAGAAAATAAAATTAAGCCCCTTCCTCTCACTATGCATAAAACTCAACTCAAAGTGGATCAAGAACCTAGGAATTAGACCAGAGGCCCTGTGCCTAATTAGAAGAATAAGTAGGCCCAAATCTTCATCATGTCAGATTAGGCCCCAACTTCCTTAACATAAAATCAACATACTACAGGGACACAGCCACATCAATGTTGATAGCAGCACAATTCACAATTGCTAAATTGTGGAACCAACCTAGATGCCCTTTAATAAATGAATGCATAAAGAAACTGTGGCATATATACACAATGGGATATTACTCAGCATTAAAAGAGAATAAAATCATGGCATTTGAAGGTAAATGGATGGAGTTGGAGAATACCATGCTAAGGGAAGTAAGCCAATCGCCAAAAACCAAAGGTTGAATGTTTTCTCTAATAAGCGGATGCTGACCCATGGAGCATGGGAGAAATAGAGGAACTTTGGATAGGGTAAAGGGGAGGAAGGGGAAGGGAAGGAGCATGGAGATAGGAAAGATGGTGGATTGAGATGGACATCATTACCCTAGGTACATGTATAAAGTCATGAATGGTGTGACTCTACTTTGTGTACAACCAGAGAAATGAAAAACTTGCTCTATTTGTGTACTATGAATCAAAATGCATTGTGCTGTCATGTATAACAAATTAGAATAAGTGAATAAATAAATAACCAAAAAGAAAGAAAGAAATGAAATACAGGTTTCAAAGATATTTTGGAGTTATTTTTCTCAAGTGTACTCCATTGAAGCATGAGTATACTTTTATATTGAAAGATGTTTCTTTCAATATAAAAATTTTCCTTGGTCTATGAAGGTGGAAGAAATGTGATGCTATTATTTCTGCTCCTGAAGCTCCACAATGTACCTAACATTGTAGCACCAATTGATTCCATGAGACTTGCTGTGGAAATGCCACCTTCTAATATTAAGCATTAAGATGTAATACTTATTTTTTATTTTTTAAATATTTAATTGATTTTATTTTTAATACATAACAGTGGAATGCATTACAATTCTTATTACACATATAGAGCACAATTTTTCATATCTCTGTATATAAAGTATGTTCATACCAATTCATTTCTTCATACATGCACTTTGGATAATGATGTCTATCACATTCCACCATCATTGCTAACCCCCTTCCCCCTCCCTTCCCTTCCCACCCCTCTACCTTATCTAGAGTTCATCTATTCCTCACATAAATATAAAAAAAATTGAAGATATTATCTTGAAATGTTTAATTCCTAGATGAAGTAACCATAACAAATACTTACGAAATCACAAACTTTCTGCTACATCACATAATAAAGACAGGCTTCCTATGTACTTCTTCCTAGGATGTGAACAATAATATGTCTTATGGTATAGATATGAGGTGTCCCCCCAAAGTTGATGTGTAAGACAATGAAAGAATGTTTGGGGGTAAAATTATTAGCTCATGAGAGTTTTAACCTCATTGGTGAATTAATTCACTGATATGGATTAATAGAATGGTAACTAGTTACAGGGACGGTGTGGCTGGAGGAGGTGGGTCAGGGGGTCTCATCTTTGGGTCTGTATTTTGTTCCCAGTGAGCAGAGTTGTTTCTCTGCTTACTGGTTGCCATGTCCTGAGATAATTTCCTCTTCTGTGTCTTTTCACCTTGATGTACTGACTCACCCCAGGTACAGAGCTGTGGAAATAGCGGCCATGGAGTGGAACTTGGAAACCATGAATCAAAATAAACTTTTTCGCCTATTAAAAAAAAAAAGATGTAATACTTAAATCCCATAAGGAATTCTGAAGTACAGAATTTTGTGGTAATAAAAAAATGAGGAGTAATAATCATACTTTATCATTTTATCAGTAAGTTTAAGTAGCAGAAAATTTTATAGACTGTACGTCTCATAAGTTACACTGTGAACTGTGTAGACACTGAGACTACCTCGTGATGCCCCACCAGCAGTCACAAGGGTTGGACATCTTGGGATGTACTTCACCTTGTCTTCCTAAATCCTTCACTAAAATCCTTAAGTGAAAATAGCCAAGGATTTTCTCTCAGCTTTTTCCCAAGACACCTGCCTTCCTGGTTGCTCAGATTATAATTTTTTCATCTTGCTACCACCTAGGTAATGAAATACCATGGAGAAGTTGTTAGTGGACTAACTCTACACTGCAGTAGTCATTTCTTTAATCTTCATTTGTGATAATCTACACAGTCATGGTTTCCAAACTGTGTGCCAAGGTGCACTTGGATGCCACAATCTCATAGGGAATTTAAATTTTTGAGGAACACATTATATTTGACATCTTTCAGGCATAGCATAAACTCTTAGCCCAAATATTTCATAGTTTCAATATTAGATCATGCTATATTCTTTTTGTTAATGGTCATATCTTTGCAAAGCTACATATGCAGCAACTACTCTAATAAAGAGCAAATATTATAAAAATCAATGTGGAATAGGAGGTGTCAATCAGTGTCAATCAGAAAACACATGTTTCATTAGTAATTATGGTTATTTAAGAATATTTTTTTCAATTCATGTATATTACTTTCCTCACATAGCTAATATAAAAACTTCAGTATAAATACTTAAGTTGTTTGGTCGTTACTACCTAATTAATGGAACTATTGAGTATTTCGGTTGACCTACCTGCACTGTGGAAAATGTACTAAAATATTAAGGACACTAGGATCTGAGAAAATTGAGGAACTTTTCTGAGATTTAGAGGGGAAAAAAAAAAGTAAAAGAGATTTCAGCCTTGGAAGAGGATCATCCCCAGGGCTGCAGCTGCAACTCAGGGGCAGAGCACTTGCCCAGCAAATGTGAGGCACTGGATTTTAGCCTCAGCACCACTTAAAAATAAATAAATAAAATTAAAGTAATAAAAAAGAGAGTTGTTAACCTATATTTAAAAAATAATAATTGTTCCTATACAGATTTAGCTTCCATGTTTGGTTAATAAGAAAGAAATTAAGAGAGAAAGGGAGAAAGGGAGGGAAGGAAGGAAGGAAGGAAGGAAGGAAGGAAGGAAGGAAGGAAGGAAGGAAGGAAGGATAATGATGTTGAACATCTAAAATGTGAATATTACATATCAAGAAACAACTCCATTGATACACTGGAAAAAAGGAAAGAAAGAAGGGAGGAAAGGCGGACCAAGAGGGAGGCAGAAAGAAAGAAAATACACGTTTTTTTAAGTTTATAAAATTTTTTATTTCTATGTAAAAAAATTAGATGCATTCTCCATTTTGAATCTGAAATCAATAAAAGATAAATATGTACTTTCGATGCTTTAAAGCAGAGAAAACAATGAGATGATGGCTCAACTCTTATGCACAGAAGCTTGGAGAGTCATAGTTGCTACAGTCAGCATGATGTCTACCTTTTGAGGCCGTTTCTACTTTTTTTTTTTTTTTTTTTTGAGAGAGAGAGAGAATTTCAAATATTTATTTTTCAGTTTTCGGCCGACACAACATCTTTGTATGTGGTGCTGAGGATCGAACCCGGGCCGCACGCATGCCAGGCAAGCGCGCTACCGCTTGAGCCACATCCCCAGCCCCCTGTTTCTACTTCTTGGTCCTCTTCAAGGTCACAGCTTTGTGCCACTCAGGCAGCTCTAACCATGGTGCCCAAGAGTGAATAACATCTCTTCACTATGGTCACATTCCTCCCTGAAGAAAGTGTGCCTGGATTTGTGAAATTTTCCATCTTGGAGCCAAGTTGGAGGACCAGAAAGCTAAGAAATTATTTCTACCCCTTTTTCTGTCTTACCAGAAGGTAAAGCCCTTGGTTACTTTCTCTAGCAATCAACACCTTGTATCTAGGAATCTCCAATCTATTGGTTTTCCTCCTTTGACCAACTAGCCACCTCTATTCCCAAAGGCTGTCCCAAGATCTTTTCTCCTCTTATCTGTCCTCTTGCCTGTCAATCTACAAATTATGGTGCTATATTAAATTCTTGGTTCAAACATTTACCCACTATCTTCCATAAGGATTTAAAATTGTCATATTGAGATCTAAGTCACAGTAAAAAAAAAACTGTTAAAAACTTTTTACATCATCATATAATCCAACTTCTTGATTCTTCATATGATGGACATGGGTCAGTTCACAGGTTCACACAGATCTGGGGAAACCTAAGCATAGAAACTGTTCATCTTGCTATAGGGCATAATATTCTTTTTAAAAATCTCTAAGCACAACAAATGTTAATGTGATATAGGGATAATTCATTGCTGGCAAATTCATGAGTTTTCAAGAGGTTTCAACTCAGCTCCACAATTTCCATCCATCAGAGTGATCAGAACCCCATCACCCTTTTCAGGTCTCACAGATATGTTGAAGTGTTGTGAAAGAGGACAGGGAGAAGATCAAATTCTGTGCCTGATAAGTATCTCTCCTGGGGAAGGAGCCTTGGTAATTGTAGCTCAAATCTACAAGGTAGTTGTAGATTTGAGCTACAACTACCAAAACGAAGTCTTCCTGGGGTGTCCCTAGAAAGGAGAGCCCAGTTCTTAAGCACAGATGTGGGCAGTGCACCCTCTAGTGACAGCCATCCAATATGCAGGTCAAGACAAAGATCCTGAGTGTCGTGCTAAACAGATGTGCTCTGATTTTTCCCTCCATGTTTCATAATGGAAATCTTTCCAAAAAGAATATTTTTTTAAAAAAAGTGCCTAGGATCCCACTGTTGCAGAAGCAACAAGCCTCCAGTTCTTTTAGGGCTGGGATGCTAGGAAGCATGACCCATGGCCATTCTCTTGGGACCCACAGTCTCTCTCATCAACATAAGGGATCTTTTAGATACTGGGGAAATCTCTCTCCATTATGTTAATCTGAGATGCTTTTTCTGTGACTGTTAATTCCTTTTTCTGTACTGTATATAAAGTGCCTGATACACGGTAAGCATTCACTATTCTCACCCTTTATTATAGTTATTGATAGCCTATTCTGAGATCTGGAGTCAATCAAAAATTATTAATACACTATCTGATATTGATTGATCATTTACTATTTGCACACATTGTTATAACTTCTTTATATGCATTCCTCATTTATTTCCCACATCTAACAGAGGTAGGCATAACTTTTATTAATCTATTGTAGATTAGAAAACTGTGACACAGAAAAATTAATTAATGTGCCCAAGGTCACAAAACTAACAAGAACTGGAGCTGGAATTTGAACCTATGCAATCTGTTTCTAGGGCTTGTGCCCTTCATTATACCACTAAACAAACTTTCCAGATTCTCCTTTCCTGAAGGTAGAAAGAACTTGTACTTTAGACTCCATTAGATAAACAAAGAATAAAGAGAAAAAAAATAGTAAGCTCAGAATTAAAAAGATGCTCCTACTAATGCCAATACATTAATTATATGAGGGGCCCCAAAGTACTGGAGCATATAAAATATACTATTCTACTTTATCATAGCTTTGACAATTTAAAATATAAATTACTAGTTACAGCAAATGTTAATCCAACCATTGATTCACAATCATTTTATCTTGCCTCTTTGGAATTCATACAGTTTTATACAATTCATATTTTACTATGTGTTTTAACCGCATATTTATTATAGAAAAATTTTATATTTCTACACAAAATAAATTGTTACATGTGGTTTGTCCAAATGCTTTATTTTTGTAACTTTTCCTTTTAAGAAAAGTTAAATGGGAAATCATTTCCCAGTGTATATTTATTGTAAAAAGTTTTATGCTTAAATGATAAATTCTAGCATTTAGAGTCTTACTCTGAGGAAAATATTGATTTGAACTGTAAATGCTTAGCATTAGAAACATTAATAAGGGTTTAAAATGTATTCATTTTAACTGTCATGATCTGATTAACCATAGCTTTAAAAGTACTTAATTGTATATCTCTTAATTCATGATATCTCATTCTCCTGTAGACTTAAAGATATATTACAATGCAGAAATGTCAGTCACTTTAGATAGGCATGGACTGCCTCCTACTGACATTGCCCATTGGCAAGTTGTCAAAATAAGGTTTATTCAAGGTTCAGAATCCTATCGAGTATATGTGCATCAGGCAGCAATGCCACCAGGCGTTAGGATCATGCTTCTTGGCTCTCTTGATACTGAAGATACTTACAGGCACTACAGATCCAACATATCCTAAACTTCAAGTGTTCCTCATTACTAATCTCAACCTCCATTTCTGTCATTGCTAGTGCCCATGACCCATGGAAGAAGCCTGTTAGATACAATTCACCTTGCTCTCTGTAGCATGTAGCCCAACAACATAGACCTCTCAGGTCTCCAATTCCTAGTGGATTTTTTTCCCTAAGGACCACCAAACCTAAAACTCCTGTTCTGATCTACCTTTGCTCAGATACTTCAATTTCTATATGAAGTAATACAAAAACAACCTAGTATTGTCCCAATTTTAATCTTAACCCCAACTGATGAATATGACAATATTATCTACTTTATAGAGTCGATAAGATAATCATCAGATAATGAGTTAACGTTCGTAATGTGCTCATAACAGTGCTTGGTATATATAGTCTGATAAATAAAATTTAAAATAGTCCACGAACCTCATTGTATAAATACACACCCTGACTCAATGTGTTCCCACTCAGCTTTTCTTAGGACTCGTCCTCCACATTCTGTCTTCATAAGTGTAAGAACTACATGCAGAGGCCACGAATTGCTGGGTTAATCATTTCATTTTGAGGGTAAATTTTTACTTTAAATCTCCAGCATTTGGATTTCAAATTAAGTGTATGATCAAGTATTAATGGTGTGATGAGAGTTAACCTTAAGATGGGAAATACTTTTACAAAGAAATCTTTATCTCCTTTTGAGGCCGTAAAAATTATTTATTATGTATTAAATTTTTGATGCTGCAAAGCAATAGCAGATTGATGAGCTGTTGGGGCCTGAATTATTCTCCAGGTTAAAAGATGCCTTTTGGTTGTATTAATCATCTAGCCTAAAATTAAAGCAGACACAGAAGAGCCTTGCTTTTGAAGATCTGTGGACAGTGCAACACAGCATGGCCTATGCCAGGCAACACTATTTGAAAGCAGATTCATTTCCAGCAGGGTTGAGGAAACCAAAGCTTCCCTCCCAGGTCACTTTCAGCCACCCTCCCACTGTCCATCAAGTTTCCTCATTTACATTGATTTTAAGAAGTTGAATCAAAAATTAGATTGAAGTTGAAGACATCATTTTAAACCAAATAAAAGCCCACTTATCATCCTGAAAAATAGCTTTTTTTTGGACTGAGCATCCTTAAACTCAAAATACTTTATAATCCAAAACTTTTTGAAAGCCAACATGATTCCATAAGTAGAAAATTCCACACCTGACTTCACAGGATAGGTCATAGTCAACATACAGGTGCACTAAAAGTATATAAATTTACTTCCAGGCTATGTGTGTCTGAAATACATATTAATTTTGTTTTCAGAATTGGGTCCCATCCTCAATATATCTCATTACGTACATGCAAATATTCCAAAATTTTTTTAAAAGTCCAAATCTGAAACACTGAAGTAAATTACTGTTTTTCAACAAAAGTGTTAAATGTTGTCTATAAGAACTAAAGCATAATACTTTCCATTTGGGGATTAACTCTTTTCAGAGAGTGGTGGATGTGTTGATTTTCATGATCCAGCACTATGCTGGCCTGTAAGGATATGAAAGTGAATAAAATAGACATGGTTTGTACCTTGGTAGAGCCTGTGTTCTTTGGGAGGTTCAGATTAAACCAGTTATCAGTCGGCAAATAAAATGTTCCCAAATTATGATTAAAATGAATGATGAAATCATATGAAACTCTAAAGAAAAAGCATTACTGCACAGCAAGGGCTCTCTGCCTTGCCCACAACTTTAGGATTGCCTGAGGAGTTTTTTTAACTCCACATCATGCCCCAGATCGATGAAAGAATTATGGCAGGAAGCAGGGAATCAGGCACCAGTTTTTAAAATCCCTCAAGTGATTCTAAACTAGAGCCCAAATTGAGAATCATTGTTTTACTCTTCAGAACCAAAAAAAAAAAAATTATAGAACTGCAACTACCTCAGAAAAATTCAGTCCCCATCTTGACAAAAGTTATTATTAATACCAGTTGGATGACCTTAAGCTAGCTCTTTGACCTCTATCGACTTTAATTTTCTCATTTGTAAAAGGAGTAGAATATCATCAGTTTATGACTACTGTATGAAAATGAAATTATGCATGACAAATTCTTATCACAGTAACCTACATCTACAAGTGCTCCAAGACTGTCAGTTATCAGTACTATTATATGGACTGTCTCTGTTTATATTGCTTTTGTTTTTATTGTTATTGTTAAGGGCTCTGATACAGAGGACTGAACTTTCCTGAGGGCCCTAAACTGTCCACTATTGAAAGTTGGCTATCAGTACTTCAGTAGGCTTTCCTGGGGCCTTTAACAACTTGCAAAGACTTACCTTGAGGTTTTTTTGTTGTTGTTGTTTTGTTTTGTTTTGTTTTGTTTGTTTGTTTTTTCTGTTGCTTGTACTTCCTCAGCACCATTTCCTTCTCATCTGGAGGAAGAAGAATTGTCAATCTTTGCACAAAAGAGAGGGGAGGCCACATGATTCCCCTGGGGCCAGGAGACACTGTGAGGGTAGTCCACGCCCTGCTTTTATTCCATCAGAATCTTCTGCAGCTAACCTATCACTCATCACAGAACATCCTAGGATCTAGTCAGTGTCCAGTTGCCATTGAATTATTCTTTGCTAATAAACTGAGCAAATTTCTGCTTTTCTGACCTCTGAATGGGACCTCAGAAAAAGAAGCTTGTTTTTCAGGGACTGGGGTTGTGGCTCAGCGGTAGAGCGCTCGCCTAGCACGTGCGAGGCCCTGGGTTCAATCCTCAGCACCACATAAAAATAAATAAAATAAAGCCAAGTGTGCAACTACAACTAAAAAAAAAAAACTTTTAAATAAATTGACTTTAAAAAAAAGGAAGCTTGTTTTTCTTCCAAACATTTAGTGTATGTATCTAAAATGATGATGTGCGCTATTTACACACCACATTTAACTTTTCATCTACAAAAATAAGACTAATAACAAGAACTATCAGGTCTGTATATAAAATATTGCCACCCATTGTAAGGTATAATAAATGCCACTGCACCAAAAAATATATATCTGCAACAGAACTATGACTCCGTCCCAATTGATGACATGCATACTTTTAGCAATATCAGATACAAGAAAATTATGTTCCTGTAAAAGAATATAGACAGACACATTTTAAGCTCACTGGGGTATAGATGTTTTTGTATGGTAAAATCAATAGTATGTCTGAAGACTCTCAGACATGTGCTCAGAGTCCTCACCAGAATTGCTCCAAGTGCACTGCAGCCCAGGCCACCTATGTGATCGATTAATAATAATATCCTTCTTTCCAAATCACTTCTTTTGGTTCCATGTATAAGGACTCAGATCCACTATGATTAGCAGGGAGGGAAATGCAAACAACCACTATGTCATATTGATACACTGTAAGTAGTACACAGCCCCCTATCACAACTGTGGAAACCTAACCTTAAATCCTAGCAGATAATTACAAAATGTTATTACTAAGCCATGAGACTGCAAAGCATACCATTGCTTCCAAATTTGCTTATAAAGATAAAAAAGAAAAAATAATGTTGATAAAGTTACACTGGTGGATGTTGACTTATACATGTCCACATCATGGCCCTGACCACCTGAAAACGGTTGGTGCAATCACATGGGCCCCTGGATTCAGAAACTCCAGAGACAAGGAAACTTGCCCCTCCTTCCTCCTCTCACTCCTTTTCTTGATGTAACCCAGAATGGCTTCCCTCCTGAGGATAAGAATAGGCTCCATGCCCTCTGGCCCAGCAATCACACTCCAAAGGTACTACATCCCATTCAATTTCCCCCTCTAATATGGGTTGGAAACATCAAAAGAACCACTAGCTCTGTACATCAGGACCTTTACTTTGGTTGGCAGATACAACAACATGGCCAAAAGCAAAACAAATACAAAAAAAAAAAAAAAAGATACTATGAAAGCAGAAGGACATTTTCCAAATCTCAAAATATTATCAACTTCAGTTTAGGTTTTAAATTTAGTTCTTTTATCATCCATGTAAGTATTTGTCCCAAGTCAAAACTTAAGTATAGCATTCTATGTTTTACCAATTTTAATTTCGCTTCTTTAAATGATTACAAAATAAAAGACATGTTTTGAAAAACCAATGAAATAAATATAAGGGATGTAGGAGGACAGCCACCAAGTGGTGGGTGCATGCTTTAGTGATTGGAAACACAACACATTTGAGACATATATTTCAAGACATTCTTTAACCTCATTGATTTCTGCTATTTGGAGGATGTGCTCCAGCAAAGAAAAGTTGCCTCTGGGCATATATTACACAGTCAAATAGAAAGAGACAGCACCTGCCAAAAAAATTTATAATCCTCAGGAAAAAGATAAACATCCCACACTCGTATACTTGTTAGTATGCATAAGCACACAACCTAATTGTGTAAAGAAGATTTAATATTCTCAATGCTGATGCACCATCAAGTTAAGCATCAATGAGCACATATAAGGGAGTTCAGTTATTCACAAAACTTTTTTTGGTAACTTTCTACTAACTCTATTGTTCATAAATTATCAGCAGGAAAAGCTCACATGCTAGGGATTTCGGTAAATAATTCTAGTTCATCTTGACCCCAGGCACAGAGTACACCCAAGGATAAGCAGTAATCCTTGGGAAATGTGCTGATAACTGCACCATGTTGCATAAAAAAAATGGAATGCCCTTTCTCACAATGAGATGCCTGAAGGAAGGTTTGTGCATATCTCAGGTCCAAATACTTGGTGCTTCAGAATCCCCTGAGCATGTACTTCTCTCTCCTCTGCTTCAGTGAGAGTGCTTGGTGCAGAATTCTGATATAGTCTTTGTGAATCCAGTACATAGTCTCAATAAAATATCCCAAATAAGTAAGTTAATTGGAAAGGGGGATTGATTCTAATAAATTACCAATGGCACAGAGTTGGTGTAGCCCATGGAGCTGCCTGAGAGTACACCTTAGTGTATAACCCCAGAGTCGTTTTCTACAGAGAATTGGGGGGAACGTTCACACAGGGCATATATGAATGCAGCGTAGGCAACTGAAATGTGGAAGCCCTAGGCCACTACCCACCTGCACTTTTATCTGTTTTCTATTGGGCTTTCAGCAGAGATTTGAGTAAAAGTCTGAGAACCTGGTCTAAGTTACTTTGAGAAAAATCATAGCCTCAAAAATCTGTTTCCTTGCCAGGGATGATGGTGCACACCTGTAATCCCAGTGACTTATAAGGATGAGGCAGGAGAATCACAAGTTCAAGGCCGGCCAGGGAAATTTGAC
Source organism: Marmota marmota marmota (assembly GCF_001458135.2). Classification (NCBI taxonomy): domain Eukaryota; kingdom Metazoa; phylum Chordata; class Mammalia; order Rodentia; family Sciuridae; genus Marmota; species Marmota marmota. Next base: position 10,230,592 of record NW_026000221.1, read on the forward strand.
CCAGAATACAATATGGAAAGAGCTGGGGATGTAGCTCAGGGGTAGAACACCCCTGGGTTCAATTCCTAGTATGGAAGGAGAGCTGTTTTCTGAACTTGTGACTTGCCCACTTGTTTAGGAAAAGTAAAGAAGGAAGGGAAACAAAATGTGTACATACATATGTCACATACCATGCTGAAGTCTAAGCATTTTAACCTAAGATTTTGCAACTACTCATCAAAACAATTGTTCGGTTGTTATTATCCTAATTTGCAGGATCTCAATGAAAACTGAGATCCGTAAGAATGAAGGACCTTCCTGAGAAAGAACAGGATGCTAAGCCAGAGGAAAGTATAAAGCCAGGACACTAGCTTCAGGATCTATGCCTCATCACTACAACATCTTGCTTTCAGAAAGCAAGATGCCACTCATGGTGGCAGGGAGCTCTTTCAGAGCAACTTGCTTTGGCCATCTGTTGAAATTAAAATCTTCTTGCTTGGGGTTAAAATATAAACCATCTTGTTCAAGATTCTAATATAGATGAGCAGCAGCATAAGTCAAAGACTTTTTTTAAAAAATGATTCCCTTGAATATCTAAATTTTTAATAAAAATTAGGAAACTATGATTGTTTTATTTTGGCATAAGAACCTTCTTGTTCAGGACAGCAAAGGGGGAATTTCAGAAGCGTTCCAAGGAAGGGAACCCACAGGTAGCACCAATACAACTCCTTCCCTAGAGCAGCACAGAGCTGAGGTCCTTTCTTCCTTCCTTGCGTCCTCTGGACAACCTGTCCACCCTCTAGGCTTGCTGCACTGTGCAGGGCCAGGTAAAAGCCGGGAGAGCACAGAGTGTGATTTGGGTTTTATTCTTGCTGTTTCCATTTAAGTGAGGGCTCCACAGTGGCATACTGGAGTTCCATTCTTAATGAAGTAAACCACATTGTTGAGAAATCACTGTTTTCCTGTTTTGTGTTTTGAGATCATTCTGAATTTGTTCCGCTCAATTTTTCTACATCCCCTTCAGCTTGCCATCATGCCTGTGTTCCTATGTGCCGTCAAAAGTAGGGCAGCATACAACTACCCTTGATCCACATCTAAGAGGTGTGGTTAAATATAAAAATCCTTCAGCTTCACCAAGGTCGAAGACCTCTCCCCTAGCTTCTTGTTGTCATCTCTCTTCCTTCTTTATCAGTGCCACTCATGAGAACCAAGTTCTCAACTCCGTGTCAACAAATAACAAGTGAAGATACATTGGGACAAAAGGAGAAGAGGACAGAAAAGTGGAGTTTAAGACTATATGAGGGCTGGGGATGTGGCTCAAGCGGTAGCGCGCTCGCCTGGCGTGCATGCGGCCCGGGTTCGATCCTCAGCACCACATGCAAACAAAGATGTTGTGTCCGCCGAAAACTAAAAAAAATAAATATTAAAAAAAATTAAAAATTATCTCTCTCTCTCTCTCTTAAAAAAAAGACTATAGGAGTGTTCCATTTGTGCATAGGAACTAAAATGGAGTGTGTGTGTGTGTGTGTGTGTGTGAGAGAGAGAGAGAGAGAGACAGAGAGAGGGAGAAGGGGGGGATTGGCATCTGAATGTTTGGGATCAGGTGCTATAAATGTGAATAAATGCAACCAGCATACATGTAATAAGGCAAGAACCATTTAAGGTGACGGGATTTGGGCTTTGTGGTACATCTACCTGTGCCAGGTCCTAGGTATACTTACTGACCACTCTAAACCACTCAGGATATTTATAGAACTAAGAAACAATTCTCTTATACCACAGGAATTCCAAAATCCTGAGTATCTAGTGTGTGCAGCCTTTGACTCACCTTTTAACTTTCCCTGAAGCAGGAAGAGCATGAGTTGAACAATTCATCCAAATAAGGCTTGAAGTTGCAAACCGTTAATTTATCATTTCTCCTTTCTCCGATTTTCATGAATAATCGAGTTGAGTGTTCAGAGCCAATTTAAAAATAAATTCCATTCTTAATTATAAAGCTGACATAGATTATTGCTCACCCTTGGTTACTGTGACTTATGAAACTGATGTATAAGTAGATATAAAAATCTCCACATATTACCAGGACATTCTTAAATGGTCACCAACTTGGTCTGTGAAGCACCTCTGCCAACAAAGGCCCATCTTTAGCTGAAAGGTTAGTTCTCTCTACAGCTGCAAAGTCTGCCCCTCAGGGCACATCTCAAAGCTGAGAACTTATTACATAAGAGACAATCTCATTGGGTATGCAGAGTAAATAACCTTGTTAAGAATGTAGTTGTGAAGAACTCCCATTCCAACAGGTTCAAAGGGGGTGAACAAGGTAAAGGGAGGGGACAGTCAAGTGTAAGGCCACTGGGCGGTATAACTCATGTTGCTTTAATAATTTGGGCATGTCAAGTGTTAAGAGAGCTGTTTGCTTAGCACCAGGCAGAGGGGTTAATGAAAGCACCTAATGAGACTCCCGTCTGTGGATGTTGAAACCAGACCCAATGAACTAAGGAGATATTGGATGCTAAGCTATGCAAGGTCAGCTAGCCTGCTGACCAAAGCTGTCAGAGAGGCCAGGCTTGAGGCTGCTAAAAAAGAGCTTAATTATCTAGCCTTTGTCATTAGAATTAGGGCTAAACAGCAGGAGGAGTGCGCTGGACCACCAATTAAGTTAGTCAGGAGGTTACTCAGTTCAAGATCAGAAGTAGAGGTGAGACAGAGCCTGGAGGAGGCAAAACATCAAAGGTCTTCCTGGCCATCAGGGGGTTCCCCTTCCTACTGAGGACCAGGCCATTCCCATGACCTGACACTTCAGTAGGTCTTAATTTCTGGCACCACTGAAATTCCAGCCCTCACTCTCAGAGAAGAATGCTGTAACCAGGATGCCCAATGAACTTTAGTGTTGCAGTCTTAAGATCTTTCACTGCATATTGAGTTTTCCGGTCAAATGCTATTATTGTTAAAATAATAACAAAATAACATTTTAACAAAAGCATTTAACATTATAACAAAAGCATGTTTATCTATGGCTGCCCTCATCAATTCACAGAATGAACCTGAGTGGCAGGATTGCTCAAGACATTTCAGGCAAGAAAGAGTCATCTTGACTCCTACTTCAGTTATATTCCCAGAGAAACCCTTTTCTACACCCTGAAAATATCCTCCCGGAGTCCCTAACAATGAGAACCCAGAGAATTAAGCCTGCCAAGACTATACTATTCCCCAAGTCGCTTAATCACTGTGGAGAGTTGGGTAGATGACAGAATTTACTAGAATTTTAGCTACTCAACTATCGGGAGGATTTTGATTTTTATTGTAGTTGTAACTACTGATATTTCATATCTAAATACTCTAAATCTGAAATACATAAACTATACTTAAATACACAAACTCCACCTGAGCTATACAAACTCCATATCTGAAATGCTTAAAGAATTTTAGGCAAGCGGCTGGGGCTATAATTCAGTGGTAGAGTGCCTGTCTCGCACGTGTAAGGCACTGGGTTCAATCCTCATCAGCACCACATAAAAATAAATAAAGATATTGTGTCCATCTACAACTAAAAAATATTATTAAAAAAGTTTTTAAAGAATTCTAGGTAAGAACAATCCTAAACCCTTTCAGCCTCACTTTTGATTCTTCTGAAGATATATTCATATTCACCTATAACATATTCTAAGTATTTTTTAAAATTTTTTTTTAGTTGTTGACAGACCTTTATTTTTATTTATTTATATGTGGTGCTGAGAATTTAACCCAGTGCTTCACACATGCTAGGCAAGCGCTCTACCACTGAGCCACAACCCCAACCCTCAGAGACTTTTTTTTATCTGTTTCTAGACATAAATAAGTGGGTAGGAGAAAATCTATTATCTATTTGATATTAAATATCTTCCTAATGACTTATATATGTTCATATATTATAAACTTTTGGGGTTTTAATCAGCAAATGCTTATTTTATAATATACTTAATAATTACAAAAATATATTTTAATGAGTTAATTAGCACTTAAACAAATTTTTTTCCTTTAAATGTGTCATACTTTCTCAAGTTAGTACTTACAACATGAGACCCAATATCACAGGTCTTACTGTAGTGGTAATATATATTTTTGTTTTAAAATATACTCTATTTTAAAATGTGGGTGCGTACATATCTTTTCCTTCCTGTTTATGAGGTTTTTGTTGTTGTTGTTGTTGCTGCTGCTGCTGCTGCTGCTGCTGTTCAGTGTTAATTTGAGTCAAAAGAGCTAAATCCACATTATTTTAGTGACACTGACTGGTGGAATAGGATATGAGTGAGAATGAACTCCGATAATTCTACCCCTTCATTAAAAGTCATCTTTCTAGTATTTGTTGGGGTTGGGGGTTGCGACAGGGGTTAGGACAGGGTGGCTCTGTCCCTCTGCTTCACAGCAGTTTTCCTTCCAAATAGAGAATAAGCAGGCATGAATTGTAGCCAGACCCAAGACAATAGCTCAGGATAATACATGCCACTTGGTAGATTAATAATTTATAAGATATTTTTCCATCTTTGCTTGGAATACAAATGAACATATTCTTGTCTCATTTAGAGTGATTTCTCACTTGGGGCTGAAGAGATGTTTAACACCTTAAATTCTATGGGCTTTGCTTTTCTGATTATATTACCTAGGAAGTAAGCTAAATAACTGGAGTACTTGGCAAGAGAATCACATTCCACATACTAACCACACATAAATAGTCTCCCTTTACATAAAAGTTTCAACAGATTGGAAAATTCAGCTTCACCATTTTACACACACACACACACACACACACACACTGCACATGCCTGCACCCTGCCAGTAAGTTAGTCCCCCAATGTCCCACAAGGGATATGATCAAGACCCCAGTGAATGTCTGAAACTAAATCCTAAATACTCTATGATTTTTCCTATATGTATGTGCCTATGATAAATTCTAATTTACAAATTAGGCATAGTAAGATATTAACAACAAAATAGAATGATTTTAACAATACACTGTAATAAAATTGTCAGCATCTCTATTTTTTTCACTTTGGGGCTACTAAGAAGTCAGATAAGGGTTACCAAAACACAAGCACTGTGACACCACAGGTCATCTGATAGCTGAGCTGACTACTATGTAGGTGGGATATGCAGTGTGAACATGCTGAACAAAGGGGTAATTGGTGTCCTGGGTGGGATGGAGAAAGATGGCATGAGACTTCATCATCTAATCCAAAGGCACACCATTGAAAATTTGTGCATTGTTTTATTTCTGGAATTTTCCGTTTAAAATTTTCAGACCTCAGGTAACTGATACCATGAAAAGGGAAACCATGAATCGGGTGGAGACTATAAGAATTTTCAGTAAAAGCTTCCATTCCACATCAAATGTGTTTGTGGGTGTTGTTTGCATGACAGCGATTTCACGTTTCCAATTGCCTTGTCCATCTTTTCTGCCAGTCAGTGTGACAGTACCTGATGAAAGGTGAGTGTGACAGGAGGGAGGGGGTGCCTGCCAACAAGAGCACAGCAAATGCCTGGAGCCTGTATTTGCCCCACAAATGGAACTCAAGAGAAAACATTTTGTTGTAGAGAGTCAGGTAGCCTTATTTAAATACATCAATAGAGAGTATTATTCTTCCCCCTAAGGCAAGGTTGAGGTTAATCTACAAATGCATGTTTCTTCTTGAAATATTTATATTAATATGGCTTGGTCTCTGGTGGTGTGGATTAGTAATGCTCATTCTAATGAGGAAATATCTCTCCACTCACACCCCACTCTTTGTGACTATCTCTTGCTCTGCTATAGCAACTATTACAGAATGCAGTGACATCATAACTTCTGTGATGAGGGTTAATTTTGAATGTAATAAATTCAGAGAGAACTACAATCATTGTAACACCTGAAGGATTGTGTGCTCGAAGATTTTTGCTAAAAATAAACACTAGTTTTTAACTAAATAAAAATATCATTTGTGCTGAAAAGCAAGCAAGCTTTTAAAAGCCATCAGTAAAAAGATACAAGCAGAGAGCAAAAATGAAAGATATTTAAAACCAAATAAAAGTTGAATTCTTACATTCATATAGCAGGAAAGAAACTTAAGCTCCAGACTCTCAGAGATCCAAGAAAGAGGGTGACCATTTCAAGGTGAAGTCCCAGTTGAGACAATACTCAGCTACCCATTGTAGCTACCTGGGGGTAATGAATTTAAACCTCAAATGTCCTCAAATGTCCATCAAAGGACAATAGTCAGGGTGGGTATAACTCGGTGGTAGAGTGCTTGCTTACCATGCTGAAAGCCTTGGAATCAACTCCAGTACTACAAAAAAAAAAAAGAAAAAGAAAAAAGAAAAAAAAACATACAACTGTCAGAAGCCAACAGTTTTTCTTACAACATCCTCTCTCACACCCAGTGTCTCACATGCATTCAGCAGCTGTGCTCTCTGAATCATATACTGTTTTCTCTAGTCCTCAGATCTGAAAAACAAAACAAAACAAAACAAAAGACATGCAAGAAAAATAGCCTAACCCTGATTTCTGATATTATAGACAAATTTGGTGGTGGTGGGGGGAGTCTAAAATAAGCAATTAGACTTTATATCTAACTATTCTACTTTTATCAAAATTCAGACTTTAAAAGTTTGAATTTTGGAGACAACTATAGAATCTGATTTGGAACTTATTATGATAAAGTATTTTAAGTTGAAAAAGATAATTACTTGAGAATCAGCTGAAAACCATTAGAATTAATCTTTTTAAAAGCTCAGTAGAAATATCTAGTTATAAGGGACTCTTAAAAGATCGCCTTTCTGGGGCTGGGTTTGCAGCCCAATGGTAGAGTACTTGCCTAGCACATGTAAGTCATTGAGTTTGATCCTCAGCACCACATAAAAATAAATAACTATCATGAGCAACTAATAATAAATAAATAAATAAATAAAATATTGTGTCCAACTACAACTAAATTTTTTTAAATTATTCTTTTTTAAAAAATCACCTTTCCTAAACGAACAAAATCTAGTTAGTTAGAAAATGTATTGAAATAATAACTCACATTCACAATACCAATGAAAATGTGATACCTAACAACAATCTGAAGAATAAAAGTGTATAATTTATATGAATAAAGACACAAAAATAAAAAGAGGTCTCATTTTGGAATGGGGCAGACTTAGTCTTGCAAAAGTATTAATAATTTCGAAATCAATTTACAAATTATGTGTAATTTAAATCAAAACACCAGTGGGATTTAATTTATTTGAAACTTGGTAAAGTGTTCAAATTATCTGGAAGAATAAGCAGGCAAAAGTAAATAATAAAAAACTGATAATGAGCAAAAAAATGAAATTAACTTGTTCAACCAGTTCTAAAAACGAATTATAAAACTATAATCATTAAATCTGGAAACAGCACTGAGAATCAGAAGCATATAAACAAATCTGAATGGGTAGAGCAGAGTTATCCAACAGAAATGTAATATGAGACAATTTGTGTGTGTGTGTGTGTATGTGTGTGTGTGGTATCACACACATAACTAAACCCATACTAGGTAAGTGCTTTACCACTCAGCTACATTCCCAACCCAACATTTTCTAATACTAACATTTAAAAAACTAAAAACAAAAGGTAGAATTAATTTTAATAATATGTTTATAAGATTTTATATGTAATTAATATAGTATATATCATATACATTTTATTATGTACAAAATACTATCATTCCAGCATACCATAAATATAAAGAATTATAAATTAGGTGATTTTTTTTGTTGTTGTGATTCAAAGTTTTGAAATTAAGTACATATTTTATATTCATAGTGCATGTCACTTTGGCCTAGCCATATTTCAGGTGCTGAACAGCTAACAGCTATTATATTGGACAATGCAGGTATACAGAAAATTAATATAATTTTTAAAGTCCATCAAATTCAATAAATGATATTGAAACACTATTTCCTTTGATTAAAAAAAGAAAGAATAAAAACTTAGTTTATGTACACAACTCAAATAATGAACAATATAAGCTCCAAGGAAACAAGAGATGCTTTAGAAAGTTAAAAGTTAAATAGTAATATTTGAGTAACTCTTTGCTAAATCTCTATGGAGAGGAAAATTCTCTAATCCTAAAAGCAACTTAAGAAACTCTTAAAACATGTGATCCACAAATTTGGTTAAACTTGTCTATATCTGAAATCAAAGACAACGAATAAAAACAAACATTTGTCACAAATATGACAAACAGGATTTTAATAATTTCGAGGAGCTACTGTAAATCAAAGTGCAAACCAGTAGGAATCCTAACAGATAAATGAACTAAGGACAGGAACAGACAATTTAGAATAATTAGTGAGCAAATAAATGGTGGGAGCTGATCCACCTCACTAGTAATTCCAAAAATGTAAATTTAAACAAGATTATTTAATGTTCTTTCTTTTTCTCCACCATCACTAATACCAGGGTCTGTTCTTAGACTCTTATAATTTTTTATTCTTTGATACAACTATTCCGGGTATGATTATGATTATGATTATGATTGGCATAATTTGGAAGAGTTCTTCTCTATACAAATATATTGAAAGCTGACTGCAATCATCATAATTCCTGAATTTCTCAGTAATTAAAGAACTTCAAAAGAGAGAAAAGGGCAGGAAAGATTGTAAAGCACATCCAAGTGGAAGAGCCCTTAAACATATGCTGAATAGTGAAGAAATGAAAAAGAACCCACCACACCAAACAGACCTTCACAACTATACACATCCAATGTGACCTCAAATATTCAGCTGCTGCAATGACATGCAACATAAAACATTACAAAGAACAATGATCAAAGAGATCGTTTTTGATACCCATGTTTGCATCAGTGAAAGAAAAGTACCATTAAGAAGCATTAAGATTCAGCTCATCCAAATTATAATGAATGTAGCAAGTGCTAATATAATACCTACTACGTGCCTGCTGTTGTTTTAATCTAATCCTCATAGTAGCTCTAGAATTGTAGGTATTATTGGTACTCCCATTTTACAAACAGGGCATGCCAAATACAGGCAATTCTTTTAAGAACAGATTGTTACTAAGAATGTGGATTAATCATCTGTCCTCCCCATAGGAGACTTACCACATTCTAAAGAGTGGACTGAATTTTAACTTATTAAATATTTAATAAATTTTTATTATGTTAGTGTATTGGGTTTTAAAAGGTCCAATTTATGATACATTTGAGTTTCATTTTATATGCTAACGTAACATTTGTGATAACTGTGAAATTCTTTACATATGCCAAGGTATAAAGTGCCTTAAAATGATTTTGTAAGATTGGAACAAGCTTTATTAAGCAAGTTTTTGTAGACGTTGTAGAGGTTTATGGTTGTTCTATCATTTCTTCAGAGGTTATGGTGGCTTATGTAAACGGCCCCATCTTTGATCAGAAACATAAGCTCCCATCATTAAGGTCACTGGAATAATCTATGGATTTTTTATTTCTCCTTTGCTTCAGGGAAAGGAGGAGGGGAGCTTCATTAAGGAAGATTGTATGATGTGGAGAATGTACCATAAAACAAGAAGGGAAACAAAAACTTGTGTTTCCATCCCCTTTGGATTTGGAGAAGAGGGTGAAAGAGAAAAGGGAAAGAAGCAGTAAACACATTCTCCAGATCAGAGTCATGGTGAAGAAATTAAACTAGATTAAACAGAAAACTCAAGAGAGAAGCTGTGAGCACATTTCTGTTTGTGTCTAAGAGAGGAGGATTCTTTGTATAGTACATAAACATATGCCCATGTCTGTCCACCCAAAACTGCTGCTTAATGCAGAAAGACAGCTTGATGAATTTAGGAAGGAAATGCATGTGAATTAGGGCTCCAGCCACTCTGCACCCCATGTAAGTGAAGAGCCTGGTGGGTAGTCAGTCTCCTCCACCATGGGTCTGCAGAGTGGAGGTCAAGGATGGCTTCTCTGGAAGTTATCTAAAGGGGTGTGATGACAGAGTGATACAACTCCATGATTCAGGGCTACAAAGCAGAGTATTCAGCCTGGGGACTGAAAGGAGCCACAACCAGACCACAGGTAGTGGGCAAGATCGAGTTGAGTCTTGGTAGATTCACCAGATGAAAGGACCAAATGGCTACACTGGGTGGAAAAAGACAACCACAGAAACCAGAGATCCAGAGCAAAGGATAAAGCCTCACAAGCATGGACTCAGGCCACCTTCCCTGTCACTTTGAAAGCATCCAAATCCTACCTCTAACAATGCATACCCAGACTCCATCTTGGAATCAAGTCTGGAAGGAGAAGTTCTGAAAGAGATGAGCACTTTCCTGATAGAAATTGAATTGCCACAATTTTAAATTTTTGAAGAGGACTACAACTTTTATGTTGGATTAAATTATACTTGTCTTCATGCATTCAGCATGGCAGTATCAAGAGGAAGAAGCCATGTTTTATAGATTCAAAAAGTGAGGTCTGGAAAGGTTAAGCAACTCAGCACAGCACAGCTGATAGATACATGGTAAAGCTCAGGTTTATACTCTGAGCTTACCCTATGCTGCCTCTTTGGTGTTTAAGTCATTCCTGGGTTAAATATGTCCACATTTCCTCTAGTCCTTTGTTAGCTGGAGAATGCTCATCCAAGATGAGAAGTCTATATTTTTGGTGGGAACCAATCCTCTGACTGACCTCTGCCCTGAGTCCTAGAACCTGCCTCCTGAAAGTGTTCGCTTGAATGCACCATCATCCCATCAAATTCAGCTTGCTACAAGCTAAACACAGCCTGTTCTCCTAGAATCGCCCCTCTTTTAGTATTCTCCACTTCTAACTTCTTCTCAAGACATACCAAGAATTGATCCTAAAACCATCCTTGGTTTCCTACCCTCCACATATCATCTGTCATCAAATCCATTATGAGTCCTATTAGGCTATGTCTAAGAAAGGCGCTGTATGAGGAATATGGTAGAGCACAAAAAGGGGTTATTGCTATTTCCAGATGATGGAAACTGCAGGAAGTGGAACCTAGTTGAAGGAACTTGGTCCTTGGAGTATGCCCTTGGGGACTATCACTTGTCCCAGGTCCCTTCCCCTCCCTCTGCTTCCTGGACACCGTGAGATAAGCAACTTTCCTCCACCATGCCCTTTTGCCATGATATTCTACCTTGCTTCAGGCCCAAAGCAATGAAGCAGACCAACCATGGACTAAAACTTGTGAAACCATGAGCTAAACTATCTGCTTCCTCCTTTAAATTGTTTTTCTCAGATATTTTTGTCACAATGATGAAAAGCTGACTAGAAGACAGTTGGTTTCTTATAAAACTAAATATACCATTACCATATGACACAGCCATAGTGCTTCTGATATTTACCCAAGGAAATTAAAAACTTATGTCCACACAAATTATCTGCACACAGATGTGTATAGTAGTTCTTTCTTTTCATAACTGCTAAAACTTGGAATCAAGTAAGATGACCCTTAGTAGGTGAATAGATAAACTGTGACACCTCTAGGCAATAGAATACTATTTGTCTCTCAAAGGAATGAACTATTGGGGCAGGGGGTAGAGCTCAGTGGTGGAGCTCTTGCCTAGCACGTGTGCGGCACTGCGTTCAATCCTCAGCACCACATTAAAAAAATAAATAGAATAAAGATATTGTGTCCATCTACAACTGAAAATAACATTTTTCAAAAATAAATAAATTATTAAGGCCGGCATGGTGACATGAGCCTATAGTCCCAGCTTCTCAGGTGGCTGAAGCAAGAGAATCATGAGTTTAAGTCCAGCCTAAAAAACAAAGCCCAGTTAGCAAGACCCTGTCAAAAAGAAAGAAAGAATAAAAGAAAAAAGAAAGGAAGGAAGAAACTATCAATTCATAAAAAAATGTGGCGGGATCTTAAATCTTATTTGAAATAGACAAACCTGAAAAAGGCTACTTATGTCTAATTACAGAACACTCTGGAAAAGGCAAAACTATGGAGAGAGTAAAAAACTCAGTGCTTACCAGAGTTGAGGGAGTTGGGGTGAATAGACACAGAGAAGACAGTTATTTTTTTGCAGTAGAATTACTTTATGGTTCTGTAATGATTCATAGACATCATTGTACATTTGTTCAAACCTGTAAAGTCTTCAGCAGGAATTAACCTAACATAGACTATGAACTTTGGGTGATAATGTGTCAAAGTTACCTTACCTAATGTACCATCTCTGTGGTAAAGTTGATATGAGGGGAGGCTACTCATGTTGGGGTGAGTAGATATGTGAGAAATCTTTATGTCTTCTCTAGTTTTCTGTGAACCTAAAACTTCTCTCAATACTAAAATCTATTTAAAATGTTCAATAAGAAAAAGTGATATAACTTCCCAAGGGTGACACAAGTCATATTTCAGCTCTTCTCCAACTAGAGGCGAAAAAGGAAAACACAATCACACTCTGTAGAACAGCCATCTATTTATCTGGATTTTCCTTCCTTGCTCTAAGCAAGGACTAAGTCACTTTGTCTTTCCAACTCCAGAGGCCTCACACCATGTCTGCGGTAGCAGGTCCAAATACTCTTGTTCCATTCAAATAATAGTATGTAAATGGAAACACGAGTCCTCTCTCACAGACTCTCCTGCCTCCCAGTTATGGAAGATCCTCAGGTTAAAATGACCCTGGAATCCTTTTTCTGTTAGAGTCTGTAAACAAGTCAAAATAACACCTGGCATTTTGCCAGGGGAATGTTAAAGTTCTTAAACAAGTCTGGATGGTGCCTGGCAAAATGCCAGAGGGAGTAGTTTGAGAAGTAACAAAAGCGAGCCATTAAGTGTGGAGATTCCTTATTGGTTGACTGATGTATCTAGTTTATGCTAATTAGATAAGCTGTGTGGGATGTATAAATACTGCTCCTGTCCTGCAATAAACGGTTTCCACTTCTGCTGCATCAGTCTACAGAAGTTGCTCGTCACCCCCCTGGCTATTTTGCTGCAGCCGGACTGCAGCAGATGGTGGCCCGTACCGGGAGCCCCGGGACACTCAGGGGTAAGTGACGAAAAAAAGCTGCACGTACATAGATAGGACGGGAGCAAATCTGCTCGTCCCTAGGCAGATAGGGCGAGAGGAAAAATGGCCATTTCGAGAAAATGGAAAAGATTGATACAGTATGTTTGTGTCTTGTTTTGTCTCAGTGTATTGTATTGTCTTTGTGATGAAAATATGGAAGGGGTGAGAAGTAAATTTCTAAGGGAAGAAGGCACCCCAGTGGAACCAAGAATAGTTAGGGCATGTGTTGATAAGAGCCCAGGAACTCTAGTCAGAAAGAAAAAGAAAGTTCAGAAGAAGAAGGATTATCAGGAAAAAAGTTGCAGCAAAAGGCTATTACTAAATACTTTTCGTTACCGGAGGGTGCATGAAGTGAAGAGGCGGCTGCCAAGTGTGCAAGCCGGTCACAGCGCAGCAAGGATTTTCCAAGAGGCGGCGGCGACTGGCCCTTCCCCACCTCCTGGCCTGGGAGCTGGCTCTTCCACTGCCGCGAGCCCAAATCTAGACCTGACCTGGAGGCACAGTCTCGCAGGCTCTTGCTCCCTGTGCCCAGTAGCAGTTTGAGTCCGGGACACTCCCCAGGGCCATCTGGGGCTGCCCAGGCACTACAGCCAGCAGAAGACGCTACTGGTGTCCCTGATGTTTGGTCATTTTCAATGCCAATAACTAAGCTACAATGGTTCTCCCACACCTGGAAGCTGATGAGTAATGAGCACTATTAATGCTTATTTCAAATGCAAAAAAACCTTGAGATAATGTACTAAATTGTTCAGAAGGTTGTTTTCTTAGTAGAATGCTACAGGATTTTCTTTAGCCATCCGGAGTTCCTGCCTTCGTCCCAGTGCCAGTAAAGACCAAGGTGGAAGAATTTCCAGTGTTGCTGAAAACCGGACGAGACTTCGGCTGAGAAATGGACGAGACTTTGGATCAAGCTAGTTGCCTGCAGAACTTGCCTGGACTGTGATTTAAGCTAGCTGCCTGAAGAACTTACCTGGACTGTGATTTACCTGGACTGTGAGTTAATCTATTGAGACACTGCTTTACCTGGACTGAGAAAACAAACTGTAATCTACAACAAATTGTAACTCGGTATCTTTGCTAACGCTGTCATTGCTGGTATAATTTTTCCAAGGGCTTCTTGCATGGAGCCATCAATTGGCTTGGTATTGTGGCATTTTGTATCCTCCCTTTCTGTTTGTAGCAGGTTATTTATGGTGTTTCTATAAAAACCACTATGGTCGTTATTTAAATTAAACAAAAGGGGGAAATGTTAGAGTCTGTAAACAAGTCAAAATAACACCTGGCATTTTGCCAGGGGAATGTTAAAGTTCTTAAACAAGTCTGGATGGTGCCTGGCAAAATGCCAGAGGGAGTGGTTTGAGAAGTAACAAAAGCGAGCCATTAAGTGTGGAGATTCCTTATTGGTTGACTGGTGTATCTAGTTTATGCTAATTAAATAAGCTGTGTGGAATGTATAAATACTGCTCCTGTCCTGCAATAAACGGCTTCCACTCCTGCTGTATCAGTCTATAGAAGTTGCTCGTCACCCCCCTGGCTATTTTGCTACAGCCGGACTGCAGCATTTTTCAGAGTAATTAACAATAGAACACAGTTTCTGAACAAGATCTTTACTTGATCCAGTTAAATCCAGCCTCCCTTCTTCTCAGCCTTCTAAAGCTATCAGGTGCAAAGTTTCAATATTAGATCTTGTCATAGCATACGTACACTCAGCCCTACACATCCATAGGTTCCATTTCTGCCAATTCAACTAACTACAGATCATAAATTTTTTTTTCTTAAAACTATGTCCGTAATAGGTGAACTATGGATCCAGCCTTAGGTGCCCATCAAAAGATGAATGGACAAAAGTAAATGTGGTATATTTATACAATGAAGTTTTATTAAACCATAAAGAAAAACAAAATTGTGTCACTTGCAGGAAAATGGATGGAACCAGAGATCATTAAAGCAAGCAAAATAAGTCAAACTCAGAAGGTCAAGGGTTATATGTTTTCTCTCATATATGGAAGCTAGAAAGGAAAAAAGAAAAAAAAAAAGACTCGGGAGGGTGAAACTCATGAAACAAAGGAAGATCAGTAGAGGAAAGGGACCCGGGAGTGGGATGAGGGAAGGAAATGGGGAAGTGCTAGGGAGTGATATTGGCCAAATTATATTGTTATATTGTGTGCATGTATGAACATATTAACAACATATCCCATAAATACGTATAACTACGATGCACCAATAAGAAAATGTGAAAAAAAAATGTCTGTACCAAGCATATGCAGACTTTTTTCTTGTCATTATTCCCTAAACAACACAGGATGACATAGAATTTATGTCATGTTAGGCATTATAAGCAAACTAGAAATGAATGAAAGTATGTGAGACAATGCACATAGATTATATGCAAAAACTGTACCTTTTTATATAAGGGGCTTGAGCATTCTTGGGCTTTGGTATCAGCAAAGCATCCAAATTAATCCTCTACGAATATCAAAGGAAAATGATATATTCCAGTATTCTTTTTCACACATGAAAAGTAAAGAAGTACCTTCTTTGTCAGGGATAATAAACTCCCTCCCAGTTTCTTCAGGAAATTATGCATGTCAATTTTAAGTATGTAGGCAAAAACAGCCACCTGCCACAGGGCTGGCCACAGGTGTGGATTCACTCCCTTCGTTTCAGCACTAAAGAACTAATACAGTGCTCAGTCCAGTTCCTGTCTTCATGAGAGCCACCCCCCAAAATGGCAGCTTTTTATCTCATGTTTGCCTCTGAAAGGCACAGATTCCATGAAGGATGTTACTTCCTATGTCCCATGTGGTAAGAATCTGTTAATTATTCTAAACAATGAAATCCAAATAGAAAATACAGAGCAAATTCAGTTCTGGTAGTTGGTAGATTCTTTATTTGTAGTCCCACTTCATTCTCCAGTTCAGGTGCAATGATCTTCGTGAAGTATCTTAAGAAACTTAGAGTAAATAAAAATGATAAATGTTGACCTTCGCGGTCTCCTTCCAGTCCTAAAAATCTATGATTTGTTCCTTCTAAAGGCCTTATATTTTCAAGAACTAAGGGTGTTTAAATAGCAAGGCATTGTAAATAATAAGTAATGGACCCTGATAAATGCCCTGAATGGAATGAATAACCAAAAGGGGAAAAAAAGGTTAGAAGATAAAAATAAAGCTGCAAATGTCTTTCCAGTTACCATCAAAGATGGTAATTGTTTTCAAGAACCCTTGAGAACAATTCAAACCTAAGCATGTTATAAACAGACAGATACCATTTCTTGCCTTCCCCAAACTGTTCTTGCAGAAGGTCAATAGTTTTACCTTCACTATTCCAAGTGTGATGAGGCATTAGGCAGCCAACTGTCCCCAACAGTATGCCGTCAAATCCTGGGATTGCAAGCAGCCCTACAGTGGGTTGTATTCTGGTCAAATGTTCAACCTGGCAATAAAAAATGTATTTTCATTTTCCCCATTACACAGAAAGGAAGTTTTACCTAGAAATTGGACAATACAGAAAAATCTAATTTATTTTTGGCTTGTAAAGTCTCCCCACAACTTCTGTATTTTTCCTCCAGCACATTCCTGAACAGTCTTTTCCTTACATATTTATATATATATATATATATATATATATATATATATATATATATATATAT
>NW_026000221.1:10247244-10303110 GCF_001458135.2 Marmota marmota marmota
ATATATATATTCATATGCATAACCACCATTTTCATTCTATGCTGTTTAGTCTCTTGAAATTAAAGTTCCCCAACACATGCAACCTCTTTAAAATTCACACGATAATCTTTCTTTGTTGTATTTCTGATTTCCATTTTCCTGAACTCACATTCAAAAACCTGTAATTGACACCCCAGATTTACGGACATCATTTTTTTCTTTGCTTTCCCTTTTCCTCTGTCATCATGTTTTTTGTTTTTGTTTTTTGTAGAAAGACTGGCCAACATACTCACTAATGTGAAGCACCTGTGGAACTTTGAGAAAAAAAAAACTAGTAAAATTGTCCATTGCTTACATTAAAAGCATTGACAGCAGACGCTATCAATGGACTGCACAGAGGTTTAGAGAACATTTGTCCTTTTTGTTCCCTTTCATGTTGCGATTGAAATCACTGACTTACAAACTAGTCCTTTTGCATGCTGGAGCGTCCTCTGTTTAGACATATCACAATAACATCCAAAGTATTGAGTCCTTTTCCTGAAATAATTTTTACTTAGAAAGATAAAAAATGTAAGTGATATGTCATTTGGCAAAATGAGTAATATTATAAATGCTATTTTTGTCTCAACAAAGTAAACATTTCTGTTGCTGCTTTCTGGTACAGTACACTCAAAAAGCTAATGTTCTTGGTGTTTAAATCCACTGATATCATCTAAGTTGGTTGCTTTTACATTTATTTATTGATTGATTGTGTGTGTCTTCGGGTAGGTCCAAACACGATGTTATGTCTTCCAGCTTTTAGATTTCTAGTTCCACAAAGCATCAAAGAGTAAATAACTTACAAGAGAAGCTTGCCATCACGTCTAACTACTAAAGAGGATTTGGGCTATTTCCAGAATGTTCTTCACAATGAGACACATCAGGGTAACTATGCCATTTCTCCATAAGTATGTAAATACAGCTTGGTCTTATTAATCCTAAAAGGAAAAGCCAGCAACACAATCTTCTCAAATACTACATTTTCCTCTTTTATTTTCTAGACTTCAGGGTATAACGACACTGTACGTATCTGTCCTTTCATGAGGCCAATTTCCTCCCTGTTAATTAACCTCCATGCTAATTAGGTTATTTGAGACCTACTTATAGAGTATACAAAAAACAACAACATTTGAATTATGTCAGCAATCAAAGCCAAACAAGAACCAGAGGATACCAGTGATCAAAGCTCATCACTGAGATTCAGGGACAAGGAGGAAGAGGTGCCCTGACTTCAAAAGGCTGCATGATAGTGTCAGCAGTCATTTCCTTTTTTTAAGAGAAATTTCAGACAGAATCATCTGAAGAATACACTCCAGGAGGAAGCTTTAGCTCTAAGCCAGTGTCACTTTCCCTTGATCCTTCAATCTATTCCCCCCTCCATTCCTCCCAAATCACTGAGTCTGGAAACAAGTGGAATTGTTTGACTTGCTAGAAATACCCTGATTTGTCCAGATAAGAGAATAAAGAGCTGAATTGTTTCCCGAAGGACCCAATTGTAGTGGTCAGCTTTTAGACAAGCTCCTTTCCTTGATAAACTGTGTTAGTTAGCTTCCCATCACCATGACAAAATACATGAAAACATCAACTAAGAAAAGGAAATATTTATGTTGGTGAATGGTTTCAGAGTTGGTTTATCTGATTCGGCACTTGTGGAGGGAAAGGCATGGCAGAGCACAGCTCCTCACCTCATTGTGGCCAGGAAGGAGAGGTATCAAGGAGGGGAAGAGGAATATTACCTTTCAAAGGGGTGATCCCTACTTCCTCCAACTCAGCCCCACCCCCTAAAGGTTCCACCATCTCCCAATAGCACCATCTATTGGGGCCAAACCTTCAACACATGAGCCTTTGAGGGATATTTCCAGATCCAAACTATAATAGTAATACATACAGCTCTAATATCGAAGCAGGTTTACATGACCAATCAGGTGATAGTACCTAATAACCCAGGGTCGACCTGCAGTTTATTCCCAGTGTTGGGTGGAATAGGGAACTGTAGCAATTACCTTTCAAATCCCACCTTCCTTGGGCCTTTGCAAAAAATACCAGCAGCCATCCTCAACTATCAATGTTGTCAATTTCCAGTGTTTACTTACCATTCTGCTAAGTTCCACAAGGCAAACAGAAATAGAATAAATATGTTCCCTATTGGCCTTTTTTCCTTTGTATTGGTGCTTTATAATTATACGTTAAAGTGGGGTTCATCATTACATATTCATGGTAGACATTATGAGGGGCAGGGTGTGTACATCATGTTTGCTACATCATGTTCTTGATTTAGGCCTGCCCTTTGCTCCCCTGTTTCTAATATCCCTAGCTATATGCCCTCTTGATTACCTCATCTACCATCATCCAGCCACAACCAGCATTGCTCAGTGTTCAGCATACGAAAGCCAGAAGAACAGCCAGAAAGTGAGGAAATTTCAAACACAAATCATATCCCACTGAAGTACCATAATACTTACACTTTCACATTGTACGGTCAGCAAGGCTCAGATTTAATTAAAGCACTCAATTGCACCATTACCATTTTTGGTGACAGTTCAGGTATAAATATATTAAGCACAATTCTTTCCAGGCACAGCTTGTCAGCACTCTCCTTAAATGCCCTTTTGTCTTCTCTAGACTCTTTCCAAAGCCCTGAACTTTTAGCTTATAAATGATTAGTACCTACACAATTCCACCTTCAATGCTCAAGTTAAATTACTGTCTTTATCCTTTTTCTGGATTCCTCAGGAGTAATAAGTCTCTTCCATTGAACCATAATTCCTCCCTTTTAACTTTAATCAAAACTGCATTGACATCTCAACCTCCTTCTTCAAAGCTGACTTCTTTATATCTTCTCTCTCAACGGGCATGGACATAAGTTTTCATGTGCGCTGGACACTGAAGCCTATTTTCTTACCGCTGAATTCCATCCTTACTTCCTCTAGCCTCAATCTCTCTGTTTTTCTTGTTTCTCTGTTTTCTGTTGAAATTCTTTCCCCATTCATTTTTTTCAAAAATATTTATTGAATATCAACTTTGTGCCAGGATGTGTTCTCTAGGCTTGAAGTACATGAGTGAACAAAACAGACAACAGGCCCTACACTTACAAGTCTTATGATTCTGCTTACGGTCTAGCAGATAGAGACAAAGTAGTAGAAGGAGCATCCTAAATAAGTGTACCTAGATAGTTGCTAATACTTTAGAAAGTAAGGGGAATGGGAGAGCAATGGAGGTAGTTTCATGGAGGAAGATTTGAAAGTGGTGAGGGAATTGGCTGAACAGACACCTTGGAGGAAGAGCATCCAAGAGGAACAAAACAGGCAGCTCAGCTTAACCAAACATCTCAGGCAGAATGGCATTTAGCCTTCTTATAAAAAAGAAGGTGGCTGTATGGCCAGAGAAATGTGGATGATGGGAAAAGCAGGGATTAATGATCCTTCTTGAAATTAATCTTCCCTTCTTTACTTGATAGGCAGGGTGTCTCCCACTCAAAGTAGAATCATAACCCTCTAAATATCATAATATATGCATCTGTGTTTAGGTCTTTTCTATATGTTTTTAAAAGTAGTTATTGATTGGTGGGAATGAAAATTAGCATAGCCATAATGGAAAACAATATGAAGGTTCCTCGGAAAATTAAAAA
Organism: Marmota marmota marmota; assembly: GCF_001458135.2. NCBI lineage: Eukaryota > Metazoa > Chordata > Mammalia > Rodentia > Sciuridae > Marmota > Marmota marmota. The sequence goes on from NW_026000221.1 coordinate 10,250,891, forward strand.
TAGAATTACCTTTGGATTTAGCAATCCCACTTCTAGGTATATATATCCAGTGGAACTGAAATAAATATCTTAGAGAGGTATCTGCACTCTCCTGTTCATGACAGGCACAATAGACAAGATATGGAAACAACCTAAGTGTCCAATGATGGATGAATGGATAAAGAAAATATATTGCTTACATACTCACACACAGGTGTGTGTGCGCACACACACACACACACACACACACACACGGAGTGTGGGAATATTATTCAGCCATAAAAGGAAGAGAATCCTGTTACTTGTGACGTGGGTAAACCTGGAGGACATTATGCAAAGTGAAACAAGCCAAACACAGAAAGACAAATACAGTATGATCTCACTTACATTTGGAATCTTAAAAGGTTGAACTCATAGAAACAGAGTAATATGGTGACTGCCTGGAGCTTTGGGGTGGGAAGAGAGGTTGGTCAAAGAGTCCACACTTAAGATAAATTCTGGGGATCTAACATGCAACATGGTGACTATAGTTAATAAGTACTGTGTATTTTAAATTTGTCAGAGTAGTTCTTGAGTCTTCTTATCATAACCAAAGAAATGATAACTATATGAGGTGATAGATTACCTAATTATGGTAATAATCTCACAGTATATAAGCATGTCAAATCATCACTTTGTACACAGATATACAATTTTGTGTGACAATGATATTTCAGTGAGGCTAAAAAAAATAAAATAAAATTGTAGTAGCCCAGATTTAAAAGGAAATGTTGACACAGACTCCCATGTATCCCTTTCTAGAGATGTGAGCTATCTTCTTTAACTTATAATACATTTGCTGGAAATACAGAGTATTTTCATTCTGAATGGAATATACTGCATTTCCCATTGGATGCATGAGGAGAAAGCAGAGAGCAAAGTGAAACACAAAAGCAGAGTGAAACTCATACCAGAAATGGGTTTCCCATCAGGTAAGTGAGGTGAGAAGTGAGACTTTTTTTTTTCTCCCACTGAAACGACTCGGCCTTCCCTTGTACCTATTCCTGATGCCCTTTGGGGTCCAAGGAAATTACAAAGATTGCACCTTTAGTAGGCAGTACTGAGAAGAATTTCATAAATAAAAGTAATTTTCTAAAAGTGTTTATTTACACACTAAGCAAATACTTAACACAGAAGTTCTGTGATGTCAGAGACAAAAGATGGTCCTGAACCCAAGGAACTCACAGTCTCTCTAGTTTGGTTGAGAAAAACACATATAAACAGAATACAAATTAATAAATACTCTTGGGGTTTTTGTGTTGTTGTTGTTCTTGTTATTGTTTGTTGTTTTGCTTTTTGGTACCAGGGTTCAAACCCAGGGTGCTTAACCACTGAGCCACATGCTGAGCTCTTTTTTTTGTATTTTATTTAGAGACAGGGTCTCACTGAGTTGCTTAGGGCTCTGCTAATTTGCTGAGTCTGGCTTTGAACTTTCAATCCTCCTGCCTCTGCCTCCCAAGCCTCTGGGATTACAAGTATATGCCAACACACCTGGACAAATACTATTAGTTTTAAAAGCAGAAATCCCAAGTCAGGTGTGCTCTTAGATTTCACCTCTAGAGAAGTTTCTAAACTTACTTGGAACTCTTTCTGGCATTTCTAACAGTGTTTTTTAACCTTAAGTGCATTTTGAAATCACCTGAAGGGTTTTTGATATAAGACTGCCTGAGTCCCAGTCCAGGTATTCCAATTTAATTGTTCTGGGAGGCAGTCTGGACGTGAGAATTTTTTATCTCCCTAAGTGACTCTTATGTTCAGCCAAAATTAAATGCCCCTTGTGGTAGAATGAGTAATTGTCCCAAAGATGTTCGCATCCTAATCCCTAAAATCTGTGAATATCTTACTCTACCTGGTAAAGGAATTTTGCATTATGATATCATAAGCATCTTGAGATGCCTAGACCATCTAGATGTCCAGGTGGGCTCTGTGTGATCAAGAGTATTTATCAAAGGGAGGCACGAAGATCCCTAGCAGGAGATGTAATAACAAAAGGAAAAGGATGGAGTGATGTGAGGAAGAGGCTCTGTGCCAAGGAATGTGGGGAAGAGAGCAGTGATGAAGAGAGCGAGGTAACAGATTCTCCCCTGAACCCTCTTGGGCTTCACAACTGTAAGAGAATAAATTTTTGTTGCTTTAAGTCATGAAGTTTGCAGCAATTTTTTTACAGCAGCAATAAGAAATGAATACATAACTGCTATAACCCAGTAAGTCTGAATGGAACATTTAGGTATTAGACCATCTGTGTATGTATTTTAAGTTCCTCAGGTAAGTCAAGCTGCAAGTCCTTACTGAACTACAGAGGGAAGAAAATATCCCTCCTACTTCCTGCCCACCCCGAGTGGGTGTTAGCAAACTGCTACTTTTCCTAAAAGCCTTTCATGACACCCTGTTTAAAATCTTAACTGCCACCCATGTGTCCTGGGAGTGTGAAGGAGCATGGGAGAGTGGGGACCACTGCCTGGTAGAGTGACATTTTCTGTGTATACTGCCATGACCAATTTCAACTATTTTAACAACTACCTTGCAGTTCTCCTGCAAATATAGCAATAATCTCTTGGGCACAGGTACAAACTGACTGCAGCATACCACACGTGGGCCTCTGGGAGAAAGATAAAGTAGGTCTCATAGCCTATTTGACCTGAGCTATTTAAGGCCCACCATGCTTAAGAAAAAAGAACTCTTCCCCTGGAGCAGCCTAGCTCACCAAGGTTTACTGGAATTTGAATGCAAAGCTCAACTAGTAATAAGGTGCCACTTCCTCTCACTCAACAGGTATTTTTTAGTGCCTTCTAGGCATTGCTCTAGTCACTAAGGATGCAGAATTTAACAACATGTCCACTTTTCTTCCAACATGCCGTACGTCCTCTTTGAGACAACTCAGTCCCACACACTATTTTAAACCCTGGGGATGCACTAGAAAAAAAAGATAAAATTAAAACATCTATCCATAAGGAAAACCTGCTTCACAGAGTTTTATTCTAATGCATAAAAAACATTTACATACAAAACTGTAAAATATAAGAACTTCAGATAGTTTATAGACTATGAAGAAATGAAACAGGGAAAGGACATGAGGGTGGCATTTGATATGTTAAATAGGAGCATGAAAGGCCTTTGGGAAAAGTCGCAATTGAATGATGACTTAAAGGCAATGATGGAGTGATCCTGGAGACACCTGAGAACACAACATCTCAGTGAAGGGAACAGTATAAAGAAAGGTCATGAGAAGAGGATACCTGGAGAATTACATTTTGAAGCAGAATAATCAAAGGCCAAAGTAATAAGAATGAGGTCAAAGAGGTAACAGGAACAGACCACAGGGCCTTGTAGTCCTTACTAAGAAATGTGGATTTCATTCTAAATACCATGGAAAGCCATTGAAAGTTTTTTACATATCTAAGTTTGTATTTCAAGTGGGTTTCTTACAGACTACACATTATTTGGTCTTGTTCTTTTTATCCACCCAAGTAATCTCTTTCTCTTTCCTTTGATTAAGAGTATTTAGACCATTCATATTTAAAGTGATGGTTGATATAGTTAGATTAATAACTACAATGTTTGGGAGTATTTTCACATCATTGTCTGTGAGGTGCTTCATAGAGCCAAGGGTGGGTCGATAGAGCCTTCTGGGGTGAGAGGAGGATTTATGGGGATACCCAACCATTTTCTGGGAGCCTCTGCTAGCTGAGCCTCTCAGGATGGGCCACCCAGGTACTTCCTGAGGCTGCCGTAAGGTGGGTGGGGTTTCCAGGATGGTTCATAGGGCTAGGTTGGTAGAGTTGCTGGAGTAGGTACTTGACTACTGCTTTGCAGACCCCTGGGTGGGCAGAGTCTCAAGATGGCTCATGCAGCAAGATCCTGGGTTAAGGAGAATACATGTGAGCTAGGCTCTTTCTCCAGAGCAGTGCAGTGGTATAGTAACACTACAGTTCTCCAAACCTTGCTCGGGGTCTGCAAGGACCATCGGTTCTTCAACAGTAAATGCCTCAGGTGCCTATAGTATGAGAGATTACTGAAGCATCCTGCCTACTTTTTCCCTGCTGAGAAGTTCTTTCCCTAGTTTGGTCTTTTCTTGTGGAGGAAAATATACCAGGCCATCTCTACTCAACCATTTTGCTGATGTCATATTTATCTGATTTTCTGATCTTTGTCATCATATGTTGATAAGCATACATTTAAAGAATACATGGTTATCACTTATTCCAGTATTGCTTGGAAAGTTTTGCAACAGTCAGCTTGTCCAGAGATTCTAGGCTGGCCAACTGGCTTGGTCTACAGGCAGAGTTGCTGCTCTATCCCTTGGACTGGCTGGCCTTGTATCTGGGTCTGCAGGTGGGCATACCTGGAGCCCAGATCTGTCAGAAAGGACTTGTTGATTTGGTCTACTGGGATTAATCTGGAGCCTGTATCGCCAAGGCCAGTCTAAAACCAGGAAGATGACTTAGGATAGGCTTTCAGCACAAGTCCACAAAATGGTCAGGTAATGGAATGGGCCTAGAGTTTGTGTCCTCTAAGATTGGTCTGGGGTCGAAGTCCATTGAAGTGAGATCTGAGACTATGGAAGTGTTCTGTAAATTAAATCTACAGGAGTGTTCCTAGAGCCCAGTCACAGTGGCTAGACTAGAACCAAGGCCTAATGGGGTACGCCTAGGCTATGAGTCCACTGAAACATGAGGCCACTGAGACTGTCCACATCTTAGAATGGGCTGCTACTGGGAGAGTGAGGATCCAGGGTCTACAGGAGCTAGTATGAACGGAGCCTGGGACTGCAGTTGCTGGCCTAGTGCCTAAAGTCACAGGGGTTTGTGTAGAACCTGGATATAGGAACCAGCCTGATCCATGGAGTTTGATCTGAAGCTGTGTATGTCCTACAGGGTAGGTCTGTAAGGAACAGCTTGGGTTCCAGGGTTATGGGGGCCATCCAGGAACTTGGGGCTACAAGGAAAAGTCATGGAACCAAGGTTGGTGTGGGCTAACTCAGCATGGGGTCTACTGGAATGCACTTGGACCCTGGGATTGTTGGAGTGTGGAGTTATGGGGTTGACCTGGAAGGTAAGGCTATAGGTCCCAGTTTGATAGTGGATAGGCCTATCATGTGTCTGAGTGTTGGCCTAATGTCTAAGACTAGATATACTGACCTGAGGCTGGGACAGGCTGACCTGGCTCTGGACTGGTCTAGAACCTGGAGCAGTATGAGGCAGCTTTCCATTGCTATCACAAAATAACTGAGGAAAAATGAACAATTTAAAAGGAGGAAAGATTTTTTTTTCATCGTTTGTTCTGTTGTGTTGGGGCCCGTGGTGAGGCAGAACATCATGGTGGGGAATGTGGGGAACAGCGAAGCTGATCAAACCATGGTGGCCTGGGAGAAAAAAGAGGGAAGCCAGAGTCCCAATATCCCCTTCAAGACCACACGCCCAATGTCCTCACTTCCTACCATTAGGGCCCATCTCCTAAAGGTCCCACCACCTTTAAAGAGCACCAAAGGCAGGTGACCAAGCTTTCAATACATGGCCTTTGGGGAATATTTAAGATCCACACATAACAGGTAGGCCTGGGATCTGGGGCTGGATGGTGCTGGGTGGGCCGGGTGTATATATCCATAGGACTGGTAGGGGTCTTGATCCATGGGTGCTGATGACTAGGGCTGAAGAGCCTGGCATCATTCTGGGTCAGTCCTAAAGCTTTCTACTGTGGGGACCAGCCTGGGGCTGGAGCAGCCTGGAGTTCAAGGCTTCCGGTGCTTTACTGGTATGGGGTGGCCTGAAACCCAACACAGCCTTCTCTAACTAGAACCATTTTCTATATTTGTTTTCCTCCTTCTTCAATTCCTACCGTGCACACAATTAATATCAAAGTATGTGGCGATGGTTTGTTCTTAATTGAACTAAGTTTTAAATTTCCTCAATTACCATAGAGTTCCTAGAGCTGTGTGAACACATATTGGATGCACAATAACTGCTTTTAAATTGAGAAAGAGATTCATAGCAGTTGGCTTTAGTGGGATACTTATTTTGCAGGCTAGAGAAATTTATAACAGGTCACAGACAATTGGGCTAATGGGATGAAAATTTAATTGCAAGGTTCAGTTCCATTACTAATAAAAATAATATTCTTTTAATGTGTGTATATATGTATTTTATTTATCTGTATAATGTATATACAGATAAATAGACCTTTTTATATACATAAAAAGGTTTTTATTAAGAAAAAAAGGTAAGTATAATGATCCTGTCCTGAATGCTTTACCTATACATTTTAATTTATATGATCAGATCTAACCTGTTCTTAAAATGGCAGCCCAGTTTTGAGGCAGCAGCATATAAATCGCAGAACAATGGAATTTGATTGCTGGAAGGGATGCAAAAGTTCATCTGATCCAATCTTCCTATTTCAAAAGCGAAAGCCAAGGTTCAAAAAAGATTAAGAGGCTTTTCCAAGATCAAAATATCAGTATCTGGAATCCAAGTTTCTAGATCCTACTCTAGAACCAATTCCCAACCAGCAGGAGCCAGGCACACCAGAGGCCCAACATGGAATCACAATGAGATCTTAAAGCACAGTGGTCCATGTCTTTCCCCTGAATTCTTGCTGAAATGAGACACAGTGAGATCACCCTGCTGTCTGCTCCCAAAGACTAAAACTGCAATTTGCAGATAACTATTTTAGCATGCATAGAAAATATTTATGGGAAAATTGGCTTCTTTATTGTCCTGGAATTTATTCTTTTGTAGAAACACCTATAGTATGAAAGGTGTTATACTAAACTAAATTGTTTTGTTAATACTAAAAGAGGTGACCCCAAGTGGGGGCCAATTCAATAACTATAAGTGTACATTCCAAAGAATGCTTCACATGGGAAAGGTTTTTTGTTTTGTTTTTTTTTTTAACAAAACACTAATTAACATCAATATCTGCATGTATCTACTGATTAGCATGCAGAAAATCTGACACCAATTAGTAAAACAATATGCTGACAAACACACAGCATAGATAAGTCATATTAGGGAAGCATACGGCAAGATGCTTTGGGCTCTGGCTCTGAAGGATTTTGGTACTAGATTCCCCTGGCACTGATTTGTTTTTTCATTATTGTTGTTTGCTTGTTTGTTTGTTTTATATTTTTGTTTTTGTGGGGGCTTTATTGGGAGGGGTGTTTTTAAGTTTATCTCTTCAAAGGCATACTTATACCAAATAAAGAGGATGAGTGAGAGGGTAAAACTTTCAATAATCCTGAATCATTTGCCTTGAGCCATAAGCATGAATAGGGCTTCCATACTACAGCAGATTCCTGATTGATTCTGCGACTGCCTTGTTTCTTTGCCACCCACAGGGTGCTATTTAAATCCAATTCATGGATAGGGACTTCATGTCATTTTCTTCCAAATTTCTTTTTTCTCCCTTGTTAATCACTGAAGTAGCGAATGGTGGCTGATCCAAAGAGGAAGGCTTAAAGAAGAACAGAAAAGGAGTAACTGCCCTGAAGTTGAGGCTTTGGATGCCTCTACCTTTGTCTTCCCTCTGGTCATTTCACTTTCATGCACCAAACAAAGACTTTTTAAGGAATTTTTAAAACGTGTTTGCTTAAGGGTTTTTCTTTCAAAATGAAGTCTTGCTTTAAACATCTCTTTTGTGTATTCTCTGCAGGATGGCTGGACAATTTCCAATGCTGCCTCGGCTTATAGACTCTTGTTATATTTTCTTTTTAACAATTTCCATCCCAAACACACTATAGAGTCAGCTGATACATAAAAATCTTCAGTAAGGTGCAATTTTAAGGAGAGTAGCCATGGGCAGAGCTTTGATTCTTTATCTCCTAACAACAGACAAACAGGTCCACAGAAAATCACCACCAACCTCTGAATCAGGCAGAACAAAAACATCAGATTCAAAGGCTTCTTGCCTTTGAATGAGTCTTTTTTCCTCTGTTTGTTTTTCTTTCCTTTTCAGTTCCAAGTCTGTGCACTACCTGCTTTGGCCATTACTAGGAGAACTTAACAATCACATTTCCTACAAAATTTATTTCCTTGGTCTCAAAAGCAGAAAGCATTAAAAGACAATTTGTTTGTGCCATCTCACTCAAATTTCAGTTTATCATCATATCAGAAGTTTGATGTTTATGGGTTTCATATATAACCCTTAGATTATTTTTCCCTTCAGGATTTCCAATTGATTCTAAAAATTTTTTTTGTAGTTGTAGATGGACAGAATGCCTTTATTTTATTTGTTTATTTTTATGTGGTTCTGAGGATCAAACCCAGTGCCTCATGTATGCTAGGCAAGTGCTCTACCACTGAGCTACAGCCCCAGCCCCAATTGATTTTTTTATAATTCTAAAACATAGCCCTTTTTGTTTCTGACAGTTACAAGTACAAATGTAGAAAAAAAAAAAAGAGAAAGCATATGCAGATACACCATGATGCATTCTTTTTCTTAACAGCTTTACTGAAATAAAATTCACATGCTATACAATTCACCCATCTAGTCTTACATTTCATACAAATGCAACCACACAATATGTGGTCCTGTGTGACTGGTTTCTTTCATGTTTTGTAATGTTCTTAAGGTTTATCCTTGTTGAAGCATGTATCTTAATGCCATTACTTTTTGTGGCTGGATAGTATTTCATTGTATGGATATATTACACCTTATTGATCCATTCATCAGTTGATAGAAGTTTGGGATTTTTCCCATTTTCTAGATACAAAGAAAAATGTTGCTTGTGAACATTTGTGTACAAGTTATTTTGGAAGATACATGCTTTTGTTTCATTTTTGGGGAGGCGGTGGATATATATGTTCATTATACACTTTGGAGTAGAATTTATATATAATATGGTAATATCTATGGCTATTTGAAAACCTTTTAGATTGTTTTCCAAAGCAACTGTAGAATTTTACATTTTTATTGCCAATGTACGGGGTTCTGGTTTCTCCTCCTCCATAACACTTCTTGCCTTTTCTATATAGCCATTCTAGTGATGGAAAGTTGCACCTTATTGTGATATTGTGATTTTGATTTGCATTCCCTGGATGGCCAATAATGTTGAACATCTTTCATGTGCTTATGGCCTATTTACATATCTCCTTTCTAGAAATGTCTCCTCAGACCATTCACCCATTTTTTTAACTGGGTGATTTGTCTTTTTACTATTTGTAATTGAGTTGTAATAGTTCTTTATGCAGTAGTCTCTTCCTTTTTCTCTTATCAGAAAAATGATTTGCAAAACTTTTCTCCCATACTCTGGGTTATCTTTGCACTTGAGGGATGGCATCTTCTGAAGCACAGATGTTTTGTTCTTGATGCTATCAGAGTTGCATTATTGCCTCCAGGGTCTCACTAAACTCAAAGCAACATAAGGCCAGAAATTCACACTCATACCTGTGTGTTCACATCTTAGTTAAGAATCATATTAATGACTGGGGGTGGGGGTGGGGGGTTAAGAAGTACCCTGTAGTGATCTTCAAACAAAACTTCACACCAAGATATTTCAGGGCTTGTTGTGTTGTCACCAGAGAACCAACAGGAGTTGCTCTTTGCTGCAGCCACGACTTTTCCAGCTGCCAGGCAATGTTGTCTCATTTAGTTGAGCCACAGCTGCTTTTTCACAACAACAACTTCGAGGAAGGGGAACAGGCTTTGCCTCGCCAGCCAGCCTCATCAGTTCCTGGGTGGAGCTGCCTATGAATAGCAGCAATGGCAATGAGAGTGGCAATGGGCAGAATGGGGGGCGGGAACATGTACCTTCTTCCTCCTCCATCCACAATAGAGACATGGAAAAGATTCTTTTGGATGCACAACATGAATCAGTACAAAGTAGATCAAGAGGCAGTTCTTACTGTGACAGTCTTTCCTCTCAAAATGGGCAGATTATGTTTGATATGGAAACGCACATCAGCAGAGACCATAGCTCTATCAGAAGAAATGGAAGGAAGTTGAAGCTTTGAAGAAAAGTTCAGACTGGGTATCAGACCGGTCCAGTTCCACCCAAGGAGTTCCACTTCAGACACCCCAAGCGCTCTGTGTCTCTAAGCATGAGGAAAAGTGGAGCCATAAAGAAAGGTGGTATTTTTTTTCTGCAGAATTTCTGAAGGTGTTCATTCCATCTCTCTTCCTTTTTCATGTTTTGGCTTTGGGACTAGGCATCTATATTGGAAAATGACTGCGCACACCTTTTCCCAGCACCTACTGAGGGAAGGAAAAGCCCTGGGTGGCCTGTGAAGTGGTGTATTGTTACAGTAGTTTATTTGAACTTGAGACCATTGTAAGCTTGACCAACTTCCCCCCTATTTTTACATCTCTAATCCAGTAACTCTCAATTACAGTATTTTATTCAAACTTGGTTGAGGCATTTTACTAACTTTATTCTCTTTTTGGCCTGTAGGACACTTCTGAATTTCCTAACAAAATTCACGGTTGTTTAGAAATTTGCAAAGGCTTTATTTCTGCAAATGCCACCAGCAGATTATAATTTTGTCAACAATGCTATTTTCTCCTCTTAATACCACCAGAATTAGACCTGCATCCTTCATGGTAAGAATTTTACTCTGGCAGTGCATCTACCATATCTCTCCAAATGAAATTGTTAGCAAATGATATAAAATGCTTTGTTGTTTAGCAACAAAGTCAAGGAATCTGTTTTGTTTTCTAAGACAAAGTCAAGCTTCCCAAGGCTTGATTTTGTATTTATTAAAAAAAAAAAAAAGCAAGACACAAGGAAAAAAATATCCTGGGAAATTTCTTTAAAAAATTATTTTAAACCAGCTTAGATGACACTTTTTTTTCCTGCGGCTCTTAATAGCATGTTTTAAATTGTAGGAGGCAGGCTGTATAAATGATAGGAAATAGAGTAAGGACTAAGATACATCAGCAGATTAATACTAGTATGCTGTAATGCTGTCTTTTCTATGGTATGGAATCTTTATTTCTGATAAGAAACATCTCAAGTCTAGACATGCAAAATTGCTTTTGAGTTTTGTGTGTATTTGGTATTTTCATGTGTTAGCTGCATGTGAATTTTTCATGACTTTACATTTTTTTATTTCTTCTTTTTTTTTTCTCTAAGAAGAGACTTGAGCGAGTTCATTTTGTGGTGTTAACATAGGCTTCTTGTTTTAAGAATCTTCACTGTACTCCGAAGCCTTTAAGCTGAGGAAAATTGCTTCAGAGTTATTCCAAGCACTTGTGCAATTTTGGAAAACAGACTTGAGCTGTGGAACCATTGGCAAAGTTCTGAAAAGATGCCATTAGTTTCCTCTGGTCCCTCCCATGCTGGTGTTAACTGTGCGTCTTCCCAAGGTGGTCCCTGGGATTCCACAGGTGCTGGGGATTTTCTCACGTAACAGTATTTTCAATTATGTTAAACTCTCGACGTTCCAAAACACTCAGCAGATTCCTTCAACAACGTGCTTTTTCATTTGTTTCTGAAATGTGAAGCTTTTAGGACGGAATTGTTAGAAAGCATAAGGATTGCCAATTATTTCAAGTAGATTTTATTGTATTTCAGAACATACAGCATGACTCTCAAGGATACTACTACTGTATGTTGTATATATAAAAACTATTACTGTTTGTGATATAAACATTGCTGTTGAATATTTAGAGAACTATTGTTAAAATTTAAAGCTAGAAATCTATAAATGCATCAGATTGACTCGAATAAAAATGCTATGACAACCAAAAAAAAAAAAAAAAGATATTTCTCATCTCAGAAGCATAGCTTTATCTCCTCAAAACTTACATCTGAAGTTCACTGATTACTAGGCTCTACAAAGAAGGAGCACAAATTGAAGAGTTCAGACTCAGACCACGGATGGACATTTGACCGAAAGAATTGATCCAAATAAGCCCTGGCTGCTATAACTGCGGCCATTCAACACTATAGGTTTTGTCCAATCTAAAGACTTTGAAATGAGAGATGCTATTTTAAAAATGCAATCAAAATCCAATAAAAAAATGTGTTTCAAATTTATTTGTTTTGTAACATTAAGTCTTGAGCAGTGTTCTTTAATCAGAGAAATGAGTTGTGTTGATACTAACCAAATAAGAAAGATTCTCACAAGCCAGATTATAAGTTTGAGTTGTTTCAGTCAACGGTGCCATTGGGAGCTTTTTCAACTAAAGGAGGAAGACTGAAGCAGGTTTAATGAGTCCAAGGTATGTGGTGAGCCAGGAACGGGTCATTATACTCTTAAGTTGTCTGTCCGTAAACAGATCAATTCTCACAGTGCTTGTTGTGTTAAGAGGAATAAGGGTGAAGCAAAGGAGGACTATAGCCTTTTGTTCTGCTGCATGACCACAATATATCTCTCTGTTTTCTCCCTGTCATAACAGCCTGGATCACATAAGAGCTATACCTGAGCGTGACCACTCACAGCCTCACTGGATAGATTCAGCCTGCCAGGTGACAGGGAGTACTGTATGCTTGCTATGCAGGTAGAAGCTCAGTTCCAATGCTGTTGATAGATTGTCCCAGCCAGAGATTCCCAACCATTTCTCCTGCCAGTGACAATATCACCAGGATATGTCTAACATCACCAGGAAAATATCTTTAATTTGATTGGAGTTTTGCATTCTGGATTCTTTTCAAACAAGAATCTCCCCTCTCTTCCACTAAGAAAAAAAAATGAAACAGATAAATCAAAGCAACATGCTCAGTTCTAGAATTCTACAGCCATCTTCCAAAACAGTCCACCAGCAGCTTTACTAGCAGAAGAAGGGCAGCTTTCACTGAAATTGTGAATATGACATTGAAATACACCTTTTACTTTTCCAACAAAAACTTCAGGATTTTTGGAAAATTATGTCTTAACTTCTTGACTGTTTTCACAAGAAAATATCAGGCTGTTTCCAGAGCAAAAATTGCTGCATTGTAGTAATAACAGCTTGGGTTCCTATAACTCTGCAAAACTTCAGGTGTTTTTGAGAATATTGTCTTTTCCATGCACCCAAGACCTCAAGAGCAAGAAATAACTCTACCTATTATAAAGACAGAAGCTACAACAAAGAATATCTCAACAACACAAGTAATGTATGACTCTTATTGCTTTATTACTATTTCTAGACTTTCTGGCTTTTAGATCACCTCTTTCCCTGATGCTTCTCCTCTCCCACACCAAAATCTAAGTAAACCATCAAGGACACAGCCTCTCCGCTCCATCGGGCAGAGATGCTGACCCTAGGTGAGCTTTTCCCTGACTGTAGATGCAATGCTGACCCTAGGTGAGCTTTTCCTAGAGGGAGTATCTCAGGAGTGTCTCTTGGGTAAGAACTAGCTACCACTTGCTCAGGTCATCTTAATCAGTGTCCAAACAAACTCATCAGGCTCTCAAAGTTCCTGTTCATATATCCACAGCAGTCAGCCAGAGGCCTTAGACCTGTACAATGAACCCCGCCCCCAGACAGACACACACACACACACACACACACACACACACTATTGCTTTTCATTGTGCTGCCCAGAAATGGTTCCTCTTCCAGAATTACATCCTTCTTCTTTCTCCTTTTGAATCATATCTGGACATACTTAGAAGTTCTGGAAGCCATCTGTTCTACCTGGAGCCTGGAGGAGGAAGTTTGGCATGTGTGGTAGCTCTCTACTGGCTATGCTTTCTCCCAGGAAGCAAACCCCTTCACACACCTGCCTATCTTCACTCCTCCAGGCTCAGTGAATCTTCCAAGAGCCCTGGTCCATATGCCTAGGACCCAACCCATTAACACAGACAGTGAAGCTATTTAATGAAATGGGCAAGAGTTATGGATCCAGCAGATCCAAGTCTGAGTTCTGGCTCCAGCATGACTAACTTGAGTAAATGACATAATCCCCAGGGCCTCGGCGTCCTCATCTGAGAAACAGCAATACTACTTTCACAGGTCTTGGTGATGACTAACAAAGATAAGAGATGCAAAACCTTGAGTATAGGGCCTGAGACTGAGGTCTAGCATGCAGGAAGCACTCAGTAAATTAGTGTGATATGATTATTAATACTCAACAGATGGTTTCCAAAGTCATTGCGATTACATGAAACTGTACTTTTCCATAAATCCACCCACAAGTATAGACCACCTCAGAAATCATTCTGTATCCAGGATCTCCCCTCTGACAGCAAGCTACCAAAGGTGAGAATCCAGTAACAAACTACAGGAATGGTGGCAGCACACCCTGATTAGGCCCTCTCTATTAAACTCTTAAAAGTTAAGTGAGCAAACATAAGCATCTACTCCCTTTTATTCAGTGATGCACTTACTAGGAACCTACTGGGTAGAAGACACAATGTTTTAAGGCTTGTAGAAAATACAGAATGGATAAGTATGCTTGTTTTTTTTTTTCAAGGAATTATCACCTACTGAGGAGCTGCACATGGAGTTCAATGTAGTCATGACAGACTAAAGGCCATCCAAGATGACACATTCAGAGACCCCCCCAACCCCACCCCATGAAAGCACAGGCCTTCCGCAGAACTTGAAACAGACATTTTAAAGATTGACACCTGGTGGATATGCCTTGGGCACAGAAGAAAAGTACAGCAAAAAAGAGATACAAACACTGATTTTTCTGGACAGAAAGACCGGCAATCTTTGACCCTTGACTCCATACCTGTTGGACTTTCTGCTGGGTGTGAATGGAATGGGTACAGCTGCTGAATGCTTTCATTTTTATACACATGTGCTTCTTCTATCTACCTGGGCTCAAAAGGGCCCTGAAACAAATAACCAAGGCTGTTTCCCTTAGGAGGCTCAGATCCTTCTAGGTATCTGGTAGTGTCTAGCCCAGGGCTCTGCAGCCTCTTACAAGAAAGGCCAAGATGACTTCTCTTAACAAAGAAGGAGTTTGCACATTCTTCGGAAAGTATCTTACGAAGCAACAACAACCAAAAAAAAAAAAAAACTGCAAGAGACAAGGTCAACCAAGGGCATGGACAGGATCTTTGGAACATATGGATCCATTTGGACAACTCAGTTGAGCCATGAGCAAATTCTGACTGATGGTACCCCATGGAGCCTCAGCTCCTTCCTATCAGCCTGCAAGGGAGTTGGCTCTTCTTTCTCCACTCCTGGTGAGGCTACAAATGGCAGCCCCAGTCTGGACAGGAGACACCCCTCTGCTTGCTCCCAGATTAGAAGAGGCATTGAGCAACTCTTCTCTGGCCTGCTGAGGTTCTCACAGAGGGGGCCTAAGTTTAGAGAACAGCATCTGCTACCCTCTCATTACTCAATCCCAGCTCAACAGACTCAGGATCCACATCCACCAGCCTGGAAAACTCCTCCAATTACACAGCTGGTGGCCCTGTCAAGAAGTGGAAGCATGTTCACTGGTTTTGTCCTCCAGCCCAGCATTCACCAGACACATCCCCTCCACCTCCCCCCACAGCACCTTCTACACACTGAAGCCAAAGAGACTTCTAAAACAAAGCGCCAATCACTACCCGGCTTCAAAACCTTCTATATCTCTGCCAGACTTCAAAATAAGATCCAAACTCCCTGGTTCAAAGTATAATGCTCTTCCTGACCTGCTTTCACCCTCTTTCCAGCTGTGTCCTGCTATGTCCTCCTCTTTCTCTAGGCCATAGCTTTCATGCTGAATGCTCTCCAGTCCTACAAGCACATTATTCTCCCTGTCTACCTCCCCTTGTGAAAATGTTTTCCTCTGAATATAACACAGTCTACAACTCTAACCCCTCATCCTCTTGCTCAACAGAACTTTCAGGGCTCAGCTAAATACTAATTCCTGGCTGGAATGCATCTTTTTCGGTCCCACTCCCAACCAAAGATGAAGTAAGGTATCCCCCTCGTTTGAGTTCCCAAACCACCCTGTACTTCCCATAGATGATCATGCAGTGCGTGGTAATGTGCTTATTATTTATTCATCTGTATTGATCATCATTCCCCACTCTCCACACACACACTAGATGTTGGGCTCCTTGACAGCAAGACTTTGCTAGTCACCACTATCAGCATGTCACTTAACCTAGCATGGTCCTTGATACGTAAGTGTGTAGTTTATAAAAATGTATTGAATAAGCAAATGATAGCAGAGTGAATCAGCATTAAAATTTAATAAATGGTGGCTGGGTATGTGGCGCAATAGGAAAGCACTTGCCTAGCATGCACAAAACCCTAGTTCAATGCCCCCAAATACACACACACACACACACACACAAACACACACCAAATAACTTTCTTAAAAATAGGTAAACTTGGATCAAAAAGGTTCTAATAAAGCATCCAATTCAAACTTCCTTCTTTTACAGATAGGGGAATTGGAGCCAGAGAAATTAAGTGATTGCCTGGTTGGCAATTAGAATCCTCACCTGAGTGAAACTCAGATTGTCAGGATCCAAGAAGAGCTCTTACAATATCAAAACATTCAAGAATCCACCCCAGGAACTACAAATTGGTGCAACCATTATGGAAAGCAGTGTGGAGATTCCTCAAAAAAATTGGAATGGAACTACCATTTGACCCAGCTATCTCACTGCTCGGTTTATACCCAAAGGACTTAAAATCAACATACTATAGTGACACAGCCACATCAATAAAGTTTATAGAAGCTCAACTCAAAATGGCTAAACTATGGAACCAAACCAATATGTCCTTCAACAGATGAGTGGATAAAGAAAAGGTGGCACATATACACAGTGGAATATTACTCAGTCTTAAAGAAGAATGAAATTATGGCATTTGTCAGTAAATGGATGGAACTGGAGAATAACATGCTAAGCAAAATAAGCCAATCCAAAAACCAAAGACTGAATGTTTCCTCTGATAAGCAGATGCTAATTCAAAATAAGCAGGGGGTGGCTAGGGAAGAATAGAGATGCCTTGGATTAGACAGAAGGGAGTGGAATGAGGGAAAGGGGAATGCAGGGAGAAAAAAGAGTAGAATGAATCAGACATTAATATCCTATGTGCATATATGACTACAAAACCAGGGTGAATCTATATCATTTACACCCAGAAGAATGAGAAGTTATACTCCAAATTTATGTATGATGTGTCATAATGCCTTCTACTGTCCTGTATAACTAATTAGAACTTAAATAAAAATTTAAAAAAAGAATCCACCACAAATGGGATAATTTCTTCTTTGGGGACAGGATCCTTAAACTTTATTCTAAAATCAAACTAATATTCAGAAGCACAATGGTAGCAATGTCTCCAAGGGGAACCCCATCTTGAACCTCTTCCATTGGGTATAGCATATGATGTATATACTCACTTTCAGGATTTCATGCTTTTTGTTCACGTTTTTCTTGCTCCATGTTGAGGGATGAACATGGACAACTAGACTGATCTGCAATTACAGCATCTTGAAACCCCTTTTATAGTTTAGCATAATAAAGAGCAGCAAGAGAAGTCTTGGGCTCTCCCTCTCAATTCACTGCTGATGTATTGAGTAATCTGTGGCATGTTGATGTATGATAATAGTATCACCTGTAGGAAAAATTAATAATACCACATTTGTTTCCTGTGGCAGTTTAGCAGCATATTATAATCCAAATTGCTAAAACTTGGTAAAATCGAGTGGATTCAATTTCATAAACAATCCGTCTGGAAGCTGAGCTGAGCTCCCAGGTTCTTCCCATGCTGTGGTGACCTGAGAGCAGAAGAAGATTAGTGCCCCCCATACTAGGCAGAAGCTGGACATCCAGAGGCCCTGATTATTAAGTACCAGCTGATACTGGTGACTCCTCCCATGAATAGTAATATTATACTACCCTTTGGATTCAGTAGGTAGCTTTGGAGTGATTGCTTGTTGTGGTGGTTTGGATATGAGGTGTCCCCCCAAAGATCCTGTGTTAGTGCGGGAATGTTCTGAGGTGAAATGTTGGATTGAGAACTGGAGACTAGTCAGTCCATCCTAGTTTACATGAACTGACTGGGTGGTATAACCGTAGGCAGGTGGGGTGTGACTGGAGGAGGTGGGTCACTCGGGGTATGTCCTGGAAGGACATTCTCTGTGGCTCCTTCCTCTCTCTCTCTCTCTCTCTCTCTGTCTCTCTACTTCCTGGACATGATGAGAGAAACATTGCTCCTCCACTATGACCCTGCCACCATGATGTTCAGCTTCTCCTTGGGCCCACAGCAATGGAGTCAGCCAACCATGGACAGAACCTCCGAAACCATGAGCCAAAATGAGTTTTTCCTCCTAGGAGTCATTCTTTTCAGATATTTTGGTCACGGAAAAAAAAAAAAAAGCTGACTAACACACTTTTCACAAAGTTACCCAGGCTTTTCTTGCCTCTGGTGTTGACAAGAATGATAATTAAAATTTGTAATTAATTTTTAAAATCAAAGTTCCTCTTTTCAAAATAATCTGTCTTTGAAAGTTTTCCTGCATTCAGGAGAACTGAGCTTTTCTCCCCTATGGAGGTTCTCTTGGCTCCATGTTAAAAGGTAGCAACACAGTCCATTGCTCAGGATCCTGTTCCAGGCAAGCAAAAGTACTTTGCCTTCCATCATCCAATCGTCCAATCATCCGTGGTTGCTCAGAAGACAGCTTTCCCAGGAGAGAGCAACATGGAAACACTAGACACATCCAGCTCCTTAGCATAGGAAGGAGCAAAGCAACTTTGCCTCCAGAAATATCCTGAAAACACCAGATGTTTGAATGGCTGATACCATATTCCAGATTCTATTTAGAGAATGTGCTACCAACTCATTAGCTACATTTATCTGTTATACAGAAAAAAAAAACAACAGAATTATTGTTCTTTGGGAAAATCATAAATAAATAAGTTTGATTATTCACACTTTGTCCAATATAAAGGGCACTATAGAGACTAAAAAACAGCCAATTGTTTCACTTTCTTCTCCTTTATTTAAATTAACCGGTCCACATTCCTTCATAGAGTACTCTAAATTAACTTCTTTTGCATAATATTTTTTAAGTTAGAGGATGGCATACTCTTAAAATCTAAGATAGAATCCAACTATGCAGGAGGCAATTCTCTATTAACCCAAAAATAACTGCCTAGCAGAGTCCTCTCACCACCTAACTTGACCACATCTCTCTGCTGGGGCTGCCTTCAGATGACCCTGACCCCACTCCTTGGCCTCTTCCAATCTGGAACTGCATTGAAGCATCTTCTTCCATCCTATCCTACACCTAAGTCTTGATTGGACAGAAGTCACGCGAGTTTTCTGGGTCTGTTACCCTGGTCTTTTTAGGGGAACTTTAGAATATGTGTACAAACATACATGCCCTCTGAAAAATCTCTTTTTAAAAAGTGAATGAAGTGTCCCCAGAGAACTGATACATTCTCACTTAACAAATTATAGACGTCACTTTTCCTTAAGGTGCCGCAGTCCGGCTGCAGCAAAATAACCGGGGGGGTGACGAGTAACTTGTGTACATTGATACAGCAGGAATGGGAGCCGTTTATTGTAGGACAGGAGGGGTATATATACATTACACACAGCTTATCTTAATTAACATAAACTAGATACAGCAGTCAACCAATAAGGAATCTCCACACTTAATGGCTTGCTGGCGTTACTTCACAAATCACTCCCTCTGGCAAAATGCCAGGCGCCACCCTGACTTGTTTACAGACCCTAACATTAAGGGAATTTTTCTTTCACAACAGGAAACAGAAGTGTCTTTCATATTGCCTTCCAACTCTGTTCTTATTCTTTTGATGCAAAGGGAGATTTTGAGAAAATGCCGGCAAAGGACTTCTAAAGATTAGGTTGTTTATTTACATGGTAGTCTCTTTGTGACAGGGGCAGTGTCCTGTTCATCTCTATAATTATGAGCCTTTTATAATTGCTCAATGAGTGCCTGTTGAATGATGAATCAATGCCCATGCTTAACAAGAAGTAGGATGGCTAAAGAGATGCTTACACCAATATTTGGATAATCAGGATGATCTTTTATCCCCAGATTCCCACCCAGAGGAGAAATTGTTTTTACAATAGCCAGGTTTCTGGATGAGTTCTGGTGACAAGAAATTTGTTTCTTACTTGAAATGCACCTTCTTGCTCTGAAAAAATCCAACTGCTTACATTGAGTTGAAAGGAACTTCCCTGGAGTTTCCATTTGATGTGGTGCAGATTACACTTGACATCCACATCTTAAAATCATCTTGGAGACACTGCTTGACTTTGATTTCAGCAATGGAACCCCAATTTTCTTTGCTGACTCTAAGAACTAAGACCTGGCAAAAGAGCATTGGGAAGAGTAGGAGAAAAGCTGACCTTGACACATACCTCCCCATTCTGGGAGAATAAAATATTACTGATAAAAACTTTCCATTGTTAAGGCAAAAGAGCCATCTATATTGCAAGGACCATTACCAAAGGACACTCCTCTCATTCTGGATCCTAATATGACTTACCCTACCAAATTGTTTGGCCACTCATTCTCAAACATCTTTCAAATGCCTACTAGGTGCTAGACACAAACATTTTAGATAGACTTAAGAAACTCACATTCTAATTTTAAAGAAAATTAAAATAAATTAAAACAAAAAAAAAGAGACTGTGAGATAAATGCTCTGAAGTCCATAGACAGAGTTTTACAGAGAAACATTCAATTGGTGAGTGGGAGTCATGCAGTGGAAATTCTTGGCCTCCTTCACGAATAGAAGAGTAAAATGTCACCAGCCACAAAAAGATGGGTAGCTAAAGCAAAATGATCAGCCTGTACAATAGCATGGAGGGGAAAGACACTAAACACATCAGGCTTACAGTGATTTGATATGCTTGGAATATAGGTTGAAATTAGAGACTGACAAAGAGTGAAGTTGGATGCAATATTCTGGGGTCTGATCATGAAAAGAAGTCAGAAGCCATGCTAAGAAGTCTAACCTTTATTCTCTAAAACAGAGTCACTGAAGATTTTGAAAAGTGAAGCAGCCACAAGATATTTATATTTTGGAAATGTCATCCTCGTGTCAAGGTAGAAGGTGGATTGGAGAGGACAAAAGTAAGCTGAGGAGAAAGAGGATGACCTAAGATAAAATGAAGGAAGCCACAGTGGCAAAAGAGATAAAGGGACTGTTTTAATACATAAAAAGAGGTAGAAACAATAGGACACCATAGCCCTTTAGACATGGGTTAAGCAGCGGAAGACACCTGGGATTACTGAAAGATTTCCAGCCCAGGTGGCCAACTGGGTACAGGAATATTCACTAAGTTGTTTTCTTAGTGCTGCATGTGGACCACAGACCTCAGAATCACTAGCAGTGTTTGCAAGCAATGTCAATTCCTCACCCCATTCTCTCGCCAGCTGCCTGCACTGAGGAGATGAGCTGGATTCAAAAGAGCTGGCTGCAACATTAAGATAAGAAAACCGCAAAGAAATCATGCAATACACAAACATGAGTTTCTCAGACTGAGGGTAGGATGGCTCTGTGACCCTGAGGGTCAGCTGGGAAAGAGAGCATGCACCCGGAATGACTTTATTTTTATAGGTGGGACCCATGAAGGAGATTCAACAGTATGTTCTTCACCAAATAAGGCAGGGGATAAGATTTCAAAGGTGAAGTCTTGCTTCGTGATGTCTTGTAGTCAGCAGATTGATTGACATCTTGACAAGTTACACCCATTTCAGGTGCTGTGTGGGATCACAGGCACAGCGAGAGGAGAGGCGCACTTGCATCGCACAGCCCAATCAGCATGTAATGCTAGACCTGTCCCCTCACAGAGCTCCAATGAGCATAGCTCACACACACAGCCTATAAATGGCTGGCGACACCATTCCAGACCGAGTGTTAATTTATGCACACTAAAGTTTGATATCCACTACTAAAATGAAGCAAGAAGAGGAGCAGACGAGGTAATAAGGAAGAAGCCTACTGTTTTCAGAGGCCAAGGGATCATCAAAAGGGATGGATTTCAGGGCAGTGAGTAGTACAGGACTCCAGCTCAGGGGACACATAAGATCTCAAGTGGTTTTCTTTAAGAGTCAACAGTTTGGAAGTGGTAAGTAAAGATATAGAGGGTTTTTTAACCAAATTATCCTAATAGTGTAGAAGAGAAGCAAGATTGAAAACCTTGAGACTAACACTAGGGACAAAGAAATGCAGATATTGTTGAAAGAAAAATAGCCCAAAAGGAAACATGACAGATAATAGCACAAAGTGTATGGAATTTCACCCTCACTTTCATTAAGCCAGCTGAGAAGGGACCTAAGCAAGCCTAGTTTTTCTGAAGAGAGGACTGAGTGAAAGTGTAGCTTTTCTGATGATTCTACTCCATCCTGTTCCCAGAGAGGAGAAAGGGAATATATAAGATGGCTCCCACACCAATCTTAACCCTGAGTTTTTCAGGCTGCCTTTCTACCAAATTACTCCTCCTCCAAACAAGAGGACTTTGATCACTACAAAGGAAGGCACAATAGCCAATGGTGAAGTTGCATGCAAAGAAATGTTATAGACATCTCCTAGATTCCAGCTTAGTTAAAATATATATATGGAGAAATGATGAAAAAATAGGATGCTATAACTATTTCTCACATGTTTTCTGCAACAGCAAAGAATCAAAGCAGTCAGTGGACAGTCTCCAACTGTTAAGAGAAAACAGTGACAAGAAATTTGTTCAAAGACAGACATCAGGAACTAGCACTTCCAATTTATTTGAGGTGACTTCTCCACTTTAGGCTGGACAACGTTGCCCTTTATATACCCTCAATGTCAGACATAGAGAAGGTATATAATAGTCACCCTGTATCCATAGGAATACATCCCAAGACCCCCAGTAGATATTTGAAAAATTCTATATATACCATATTTTTCCTCTATACTCTGCAGCATCATGACATAGTACCAGAGTCCTTCCATGTTTTATGCCTTAATGCCTGCTTTGCATCACTACTCTGGCACTTTGGGACCATTGCTAAGTACAAAAATGGTTTCTTGAACACAAGCACAGTGATACCACTATGGACAACCTGATAAATAAGACAGCTACCAAGTAACTAATGGGTGGGTAGCATATACAGCTTGGATGCATTAGACAGAGGGATGATTCATGTTCCAGGAATGATGGAGCAGGACAGCATGCAATTTAAAATTTAAATTAGTTCTGGAATTTTCTATTTGATATCCACAAATTGTAGTTAACCATGGGTAAATAAAACCATGGAAAGCTCATAAGAAAAGACTATTGTAATCACTTTCCCACACCACAAATGTATTCATTCCATTCATATATTTCAAATACTCAAACTAATTTAATCCATACAGACTGCAAACTGAAAACCTAATTGTTAGAGTCTGTAAACAAGTCAAAATAACACCTGGCATTTTGCCAGGGGAATGTTAAAGTTCGTAAACAAGTCTGGATGGTGCCTGGCAAAATGTCAGAGGGAGTGGTTTGAGAAGTAACAAAACCGAGCCATTAGGTGTAGAGATTCCTGATTGGTTGACTGATGTATCTAGTTTATGCTAATTAGATAAGCTGTGTGGAATGTATAAATACTGCTCCTGTCCTGCAATAAACGGCTCCCACTCCTGCTGTATCAACGTACACAAGTTATTCGTCACCCCCCCGATTATTCTGCTGCAGCCGGACTGCGGCAGATGGTGGCCTGTTACGGGGAGCCCCGGGACACTCGGGGGTAAGTGACGAAAAATGCTGCCCGTCCATAGATAGGACGGGAGCAAATCTGCTCGTCCCTAGGCAGATAGGGCGAGAGGAAAAATGACAATTTCGAGAAAATGGAGAAGATTGATACAGTATGTTTGTGTCTTGTTTTGTCTTGAAATGTTGTATTGTCTTTGTGATGAAAATATGGAAGGGGTGAGAAGTAAATTACTAAGGGAAGAAGGCACCCCAGTGGAACCAAGAATAGTTAGGGCATGTGTTGATAAGAGCCCAGGAACTCTAGTCAGAAAGAAAAAGAAAGTTCAGAAGAAGAAAGATTATCAGAGGAGGAAGGATTATCAGGAAAAAAGTTGCAACAAAAGGCTATTACTAAATACTTTTCCTTACCGGAGGGTGCGTGAAGCGGAGAGGCGGCTGCCAAGTGTGCAAGCCGGTCACAGCGCAGCAAGGATTTTCCAAGAGGCGGCGGCAACTGGCCCTTCCCCGCCTCCTGGCCGGGGAGCTGGCTCTTCCACTGCCGCGAACCCAAATCTAGACCTGACCTGGAGGCACAGTCTCGCAGGCTCTTGCTCCCTGTGCCCAGTAGCAGTTTGAGTCCGGGACACTCCCCAGGGCCATCTGGGGCTGCCCAGGCACTACAGCCAGCAGAAGACGCTACTGGTGTCCCTGATGTTTGGTCATTTTCAATGCCAATAACTAAGCTACAATGGTTCTCCCACACCTGGAAGCTGATGAGTAATGAGCACTATTAATGCTTATTTCAAATGCAAAAAAACCTTGAGATAATGTACTAAATTGTTCAGAAGGTTGTTTTCTTAGTAGAATGCTACAGGATTTTCTTTAGCCATCCAGAGTTCCTGCCTTCATCCCAGTGTGGGTGAAGACGAAGGTGGAAGAATTTCCAGTGTTGCTGAAAACTGGACAAGACTTTGGCTGAGAAACAGACGAGACTTCGGATCAAGCTAGCTGCCTGCAGAACTTACCTGGACTGTGATTTAAGCTAGCTGCCTGCAGAACTTACCTGGATTGTGATTTACCTGGACTGTGAGTTAATCTATTGAGACATTGCTTTACCTGGACTGAGACAACAAACTGTAATGTACAACAAATTGTTACTCGGTATCTTTGCTAACAGTGTCATTGCTGGTATAATTTTTCCAAGGGTTTCTTGCATGGAGCCATCAAGTGGCTTGGTATTGTGGCATTTTGTATCCTCCCTTTCTGTTTGTAGCAGGTTATTTTTGGTGTTTCTGTAAAAACCACTATGGTCGTTATTTAAATTAAACAAAAGGGGGAAATGTTAGAGTCTGTAAACAAGTCAAAATAACACCTGGCATTTTGCCAGGGGAATGTTAAAGTTCGTAAACAAGTCTGGATGGTGCCTGGCAAAATGTCAGAGGGAGTGGTTTGAGAAGTAACAAAACCGAGCCATTAGGTGTAGAGATTCCTGATTGGTTGACTGATGTATCTAGTTTATGCTAATTAGATAAGCTGTGTGGAATGTATAAATACTGCTCCTGTCCTGCAATAAACGGCTCCCACTCCTGCTGTATCAACGTACACAAGTTATTCGTCACCCCTCCGCTTATTTTGCCCAGCCAGCCGGGCTGCGGCACCTAATATGGCTGAGTTAGAGCTTCTAAATGATTTTTTTCCCTCTCATAATCAGTAACACTCATAATATTTGAAAATTCAGATAATTTCTATAACACATAATTCAAACATCACTTGAAAACAACTTATTCACAGCTACTAGAACTACTAATGACTTTCCTAAATTTTCTTCTACAGAAGGACTTTTGAGGTTTGTATTTGATCATACAAGTCCTTATGGTATCTTTTCAGTATTACCCTTGAACAACAGAAAGAGCTGATTGGCACAGATGTATGTAAATTGCAGAAAGATGGTTGTTAACAGCATGTACAACATCTTGGCCAATAACCACCAAAGGTTGAAAAGTTAGAAGACTGAGTTCCCTTGACTGTTTGGATTCCAACCTGCCTAATGGTTGGCTTATCAGCAATTTATTAAGTCTCTCAGCATTACCTCTCTGAGCGTCAGTTTCCTCATCTATAAAACAGGCATAATAATTGTACCTACCTCATATGGCTGTTGAGAGGGTTAAATGAGATAATATTCATAAACACATAATAAGTGTTCCATAAGTCTGCTCTTACTATTTTAATTATTGAAACAATAAAGTACCTTTTTGATCTGCAAATCATATGGGTTAAAATTTTTATTAAAAAAAGTCCCCATCCTGCTGGATGCAGCAGCCCACACCTATAATCCCAACCACTCAGGAGGCTGAGGCAGGAGGATCACAAATTCAAAGCCAGCCTCAGAAACTTAGCCAGACCCTGTCTCAGAACTTAAAATAATAATAATAATAAATTTTTAAAATAAATTGAAAAAAAGAGGTTAGGGGTCTTGATCAGTCATTAAGTGCCTCTGGGTTAAATAATCTCCAGTACAAAATAAAAGAGTCCCCATCCTAAGTAAAGGTTTTTTATTTTTATTTTTTATTATAAAAATATCTTAGACACTTCTAAAATTCAAATGCAGCCTATTTTAAAAGGCTGATACATTTATCTCTTTAGCAACACCTGAATTTTAGCCTTAATAGAGCCACAGAATTCTACTGAATGGGGCAGTTTGTTGTGAAGAACAGTAACAACTTTGGCATATATATGAGTCCTGGTTCCCTTAATTACAAGCTTTAATGAGTTGAGGAAGGTTTTTAACTCTAAGCTCCATTTTCTTATTCATGAAAAGAAGACCTGATCACTAAGTTGGCAGTATTTTGGGAAGGAATTCAAATGAGAGAATAAAATAAATAGATCTCAACTAACGTGTTCTCTTTCCCTCTCAGTAGCAAGACCAGAACTTGTCACAAAGCTTATCTTTGATGGTAATGTCTAAGGTCAACAGCTAAAGGTCAGCAATAACTAAGCATTCCTCTCATATCATAACCATTTTTCTTCTTTCCTATTATTAATCACATTTAAATTAATAATAATTAATCAAATTAACAAAAACTTAATGCAATTAATCCTGAAAGTTGGAGCCATGCCCTTTCATATATCATTCCTGCCTAGGAGTCGTGGGAGGGCACTTCATAAGTTCATTCAAGATTAAATACAGAAATGAAATGCAGGGCTTGTGTCAAGAATTAACAACTCCAATATCTACAGGAATCATCCAGGAAATAGGAATCAGAAAGCAGGTTGGGTATAACAAAAGAGAGAAGTGGGGACTATGGCAAACTAGAGAGCATGTGCCCTCTCTAAAAGCAAGTGGGGACTTGGTTTATCCCAATTGTATCTACACCAGTGCTGCTCGAGCTTTCAGTTTTTGAAGAAAAGCCAGAAATCATTTGCAAAATTTTCTGGATTCTAAATATTAGGACCAAGTTACATTAAAAACAAACACAAACTGCAGGCCAAATAGAAATCCTTTGTGCCAAATTCAGCCCATGGGCCATCAGGTGGAGACTTTTGATCTATCAATCATCTCTATGATCACCACATGGCCAACCCTGGCAGAATCTCAAAAGTGGCCCCTAATGTGAGCCATTTCTTCCTTATCACATGTAATTGGTTTTGTTCTCCTTCACTTTATATTCATCTAAGATCACCATGATGATGTTAAAAAGAACTTGGAAAGAACATCTCAGAAAAGTAAATTTGCCCAGACTAATAATTTCCAGGGAGACATTTTACCCAAGATCTCCCCAAGTGCTTTCTCCCACCAGTCTCAGCTCTTTGATTTTGAAAGACCTGTCTTCTGTTGCAGGCAAAGGACAAAAGAGATAGGTCTGGCTCAGCTCAGGAGCTCACCCTCCCCCATCTCAGCCAGCTGACCTTGAGGAGAAGCCTGGTGCAAGGCGGCTAGCTCCCAGGCCCACTGACATTTGGAAGCACAGGTGCAGCCCACAGCCCTGGCAGGATTTGGCCAGGCCTTTCCTGTGACAGGCCCAGGCCTGAAGGGGAGACTCCCCTGACAGGCTGAGCAGGAGGCTGAATCTGTCACTGTCTGGCTGGCGTGACTGAACCGTGGTCTGAGACAGACTCTGACACTGGATGCCCGAAGACAGGCTCAATCAGGCAGGCATTTGTCACAGAAAACTCCCCCAACTCATATTTCACTGGGCAATCAGAGGCAGTGAGACAGGGACCAAAGTGGCTCATCACCAGACTCTGAGCAAGGGTGGTTATCACACGGGGACAGCTGGGCTGAAGCCAGAGAAGCCTTCTTTGGAGAAAACAAACGTTCCATGTCCCCAGGGATGTGGAGATGGAGCCAGCCAGGCCTCACCCCATCCCCCATATATCAGTGTATGGCACTCCAACACCCCCATGAGGATCCAAAAGGAATGACCACAAGGAAGCCATGGCAGACTAGGAGGAAGCACACACTACAGAGCCCGGGGGGCTAAACCTTGCCTGGGTTCACTTCAGACCCAGGCCTTTGGCTTCCTGTTTCAACAGCATCTCCTGAGTTGAAGAAATGCAAGCCCTTTGGGACTTATCCTACCCAAAGGGTTTTAGAAAAGGGTTTTATATCTCCTTCATGATCGCTACTGCATAATGTGTGCTATGATACTCAATTCTGTGCTCAATCAGTCAAGTTGAATAGAGAAATGAAAGGAGAAGAAACATCAAGTTCAGTTTTGTCTCAGGAGTTCTACAAAGAAATGAACTATTTTCCTTATTCTTTTTAAGTACATTGGCATGACCATCCAAATGTGAAGATCATTGCTCATTGTCTCATTCATTAACTAAGTTGTTTCCACCATCCTGTTCCAAAGGCCACCCTGATTATAAGCAACTTACTTCCTTTGGGAAACTTGAAAACCAAGTTTAAAATAGTAAGCAAAATATGAATCTTTCTCAGAGCAACCACTACTCTTGACTTTAAAAGAAAGATGGTTTTTATGTGACTTAGCAGATCCATAGTTACACAGTTACAAATAAGGCAAAATAAAAAATTAGGTAATTGTTAACATACAAGTATCCAGATATGCTGACAGTAATAATATTAAAATAACCACTAACAGTTATTGAACACTTGGCATGTAATAAGCCTTCTTCTAAGCATTTACATAGACATTACTGAATCCTCACAATAACCAATATTATTATCCAATACTACAGAGAAAGAAAAAGGCCCTGGAGGCTTCATTAAATTGTCTAAGTCACATAAGTTGGAAGAGTCAGAGTCAGAATTACAAGTGAATGTGTCTTAAACAGGGAGAACTAAAACTGTTTATTGATGAGAGTTGCTAAGGGGTAGTGGTAAAATAACTCCATTTAGTGTCAGAATTGCTTAATTTAATCTTGATATATAAACAACACCTGACAATTTTAATGAGAAAAAAATTACTTCCATAACAGAAAAATAAGGAAAAAATAGAAAATTCACATAAGTTTTTGACAAGTGATCAAAACTACATGTAGGTCTGGGGTTGTGGCTCAGAGGTAGAGTGCTCACCTGGCATGCATGAGGCACTGGGTTCAATCCTCAGCACCATATAAAGTAAAATGAAGACATTGTATCCACCTATAACTAAAAAATAAGCATTAAAAAATGTAAAATTTCACAGTACTCAAAAATGGAAAATCAGAATGATGTCTTGTAGATATCAAATTAATAAATATCTCTCCGAGTTATAATGACAAGTTGGGTAAAAGTGTACTACCAACCACCATTTATATTTTGGGGGGAGGTTTGAGGGACAATTTGAGAATGCATGTCCAAGTCCTAAAAGCAATTTATATCATCTCTTGTAGTTTACAAACATGGTTACAAATCCTTTGATACACCTTCCAGGGAGGGGTGGGATTCTATACCCCATCCTTTTTGAATCAAGGTGGGATTGTGACCCTTCAGCCAATAAACTATGACAAAAGTGACACCACCTGACCTCCAAGGCTACCTTAAGAAACCCAAACACCTCTACCTTCTGCCACTGAATACTGACTTGGAGCTCTGAACCACCAAGAAAGAAGTGCAATTACACTGAGATCACCAAGCTGGAGATTCCACTATGAGAATAGCAGTCAACGGTCCTAGCTAAGCCCAGACTTGGAGCCATGCCACTGAGGTCCCAACATCAAGTGGCAAAGAATGACCATCTCCAATGTGTCCTTTCTGAATTCTCATCCCCACATCATCCAGGAACATAATAAAAATGGGGATTGTTGGGGATGTGGTTATATCTCAGCGGTAGAGCACTCGCCTAGCACGTGCGAGGCACTGGGCTCAATCCTCAGCACCACATAAAAATAAATAGATAAAATAAAGGTATTGTGTCCAACTACAACTAAAAAAATATTTTTTAAAAAAAATAATAAAATTGTGATTGTTTTATACCATTAAGTTTTGATTGGTTGTTACAGAGCAATAAATAACAGGAGCAGCCCCTTATATAACAATCATTCTTTTGGAAATCTATTCTGGGGAATAATTGGTGATATGCACAAAGAATTATGTGCAAAGATGTTTACATCATCATTGTTTAAAATACAGGAAACATAAATTTGAAAATAAGACTCTTCATCTTCATGATGAAATGAAGCAATTTAAGGTCATATTTGGGGAAACTATTTAATAATGCAAAAAATTCCCTTTCAATAATATGCAAATAATAACATATTATTGAAAGGGAATTTTTTTCCCATAGGTAATATCAGTGTGGGTCTTTTACTTTTACGTATTGGTTCTGTTTGTTTGTTTCTTTAAATTAGTGATACATGACAGTAGATGCATTTATGAACTTTGATGTATCATATATAGATGGGAAATAATTTCTCATCTTTCTGAGTGTACATGTTGCAGAATCATATTGGTCATGTAGTCACATATATACATACAGTAAAAATGTCTGTTTCATTCTACTATCTTTCCTATCCCCACATTCCCTCCCCTCCCCTCCCATCACTTACCTCTATCTAATCTAAGATAATGCTATTCTTCCCTAGTGCCACCCTGCCTCTGCCTTATTGTGAATTAGCATGCACATATTAGATAAAATATTCAGCCTTTTGTTTTGTGGAATTGACTTATTTCTCTTAGCATAATATTCTCCAATTCCAACCATTTGCTGGCAAATGCCATAATTTTACTCTTCTTTAAAGCTGAGTAATATTCCATTGAGTATATATACCACATGTTCTTTATCCATTCATCTACTGAGGGACACCTAGGTTGGTTCCATAGTCTAACTATTGTGAATTGAGCTGCTATAAACATTGATGTGGCTGTGTCACTATACTATTCTGATTTTAAATCCTTTGGGTGTAAAACAAGGAGATAGCTGGGTCAAATGGTGATACCATTCCCAATTTTCTGAGGAATCTCCATATTGCTTTCCACAGTGGTTGCACCAATTTGCAGTCCCATCAGCAATGTATGAGTATACCTTTTCACCACATTCTTGCCAAAATTCATTGTTGCCTGTATTTTTGGTGATTGCCATTCTGACAGGAGTGAGATGAAATCTTAAAGTAATTTTGATTTGCATTTCTCTAATTGCTAGAGATATTGAACACTTTTTCATGTATTTCTTCATCTGTGAAGTATCTGATCAGTTCCTTAGCCCATTTATTGATTGGGTTATATGTTTTTTTTGGTGTTAAATTTTTTGAGTTTTTTTATATATCCTAGAGATTAATGCTTTATCAGAGGTGCATGTGGTAAAGATTTTCTCCGAATCT
Source organism: Marmota marmota marmota (assembly GCF_001458135.2). Lineage (NCBI taxonomy): Eukaryota > Metazoa > Chordata > Mammalia > Rodentia > Sciuridae > Marmota > Marmota marmota. Next base: position 10,282,178 of record NW_026000221.1, read on the forward strand.
GTAGGCTCTTTCCTCATGTTATTGTTTCCTTGGCTGAGAAGAAGCTTTTTAATTTCAATACATCCCATTTATTGATTCTTGATTTTACTTCTTTCACTTTAGGAGTCATGTTAGGGAAGTCAGAGATCCCAGGCCAACGTGGTGAAAATTTGGGCCTATTTTTTCTTCTATTAGGTGCAGGGTCTCTATTCTAGTGCCTAAGTCTTTAATCTACTTTAAGTTGAGTTTCTTGCAGGGTGAAAGATAGAGGTTTAATTTCATTTGCTATGTATGGATTTCCAGTTTTGCCAGTACCATTTGTTTAATAGGCTATCTTTTCTCCAGTGAATGTTTTGGGCACCTTTGTCTAGTATGAGATAACTGTATTTATGTGGGTTTGTCTCTGTGTCCTCTATTCTGTACCATTGGTCTATAAGTTTATTTAGGTGCCAACAACATGCCATTTTTGTTACTATTGCTCTTTAGTATAGTTTAAGATCTGTATTGTGATGACTCCTCCTTCACTTTTCTTGCTAAGGATTGCTTTAGCTATTCTGGGACTCTTATTTTTCCAAATGAATTTCATGATTTCTTTTTCTATTTCTGTGAATAATATCATTGGGATTTTAATAGAAATTGCATTAAATCTACATAATGTTTTTGGTAATATGGCCATTTTCACAATATTAATTCTGCCTATCCAGGAGCATGGGAGATCTTCCCATCTTCTGAGGTTTCTTCAAGTTCTTTCTTTAGTGTTCTGTAGTTTTCATTGTGGAGGTGTTTCATCACTTTTGTTAGATTGATTCCCAGTTTTTTTTTTTTCTTGAGGCTATTGTGAATAGAATAATTTTTTTAATTTCTCTTTCAGTGGATTTATTGCTGATGTATAGGAATGAGTTTGATTTATGGGTGTATATTTTATACCCTGATACTTTGCTGAATTCATTTATTAGTTCTAGAAGTTTTATTGTAGAATTTTTTGGATCTTCTAGATATAGAATCATGTCATCAGCAAATAGTGATAGTTTGTGTTCTTTTTTACCTATTTGTATCCCTTTAATTTCTTTCTTTTATCTAATTGCTCTGGCTAGTGTTTCAAGGATGGTGCTGAATAGAAGTGGTGAAAGAGGACATCCTTGTCTTATTCCAATTGTTAGAGGGAATGCTTTCATTTTTTCTCCGTTTAGAACGATGCTGGCCTTGGGTTTAGCATATATAGCTTTTATAATGTTGAGGTATGTTTCTACTATCCCTAGTTTTTCCATTGTTTTGAACATGATGGTGTGCTGTATTTTGTCAAATGCTCTTTCTGTATCTATTGAGATGATCATATGATTCTTGTTTTTAATCCTATTAATATGATGAATTACCTTTATTGATTTCCATATGTTGAACCAACCCTGCATCCCTGGGATGAATCTCACTTGATTGTGGTGCACTTTCTTTTTAATATGTTTTTGTATGTGATTTGCCAGAATTTTATTGAGAGTTTTTGCATCTATGTTCGTCAGGGATATTGGTCTGAAGGTTTTTTTCCTTGCTGTGTCTTTATCTGGTTTTGGTATAAGGGTGATATTAGCCTCACAGAATGAGTTTTGAAGGGTTCCCTCCTTTTCTATTTCATGGAATACTTTGAGGAGTATTGGTGTTAATTCTTCTTTGAAAGACTTATTGAACTCAACTTAGAATCCATCTGGTCCTGGACTTTTCTTGGTTGACAAGCTTTTAATGGTGTTTTCTATTTCATTACTTGAAACTGATCTGTTTAAATTATGTATGACCTCCTCATTTAGTTTGAGTAGGTCATATGCCTTTAGAAATTTGTCAATGTCTCCGATATTTTCTATTTTATTAGAGTATAAATTTTCAAAATAGTTTCTAATTATCTTATGTATTTCAGATGTGTCTGTTGTGGTGTTTCCTTCTTCATCTTGTATTTTTGATAATTGGAGTTTTCTCTCTCCTTCTCTTTGTTAGCATGGCTAAGGGTTTATCAAATTTTATTTATTTTTTCAAAGAACCAACTTTTTGTTTTGGTCAATTTTTTCAATTGTTTCTTTTGTTTCGATTTCATTAATTTTTGCTATGATCTTAATTATTTCCTGTCTTCTACTGCTTTTGGTGTTTATTTATTCTTCTTTTTCTAGGGCTGTGAGATGTAGTGTTAGATCAGTTATTTGTTGACTTTTTATTCTTTTAATGAATGCACTCTATGCAATAAACTTTCCTCTTAGTACTGCCTTCATAATGTCCCCAGAGATTTTGATATGTTGTATCAGTGTTCTCATTTACCTCTAAGAATTTTTTTAATTTTAGCTTTGATTTCTCCTACTATCCATTAATTATTCAATTGTGTAGTATTTAGTCTCCATTTGTTACAGTAGCTTGTATTTTTTTTAAATTTTATCATTGATTTCTAATTTCATCCCATTGTGGTCTGGTAGAATGCAGGATATTATCTCTGCTTTTTTGTATTTACTAAGAGTTTCTTTGTGACATTATAAGATATGGTCTATTTTAGAGAAGGAGCCATGAGCCACTGAGAAGAAAGTATATTTGCTCATTGATGGATGAAATATTCTATATATGTATGTTAAGTCTAAATTATTGATTGTATTATTTAGCGCTATAGTTTCCTTATTTAGTTTTTGTTTGGAAGATATGTCCAATAGTGACAGAGGTGTATTAAAGTCACCCAGTATTATTGTGTTGTGGTATATTTGACTCTTGAAATTGAGAAGGGTTTGTTTGATGTACATAGATGTTCCATTGTTTTGGACATAAATATTTATAATTATTATGTCCTGCTTATATATACTTCCCTTAAGAAGTATGAAATGTCCTTCTTTTGTCTCTTCTGATTAAATTTGGTTTGAAATATACTTTAACTGAAATGAGAATGAAAACCCCTGCTTGTTTATACAATCCATATGAGTGATAAGTTTTTCCCAACCTTTCACCTTCGGCCTGTGGATGTCTTTGCCCATGTGGTGAGTATCTTGAAAACAGCATATTGTTGGGTCTTGCTTTTTAATCCAATCTGCCAGTCTATGTCTTTTGATTGATGAGTTTAGGCTATTAAAATTCAAGGTTATTATTGAAATATGATTTGTATTCCCTGTCATTTTGATTTATTTCTGGTTTTTGATCTGTCTTAGTTTCTCATTTGGCTGAATGTCACTTTAGTGTAGATCCTCCCTTTGCTGGTTTTCACCTTTTTTTTCACTTCATCCTCGTGGAATATTTTGTTGAGAATGCTCTGTGGTGTAGGCTTTTAGTTGTGAATGTTTTTAATTTTTGTTTATCATGGAATGTTTTAATTTCATCTTCAAATCAGAAACTTAATGTTGCTGGACATAAAATTCTTGGTTGGCATCTATTTTCTTTCAGAGCTTGAAATAAATTATTCCAATACCTCCTAGCTTTGAGGATCTGGGCTGAGAAATCAGTTGAGATCCAAATTGGTTTCTCCCTATATGTAATTTAATTTTTTCCTCTCATAGACTTTAAGATTTTATTTTTATTCTCTGTGTTAGTCATTCTCATTATAATTATTCATTGATTCTTTTTAGTTATACATAACATTAGGATTCATTTTGACAAAATTTTAAAAGCAAGGAATATAATTTCTTCTAATTCAGTCCTTAGTACTTCCCCTATCTCTCTCCTTCTCTTTTCACCTGTTCCCTTTCCTCTACTAATCTTTCTGCTGTTTACTTAGGTTATTTTTTTTCAGTTAGTGTCTTATGGATGTACATGTTGGTGAGACTTACTGTGGTATATTCATATATGTGCACAGAATAATTAGATCAGATTCATTCCACTGCTCGCTCTTTATCTCATCCCTCTTCCATCCCCTTCAATCCCTTTCAGTTATTCCATTTATCATTCTCCCATTTGTAAGGGTTCTGTGTTTGGGATTGGGGTCTCTGATAGCTTGGTGGTTAGGAAAACTTCTGTGCAAAGACACAGGATGCCTAGCTGATGTAGTAATTCCCTGCATGAGGAGGCTCTGTGCTAGCATCTTATCAACCTTGACCTTGATCTCAGGCACACAGAACACAGAAACTCTCTTGTTAGGCAACCACAATGTTTCACCAAGCTCCTCTGAGCCTGAGCCTGTCCACATAACAGTCACTTTAAACAATGGACTTTCTTGAGAGCTACACAAAGCTCCTAACATTGCACATTGCAACCACAATATGTAACTGAGGAATAAGCTGCATAATGTTGCTAACTCTGCAACCTGCCTAATGACACAATAAACAATAATGTACTACTGAAGCCAATGACCTAATTTAACCTATTGATATTAATAAAGCTGGCAGCTTGGACAAGGGTTTTTTTCCTGCCATTCTGCCACTTTGCCCCTGCATATTGTCTCTTTACTTCTGTCTCCTTTTATTTTTCTTACACCCAATTTTTAATCCTTCACCCGTTATTTTGGATCAGCTTCCACATATCAGAGAAAATATGTGACCTTTAATTTTGGGGGGGAATGGCTTATTTCACTTAGCAGATATATGTACATACCACATTTTCTTTATTCATTCATCTTTTGAAGGAACCTACATTGGTTCCACAGCTTGACTATTGTGAATTGTGCTCCTATAAACATTGATGTGGCTGCATCACTGTAGTATGCTGATTTTAAATCTTCTGAATATATGCAGAAGAGTGGAATACCTGGGTCATGCAGTGGTTCCATTCCTATTCTTTTGAGGAAACTCTATACTGCTTTCCATAGTGGTTGCACTAATTTGAAGTCCAATTAACGATGTATGAGTATACCTTTTTTGCCACATCCTTACCAACACTTATTGTTATTTATATTCATCAATAATTGTCATTCTGCCTAGAGTGAGATAAAGTCTCAATGTAGTTTTAATTTGCATTTCCTTAACTGCTAGAGGTGTTGGTCATCTTTTCATATATTTGTTGACCACTTGTTTTTTTTAAGTGTCTGTTTAGTTTTGGGGCCCATATTTTTTGTTGAGTTATTTGTTTTCTTGGTGCTAAGTTTTTTGACTTCTTATAAAGATATTAATACCCTATCTGAAGAACAGAAGGCAAAGATTTTCTCCCATTCTGTTGGCTCTCTCTTCATGCTCCTAATTATTTCCTTTGCTGTGCAGAAGCTTTTTAATTTGATGCCATTACAATTATTGATTTTTTAATTTTATTTCTTGTACTTTAAGAGTCTTGTTAAGGAAGCCAGTTCCTGAGGCAACAGGCTGAAGTGCTGGCCTACATTCTCTTCTAGCAGGTGCAAGATTCAATCCACTTTGAATTAATTTTTGTGTGGGATGAGAGATAGAGGTTAAATTTGATTCTTCTACATATGAATTTCCAGTTTTCCCAGCACCATTTGTTAAATAGCCCAACTTTTCTCCTGTTTTTTCACCTTTATCTACTATTAGAGAACTGTATTTATGGAGATTTGCCTCTGTGTTTTCAATACCATTCCATTGGTCTTCATGCCTCTTTTGATGCCAGCACCATGCTGTTTTTGTTTCTATAACTCTATAGTATAATTTATGGTTTGATATTGTGATGTCTCCTGCTTTGGATATTCTAGGTTCTATTGTTTTCCAAATGAATTTCATAAGTGCTTTTTCTGGTTGTGTGAAGAACATCATTAGAATTTTAATGGGAACTGCATTGAATCCGTATAGCTCTTTTGGTTGTATGGTCATTTATTAATTCTGCCTATTCAAGAACATGGAAGATTTTGAAAGGGAAATTTTTAAATAACAAAGAATTCACAAGTTCGTTTGTTGAATCAATGAATGTACACATATGCAATAAAATTGAATGAAAATATTCAAAAACTTAAATTGAGGAGATTTCTGAGTTGTAATATTATGGATGACTTTATTGTCTTCTTTATGATTTTATGTATTTCTAAAAACACATAAAATCTTTATGATTCTATGTATTTCATAAAAGTAGAAGACAATGTGCCAATGACACATGGTAGGACCTCATTAATCTGTGTCACTTTTAAGAAATTTTATTTAAGACCTGAGTTCAAATTCTACAAAGTTCTATCTTAGTGTCTTTGGAAAGTCATTCCAACTCTTTAAACTTTAAGTTTCTTGTCTACAAGACCAAAATAACTACATTTGTCTCAAGTCATTTTCATGAAGTTAAAATTTAAAAAAAGAACATGAAAATGCCTGGTATAGATCTATGTGCCTAGCAGGTATTCAATAAATACCTTTTCAGTTAAATGATAATCACTTTGTTCATCTTTTTAAATACTTTGTTTCAACTTTTCCAATCATAATGAACATCTGAAATAAATACCTATCACTCTGATGTTAATTTTTTAAAAATCAAAGTTTTGTGTCCTATCACAATTCTCCACAACAAGTAGAATTTGGTGAGACTGCAAAGAACTCTACCTCTTCCTACCACATATTGACCACTAACGATAGGCAGGCATCAGGCTTTCCTGCTGTAAGAAGCAGATGTGATGATTAAGAAAGACTTGGGATAAAATCAACAGGTTGGTCAGTAATTGATTCATTTTTATCGCTGGATGTGACTGATTTTTTTCTCCATTTCTGTTATTAAGCTTATTTATTCCCACCATTATGAGAAGAATGTCAAAGACTTAAATCCTTCCAATGAGCTGAGAAGAACCTCTCCTAGTATCTTCCTGGTTTATCTCCTTCTCCTTATTCTTATATGACTATAACATCCTGATAATATCTAATAAGAGCAGGAGGTAATACTTATTGAGATCCTGTCTGCCAGGCATGTTCTCAATACTCCACTTGTATGAACGCACCTAGTCTTCACATAATGCTACAATGCAAGTATTAGTATCATCCCTGTTTCTCATGTGAGGAATCTGAGACACAAAAGAGTTAAGTACTTTGCTCCAGGTCATAACATGAAATCAGCCTAGTCGGTCAGGTTACAAGGCGTATATTCTTTGTCTCTCATGTATATTGCTCTATATAATTAGCTTAATTACTCTATCCATTATACAAAACTTGGCATGGGAAGAAGGACATCAAATCACCTTTCACTAGTCCTCAAAGGGTGATGCTCAACCCTACAGCCTAACCCAAGTGCTGCTCATTCAGTAAGAGTCCACACTGACCTCTGGCTTCCCTCCCTCCATTCCCCCATGACTCTACCTTCATCCAGATCCCAGACTCCTTGAGCATGTTCTATTAATGTCTGTATCCCTGTATCTTGTGTACCATGTAACCAATATGTGAAGCTTAATAAGAATTTATTTGGCTGAACTGAAAAGGGTCTACCCAAGTTGGCAATTCCTGTCTCTTAAGAATCTCTCCTTGGAAGAAACACACCCACATTCACACAAAATGTTGTTGAATGAATGCTAGTTCATCTAGAATAGAATGATCTGGATTTTGAGTTAATATCTTAGGAAATCCCACATATTAGCTTTATGAATGAATGGAGATTAATAAATGCTATAGCTATTCCACACCTGGGTTTTGAACTGTGATAGTAGAAGCAAATTGACTCCATTTGGTTTTATGACTTCATCCTATAAAACAACTATGCCAAGTATAAGGATCATGACTGGGGCAAAATGTTCTTTTCCTTTTGCTATAAAAACCTTTAAGAACATGGAACTACCTAATGGGGTATTGTTTCTGTAACTAGGGTAACGGGGCTCTGTTTCTGTAACTGGGGTGACTGGGCTAACTGTGATTGGTTAGGCTTCCCTCCTCTGGTCTGCACTCTCCACTTCTGTAACCTGGCTTGCTTGCATTGGCTGGACCACCAAACATCCCTTTTGCGGTTTTCAGGCTTATAAGGAGCGCCCTTGCAATTGTTCAGGGCTGATCAGGGGAACAGCTTTATGTTCTGGTCAGCCACCACCGGTGTGCTTCAATAAAGGCTTGATTTGATTATACGTGAGTGGTCTGGAAGTCAGTTTATGAAACCCTGGGATGAAGCTTTAACTATAACAGAACCAATTAAGGGATAAGCAAGAATGAGACAGAAAGAATCTAAAAAAAGTGTCATTGTGTTGCTGACATTGGAGATTGTCACTTGAATTTGTGGGTGCATAGGCTTCACAAACATAAATTCCATAATTAGATGAGTACACTCAGTTCTAGAAAGTGTTGTCCTCTTATAGAATTCAGGTTCTTTGTAAGCATGTGTGCCTTAAAGAAGAAAAGAAAATGAAACAAATAAAATTTAGTCACATTTCCTTCCCTGCAGAAGAGAAAGCTCTAAGGTGGGGAAAGACTACAGATTTTGGCCCTTCATCTGCTATCATGCCTGGATGAGTGAGAACCTGAAAGTCACAAAGGCAGATCAGACCGCAGCTGATAGATTTCATCTCTGGATTAAGCACTTAGTCATTACAGATCATTTACACTGGCATTGCTCACTTATCAACATAACATATAGAATGCACTTGAATGGGTTTTACATCCTTGGATTCAACCCACTGTGCATCACAAATATTTGAAAAACAAAATTTATTCTATATTGATCACATCTAGACTATGTTTTTGGCATTTATTTTGCAAACAATTCAGTATAGCTATTTACATAGCATTTACATTATATTACATATTATAAGTAATCTAGAGATGATTTAAAACATAAAGAAGGATGTCCACAGGTAATATGCTAACACAATGCCTTTCTATACAAGGGACTTGAGCACCTGCAAATTTGGGTATCCACAGGAGATCCTGGAACAAAGCCCCCATAGACACCTACAGATTACTACATGTTTCATTTAATATCAACAATTTAAAAATTTCAGTTTTAAGTTTGTGCTGCAAATGTAGAACTCTTACATGGGAATACTCCTAACAGTTTAACCATACTTACTGTGTAATTCAGTGCTGATTGTAGGCTGTAAGCTCTGTGAAAATATCTATTCTTATACTTCATTCCATTCCCTAGAATAAAATGCATAGATAATTTTTTTCATAAATGCTTCCCCATCAATGCATGCATGAAAGAAGAATAGTAAAGAAAAAAATAAATTTCACTGGCTCTTCAACTTGTAACTCAGAAAGGAAAGAAATATAGGCAAACCCCAACTTACAAATAGACTGTGTTCTAATCATTTGTTATAAACAAAATATAAACAAATATGTCCATTTGGGAAGATAAGGAAAAGATTTTCCAATAGAGACAATCTACAAAATGGATCTTTGGATTAAAAAAAAAACTAGAATAAAATTCACATAAGTGTCCAATGAAAGTACTAACATCTTACTCCACAAGGAATACTCTGAGCATTTTGTTTCTGGGTCTAGCATTCGGACACTACACAGAAAGATTAGAGCCTGGGGCAGTGGATATGGGGACAGGAAGTGGGAGAGAGGCTGGCTGGGAGAGCATGAGCCTGGCTGGGAGAGTAGCCCAAGATTTTCATCTCACTTCCTCCCCCAAATTATGCCCAAGCTCATCACTAGAGACAAGTAGGAAGCCAGAGACAGGGGCTACTATGGGAGGAGAGAGCTCTGTGAAGAAAAGAAGAGGAAAACACACTTTCCCAACAAAGGGAGAGTGTCCCTGCAGCCCCCTGTGGCTGTATCTTATGTGAGATACATTCACTGAGCTCACACAGTAAGCCCAGGCAGAGCGATATGGATTCTAGCAGGTTTGGTATCCGATGTCATGACTAAAACCAGATTGGAGTGAGTCTGATCTCAGTTCTTGACCTCTTGGGAGTCCTGGGTAAATTAGTCAACCTCTGCACTGTGTGTGTGATCAGTATACATTTTCTCCAAGTTGGGTACAGCTCTAAGCACTTTACATGTATCATCTCATGTAATTCTGAATAAAGACTCTTTTGGAAACAGAGACTCAGGAAAGTGAGGTTTCATGGATGCCACTGCTGTGCAGATGCTCTTCTCTGAAGGACCTATGGCCCCAGCAGCAGCTGGCCGGGCCGGTGACAGAGAGCCTTCAATCCTCAGTGCTTCCAGTATGTCTCCACTGACCTTTGTTCAGGTCACTCCTGGTCCTGGGGCATCCCACTTCCAATGACTGATCTGTGTGAAGGTATCTCCATCCAACTTGGAACAAATCTGAAGGGTCATTCCAACTCCAGAACTCCCCTGCATGGCCACTTGACTTGCCCTCTGCCCAATCCTGCTTCTGTCCCCTCTCTTCCTCAAGTGTTAAGTCAAGTACACTCCTAAATAAATTCCCTGAACACTAAATTCATCTCAGTCTTCTTCCTAGAAAATCCAGCTTGGGACAATACATAACTTGCCCAAGAGCCCAAAGACCCCTTCATACTGAGTTGAACAAACCCAAGCCAAATAACAGGGGAGTCTCTGTTCCTACTGCACCACCCCACCCTCATGCACAGCTGGCCATGCCTGTTTTCTTACCATCAGACTCCTACCTCCTCTTATCTAAGCCTAATTTTTTATTAGGAAGATGGTTCAAATAAAGAGTTTGCCTCCAAACAGCCACACAGAATTTTAAGTAAGCAAGGGGAGGCTTGCAGCCCTCTGTGAATACATCTCACATTAATAGAGCCTCTCCTAACCCCACGACTCTCTCCTTTTTCAAAGCATTTTCAGTGGCGAGCTGAGTCAATGGTGCAGCAAGTGGTTACAATTTCCTGAGGCCCAGAATGGACAATTAGAAGGAAAGAAACAAAAGAAATCTGTGGAGCAAGCTCTCTTAGGCTAAAGGACACCTAGGGATGTGCTACTGTCTCTTAGGCTTAAGACTCCCAGCTGAAAACTGTGACCATTTTTTAATTGGATCAGAGAGTTTCCATCCAACCTATTCTTCTTTAGAAAGGAAGCTACTTTTCTTAAAGATTATTTTCTATAATGCCCCAGCTAAACCTTTCCAAATTAGTATTTTCATCCATTCTGTCAGTGTCCTCATTTTAAGCAGTGAGTCCAGTTCCTACACTATAGAAGACCAAAATTACCTGATACTCACTAAAAACAACTGTAAGTCCCCAATATAATACCTTGTTTTGACTTTATTTCTTTCCTGCTCCTGCTATGGGATTTTGGCCCCCTTTTCTACAGTAACAGCATTTCATTTACAAACATGTCACACTGCTTAAATTTAACCTAATTAGCAAACTAGAACACCTGATCTTCCGAGCCTTTTCCCAGCATCCAGCTCCCCAGATCCACTGCTCTCAGCTGTCAAAGTAGAGCTATTTCCAAACAACTTGAGAGAATTAATGGAAACTGGTCTTGACCACAGAGAAAAGAGTCAGGTTCCCTCCATTTTCCAGCACCTGACTTTTGAAGAGTTTCATCTCTCATTAAAAGTATACCAAGTTCCATGGCTGCCAAGCAGCCCCTGGGTAATCCAATGTGTCACTTTTCATTCCACTTCCTGGTGTGTTGGTAATCAGGATGGGGCACTACTGCAAATCCTGTCCTAGGTTGGCTGCTGCTCTGTGAAATAACAGTGTTCAACAAGCATGCATTGCATTTTTACTTGTCTCTGATTGTTCTGGTCATGTCAGAGATGTAGCTTTGATGCAGCTTTTGATTGCAGTGGGAAAAAAGAGGGAAAGGTAGCAGAAAGGAGGGAGAGGGATTAGCTGCTCAAAAGCTTTGAAAATCTTGATTTCATTGAAATGAAAACACGCTTTATCTATCTTCTTTAGACGTCGCTGATCACATTAATTCCAGATGAAAAGTAAGTCGGTAGGTTTCCTTTTTTTTTTTTTTTTTTTCCATGCTGGTAAAGTTTTTCTACAGGGAGCCTGTAAAGGAAAACTGTCTCTCTCCTAGTGCTCCTAGGCAAAGCATTGAAGTACAATCCCTCTGAAATCAAAGTGACAGCTAGAAGGCACTCATAATCACCAGCTCTGTGAGTTCTTTCAGGAGTTGAATGCAACTGTCAAATATCAAGGTCTCTTTGTAGACCAGACAAGTAACAATGAATTCAAGGTCTAAATCCAACTTGCCAAAAAGACATAACTACCTTTTTTTTTTTTTTAATCTGACAGCAATATCCAGTGATAGACTCAAGAACCAATAGTAAACCAAGATTCTAAGAAAAAAAATCAGCAAAGAAACTACAAAAGAAATTAATAAAATTTATTAAAAATTAATTATGTCTAGTGTAACATAACATGACCATAGTTATGATATTTTTCCAAGCCAAAAGTGAAAACACCCAATATGACTATAAAAATTCATTCAGTTTCTCTCTGAGTGATTAACGTATACTAGGCTGTGTTCTCAGCACCACAGATAAAATAGTGATCAAAAGGCAAGATCCCTGCCCTTGTGGAAGTTACCATCTAATAGCAAATAGATATAAAATATAGTACCCCATAATCACAAGTCCTAGGAGGACAATGATCACTACTCTCATATATTTTCTATCTTCTTCACATCTAAATTATAGGAAAACAATGTAAAAAGCTGAGTATTGGACCAAGAAATATGAGAAGAAATTCCACCATTACCTTGGGAAGAGAGGCTAGGGAAAGTTAAAGAGTTTCTTCTCTTTACTATCATCTCACACCACTGATTGAATGACAAAGCTGATCATAGACTCAGTCCAGTCTCCATCAATAACAAATCACATCTCAATCATTCTAGAGAATCTATTCTACTTTTAATAACTCCCATGGTATTGGGGATGGCAAACTAGAGGGAGGCTGCTTTCTTTGTTGCTGCGCAACTTGGGATTCAAGCAGAGGAAATACTGTTTCTCATCAAAGCAGCTGTCGCTGCCCACTGATCCCCTACTTTTTACCTCCAATTCTTCAGCTGTAATCGCCCACCATCTACCAGCATATCACCCTCCTTTTGAGCACAGATTGCTCGATGACTGCTGCCTGTCGACTGCTATTGGCCCATTTGCCCACCTCTTGCCTGCCCATGACCTGCCACTCAGTGTCCACCCCTGGGATCTCCCGCCATTAGCCTGCAGACTGCCAACAGACAGCCAGTTGTTGGTCCACTGTCTGTGGCACCTGCTGCCTGAAAGTCCATTGTCACAGTGTCTGCAAGATTGGTTTCACGTAGTTGCTGCCATCTTGGGACACCCGCCTGGGCCTGCAGGTTTGCCACCACCACGGCTGCCACTGTCTCCAGGTGCAGCTGCCTCAGTCTGGGGACACCATCCAGGGCCTGGAGATATATTATTGGTGTACCTTCAGGTCTGGTTGTACCTGAGACCTTCCTGCTGGTGTCCTAGTAGCCGCCACCTGGCTGCCTCTTTGCAGGGTTGCTCCTTTGTGTGAGCACATTCCTAGAGATTTCTCTGCAAGTGGAAAGGGCATTGAGATCTTGGGTCTGCAACAAAACAGAGTTTGGGGAAGCTGAAGCCCAGAACCATTAGATTGCCACTGGGTTTGTGTGACCAGTCTGGGTCTAGCAAGCCCATGCAATGCCAGAGACAATGGGCAGTTCCCCTTGGAGAGCACAGGTAGGAGAAACTGGAGAAAATGGGGCTTTCTCTAGTCCTGAATTGCACAGGACGAAAAAGGACAGCTACAACAGGTGGGAAGACTGGAAGAGGGTGTGAAGGCATCTTGCTAGCAGCTCACCCACCAAACAGGTCCAGCACCCACTGGACTGGAGCTACCAACAAACTTCAGACAACCCCACCTATTGGCAGAGAAGGGAAGCCAAGAAAATTTTTGAAAGCCAACAGAAGCTATCATTCAATTTTACATTGAGACATTTCTTTTTTTTTTCTTTTCCCCACTCTCCCACATCTCAACCATCTTTAAATCCAAATATTTTTCATGCATCAATTTATTGAGGAATGGGATATCTGAATAGTATATTACAGTTTTTTTGTGTGTATCCTTATATTTTTACTTTTTTAAATCCATATATATTTTTCTCACCTATCTGTATCCCTGGATTCTCTTTCTCACTTCTCTCATACTAATAGCTATCCTCTACTAATTCCTCCTTTTCTCTTACTATAAATTTTTTACCCCTTTCTTTTCTCCTTCTCTCTCAAAAACATCACATCTTACACTACTTCTGGTCCCTCATTGACCATCATTAGAAATGGCAAACCCTTTTAGCAAATTACTGTTTATATTGTAGACAATAATTGAACACATAATTTCTGTCTATTGTGTCAAAACTGTAAATGCCTTCATAGGAGCTATATGTATATTGTTTGCATTGGGTGCTATTAATATTGGACTCCCCAATAAAGGTGAGGTACTGGAACTCTTTAGTGACACTTTAAGACTACAGAGTAGAAACTGTACTGCCTCAGATCCATACCACTAGATGGGAAGATACACAAACAACATGAAAAAACAAGGGAACAAAGCACTTCAAACAAACCAAAATGTTCCAAAAATACATAGACAACACAGTAGAAGAAATGTCAGAGAAGGAGTTTAGAAGATACATAGTTAGACTGACCTTTGAAATAAAGGATGGTTTTAGAGAGAAAATACAGGAAGTGAAAGATCACTCAATAAAGAAGCAGAGATTATAAAAAGAAATCAAGCAGGAATCCTGGAAATGAAGGAAACAATAAACCAAATTAAAAGTTCAATGGAAAGTATCATCAACAGACTAGACCACATGGAAGAGAGAACCTCAGGCAATGAAGACAAAATATATACTCTTAAAAATAAAGTCATCCTCACAGAGAAGATGGTAAGAAACCATGAACAGAACTTCCAAGAAATATGGGATAACATGAAAAGACCAAATTTAATATTTATCAGAATAGACGAAGGCATGGAAATACAAACCAAAAAAAATGCACAATTTTTTCAAAAACATAATATCAGAAAATTACCCAAATCTAAAGAATGAAATGGAAAATCAACTATAAGAGGCTTACAGGATGCCAAATGTACAAAATCACAGCAGACCCACACCAAGACACATTATAATGAAAATGACTAACATACAGAATAAAGATAGAATTTTCAAGACTGCAAGAGGAAAAAAATCAAAAAACATGTAGGGGGCAACCAATTTGGATTTCAGCTGATCTCTCAACCCAAACCCTCAATGCCAGGAGGTCATGGAATAACATATGTCAAGCTCTAAAATAAAATGAATGCCAACAAAGAATTTTATGTCCAGCAAAATTAAACTTTATATTTGAAGATGAAATAAAAAACTTTCATGATAAACAAAAGTTAAAAGAATTCACAACTAGAAAGCCTGCACTACAGAACATTCTCAGCAAAATATTCCACAAGGAGAAAATGAAAAAATAAAAGCCAGCAAAGGGAGAAGCTACTCTAAAGGAAAGGTCAATCAAAATAGAAACTAAGTCAAGTTAAAAAAAAAAAAACAATAATAAACCAAAATGACTAGTAATACAAATCATATCTCCATAATAACCCTGAATGCTAATGGCCTAAACTAATCAATCAAAAAGACAAACAATATGAGTGGCATAGACTGGCAGATTGGATTTAAAAAAAAAAAAAAAAGACCTAACAATATGTTGTCTTTAAGAGACTCACCTCCTAGGAAAAGATATCCATAGACTGAAGGTGAAGGTTGAGAAAAATATATCACTCACATGGACTGCATAAAAAAGCAGGAGTTTTCATCCTCATATCGGACAAAGTAGATGGGAACTGAGCCAAAGTTAGAAGAGATAAAGAAGAAAATTTCATACTGTTTGAGGGAATCATACATCAACAAGACATAACAATTGTAAATACAAATGTAAAAATAATTGTCCCAAACAATGGAGCCTCTATATACATTAAACAAACCTTTTTCAATTTCAAGAATCAAATAGACCACAACACAATAATACTGGTTGACTTTAACATAACTCTTTCCCTACTTGATAGACTTCCAAACAAAAACTCAACAAAGAAACTATAGAACTAACTAATATAATTAATGATTTAGACTTAACGGACATATATAGAGCATTTCATCTATCATGAAGCAAATATAATACCTTCTTCTCAGCAGCATGTGGATCCTTCTCTAAAATAGATTATATGTTTTGCCACAAAGCAACTCTCAGCAAATACAGAAAAATAGACATACTACCCTGCATTCTATCAGATCATAATGGAATAAAATTATAATTAATGATAAAGTAAAAAAAAAAATAGAAGCTACTCCAACACCTGGAAACTAAATAGCATGCTATTGGATGATGAGTGGATAGCAGAAGACATCAGGGAGGAGATAAAAAAAAATTATTAGAAGTAAATGAGAACACTGATATAAGATATCAAAATCTCTGGGACACTATGAAGGCAATGCCAAGAGGAAAGTCCATAGCATTAAGCTCATTCATTAAATAATTTTTAAAAATCAACTAATAAATGACCTAACATTACATCTCAAAGCCCTAGAAAAAGAAGAACAAATCAACACCCAAACTAGTAGAAGACAGGAAATAATTAAATATCAGAGATGAAACCAATGAAATTGAAACAAAAGAAAGAATTCAAAAAATTGACAAACATAAACTTGGTTCTTTGAAAAATTAAAAATTAATAAACCCTTGTCTATGCAAACAAAGGAAAGAGAAAAGTCAAATTACTAAAATTTGTGATGAAAAAAGGAAATATCACAACAGATACTATTGAAATACAGAAGATAATTAGAAACTATTTTAAAAAATTATACTCCAATAAAAGAGAATATCTTGAAGACATCAACAAATTTCTAGAGACATATGATCTACCCAAACTGAATCAGGAGGACATACATAATTTAAACAGACCAATTTTAAGCAATGAAATACAAGATGGCATCAAAACCCTAACAACCAAATAAAGCCCAGGACCAGACAAATTCTCAGCCAAGTTCTACAAGACCTTCAAAGAAGAATTAATACCAATACTTCTCAAATTATTCCATGAAATAGAAAAGGAGGAACTCTTCCAAATTTATTCAACATAGTCCTTGAAACTCTAACCAGAGCAAGCAGACAGATGAAAGAAATTAAAGGAATATACATAGGAAAAGAAGAATGTAAACTATCACTGTTTGCTGATGACATGATTCTATATCTAGAATATCCAAAAATTCCACCAGAAAACTTGTAGAACTAATAAGAGAATTCAGCAAAGTATCAAGATATAAAAATCAATACCCATAAATCAAATGAATTTCTATACATAAGCAAATGAATCTACTGCAAGAGAAATTAGGAAAACTGCCCCATTCACAATAGCCTCAAAAAAAAAAATACTTGGGAATCAATCTAACAAAAGAGGTGAAATACCTCTACAATGAAAACTACAGAACACTAAAGAAAGAAATTGAAGAAAACTTCAGATGATGAAAGATCTCCCATGCTCTTAGATAGGCAGAATTAATAGTGTCAAAATGGCCATACTAACTAAAAGTCTTATACAGATTTAATGCAATTCCTATTAAAATCCCAATGACATTCTTCATAGAAATAGAAAAAGCAATCATGAAATTTATTTGGAAAAATAAGAGTCCTAGATTAGCCAAAGCAATCCTTAGCAAGAAGGAGGCATCACAATATCAGACCTTAAACTATACTACAGAGCAATAAAAAAAAAAAAAAACAGCATGGTATTGGCACTAAAACAGACATGTATACCAATGGTACAGAATAGAGGACACAGAGACAAACTCACATAAATACAGTTATCCAAAGACATCAAAAACATTCATTGGAGAAAAAATAGCCTCTTAAACAAACGGTACTAAGAAAACTGGAAATCTATGTAGCCAAATGAAATTAAACCTCTTTCACCAAGCACAAAAATCAACTCAACATGGATCAAAGACTTAGGCACTAAAACAGAGACCCTGCGCCTAATAGAAGAAAAAGTAGGCCCAAATCTTCATCATGTCAGCTTAGGACCTGACTTCTTTAACAAGACTCCTAAAGCAAAGCAGTAAAATCAAGAATCAATGAGATGGATTCAAACTAAAAAGTTTCTTCTCAGTGAAGGAAATGATCAATAATGTGAACAAAGAGCTTATAGATTTTGAAAAAAATCTTTACCACACACATCTCAAGTACAGCACTAATCTCCAGGATATATAAAAAAACTCAAAAAATTTAATGCCAAAATAAATAAATAAATAACCTAATCAATAAATGGGCCAAGGAACTGAACAGACCCTTCATAGAAGAAGAAATACAACTGATCAACAAACATATGGAAAAATGTTCATCACCTCTAGCAATTAGGGAAATGCAAATCAAAACTAAGATTTCATCTCACTCTAGTCAGAATGGCAATTATCAAAAATACAGCACTTGCCTAGCATGTGTGAGGCATTGGGTTGGATTTTCAGCACAGCATAAAATAAATGAATAAAATAAAGGTCCACCAACATCTTAAAAATTATTTTAAAAAATACAAGCAATACTAAGCATTGGCCAGAATGTGGGGAAAAAGGTGCACTCATACATTGCTGGTGGGACTGCATATTGGTGCAACCACTCTGGAAAGCAGGATGGAGATTCCTTAGAAAACTTGGAATGGAAATACCATTTGACTCAGCTATCCCACGCCTTTGTTTATACCCAAAGGATTTAAAATTAGCATACTACAGTGACACAGCCACATCAATGTTTATAGCAGCTCAATTCACAATAGCTAAACCAAACAAACAAACTAGATGCCCTTCAACATATGGATGGATAAAGAAAATGTGTGGTATATATACACAATGTAATATCACTCAGCCTTAAAGAAAAATAAAATATGGCATTTGTGGGTAAATAGATGGAACTAGAGAACATCATGGTAGGTGAAATAAGCCAATCCCAAAAAACCAAAGGCCAAATATTTCTCTGATAAGTGGATGCTGATCCATAGTGGAGGGTGGCCGTAGGGAAGAATGAAGGAACTTTGGATTGTGTAGGGGGGAGTGAGGGGAGAAGTGGGGCTGTGGGGATGGGAAGGATGGTAGAATAAGACAGACATTATTACCCTATATATAAGTATGATTACACTATGGTGTGACTTTGTACTGTATACAACCAGAGGAATGAAAAGTTGTGCTCCGTTTGTGTACAATGTGTCAAAATGCATTCTGCTGTCATGTATAACTAATTAGAACAATTAAAAAAAATAGAAGGGAGACTAGTAGAATAGGAGAAGGGGAAAGGGGTGGTACTCGGGAATGAAATTGATCAAACCATACTGTTTTATTGTGTGCACCTATGAATATATTATAACAACCGCCCCCACCACAGAAAAAGGATATTGTATTTCACTAGACTATAAAAAAAGACCTTGAAGAAATCATTTGGGGCTGTCAATTGAACTGAATACCATAAAGAACAATGAGAAAATGATTAGACAAAAAAGGAATGAAGCATAATCTTCTTCTCCCACAAACTTTCAACAACAGTTATTTCTACCTTTAAGAAGAAATGAGAAAAAAAGTCACTGACTTACAAACTCTTAATGGAGAATTTACCAGATAAACATATGTAATTACGGTCTTCAAGCAGCTAACACAAGCAGTGAGCAAGTGATCATCATGCTTTTGGTCTCTTCTCATGTGGTCCTATTTGTCTGAATTCTATTATTGGTCTGAATTCTCTTTCTGATGTTCATTTTCCTCTTTCCTATTGCCTGCTGTGGCTTGCAGTCAGAGTAGAAGTAGGGTTAGCAGGTTAGAAAACTGTATCATTTAGATGATTAACTTATTGGGGAGAATGGAGATGGAAAACTGATTTTTTTCTTCCTCTCTGTACAAATACTCCCTAAGCATCTTTACTCATTGTTATCTATCATCAATGTCTAGCTCCAAATCTCTGCAATTGAATACATTTTTCAGAGGCCACACTGGTACATAAAACTAAATGGGGCTCATGATCCTGCCTATACCCTACATACTTCCTCTCCTTATGTGCCCTGCACCAGCATCATGTCCAAAGTCACCTGATACCCCCAAAATACTACAACCCACACTTAGTCATCCATAACAACACTTTAAACCACAAAAGAAATGTTGCTGAAATAAAGAAGTCAAAAATAAATGGAGAAGGGCTGGGGTTGTGGCTCAGCAGCAGAGTGCTTGCCTAGCATGTGTGAGGCTCTGGGTTCGATCCTCAGCACCACATAAAAATTAAAAAATAAAACAAAGGTACTGTGTCCAACTACAACTAAAAAATAAATATTTAAATAAATAAATAAAGAGGGCTGGGGTTGTGGCTCAGCAGTAGAGCGCTCACCTAGTATGTGCGAGGAGGCACTGGGTTCGATCCTCAGCACCACATCAAAATAAATAAATAAAATAAAGATATTTTGTTTATCTACAACTACATAAAATAAGTAAATAGATATTCCATTTTAATGGGGTGGATGACTTAATGATATTAAAATGTCCATATTATTTAAAGCAATTTAAAGATTCAGTACAATCCCTGTCAAAGAGTCTCACTTTTTAGTTGCCATTAAAAGGTGAGAAAGGGGAAGAAAGGGAGGCCATATTTTTAGAAGAGAACTTAAAAATAAAAAGCTTAAAAGATCTGAAGACTTATTGGGTGAGAATAAATGGACAGGAGTGAAATATAGTCATTGGACTTGACATGTGGGCCTCTCTAGCCCTTCCTTCCTAGTATCTGTGTTGGAAGAGGGTTAAGTGTGAGAAGGGATCAAGGGAGTTGACCTCCACATCTACTTCCTTACATCTGATTCTACTTAAGTTCATGTTCCTTAGCCATGTTAATTTTCTCCTTTATTTAAAATCACTAATTTCTGTTATCTTTTCAGCCATCGTCAGCCCAACAGAAAATATAATAGTCAATCTCCTGCTCTAAATTATTTTTAAACATATTTTATTTTTTTAAATTTTTTTATTGTTGGTTGTTCAAAACATTACAAATTTCTTGATATATCATATTTCACACTTTGATTCAAGTGGGTTATGAACTCCCATTTTTACCCCATATACAGATTGCAGAATCACATCAGTTACACATCCATTGATTTACATATTGCCATACTAGTGTCTGTTGTGTTCTGCTGCCTTTCCTATCCTCTACTATCCCCCCTCCCCTCCCCTCCCCTC
>NW_026000221.1:10304813-10310299 GCF_001458135.2 Marmota marmota marmota
AATTTTTTAATTTCCTCCTTGATGTCTTCTATAACCCATTGATCATTCAGTAACCTATTGTTCATTCTCTAAGTGATGTATGCTTTTTCCTTCCTTCTTTTATCGTTGATTTTCAGTTTCATTCCATTATGATCAGATAAGATGCATGGTATTATCTCTTTTAAACATATTTTAAAATATAATTCTTAGAATAAATGAATTTAACATGTCCTTCCCTCCTTCCCACTCTTCAAACTGAATCTAGTCCATAAGTAACCATTCAATTCATTGCTCAATATTCAAGGCTGTACTCTCCCCACGTAATGGGAAGAATGCCATAAAATGGAATATGGTCTTTAGAGGAAATGTACACTTCAGAATAACATGAAACATATAGAAAGAAAAAAGTTCACCTACCCTCGAGGGAGAACATAAGACTGCATTGTGCTTCGGGTAGAAAAACTAGAAGGACTTGTGATTTTGCATAAACAACAAAGAATTCCACAAGCCTTTCCTTTATTATATTGAGCAATATGACCCAAAGCAACTCTGACCAGGAGGAAGGAAGAAGTAGGAGGCTATCAACCAGGGGACTTTTGAGTCTCTGCTTTCATGTTGTTTATTTCTTGTAAATGACCTCTGCTACTGTGGCTTTCTGTGTGGGCACTCATCCTTGACATGCAAATACAATTGTGAGATGGTTTCCTCTGTGTATAGTTAGATAATGAATTCTTCCTGTTGCAAAGTGACCTCAAGAGCCCAAGGCCTCATTTCATTTCAATTTGTGCCAATGAAATGCTTGACAAATTGCTCTTTTAGAGTCATGTATAACTTTGGGTTTTAGTCCTAAGCACTGTTGCTCTTCTGACAAGGACAAATAGGGATATGGGATTTGGTCCCTATCGTTTCTGTGCTACTGATTACAAGACAGGCTGGGTGGGATCAGCAATGAGTATTTTTCTTGGATTCATTCACTTTGAGGACAATGACTCCCAAATCACAAACTACTATACAGGCTAAAATCATCAAATGGAGAGCAAAGTTTACCTTTTAACATATAAGCACATAAAGCCATACACATGAAGAGCACTATGTCAAGAATATTATTGGATGTTAGCCATTTCTTTTTCTCCAATACAAATAATTTCACATTTGTTGTCAGAGATTTTGTTTTATGAGAGCACTAAACAGAGCAGTGTTCCTGTTTGTGCTTTTGGCAAATGCTGAAGCTCTCCTACTAGAATTCTGTCATCTCCAGAACTCAAATGATAAACTGAATTTGCACATTGTTGATCTAAAACCCAAGTCTTTAACCTGAGCATAGAGAAATCACATTAGGAGACATGCCTGTTCAAACACCACAGTAACTGTGCCAGGACTGCTTGGAATAGCCGCCATTTGCTCATCTCTCCTCAGTCCAAAATTATTTAAGCTTCACCTGTTCCCATATCAAATTATCCTGTAATTGCCTTTCATATTATAGAATTATATCAGCAGCATCAACTAGCACCAACTGGCATCAGACATCAGGGACATACAATTGGCTGTCCCTTTTTTCTCACCTCACATGTTCTGACTGATGTTTATAAGATTATTTAAAGGAAGAAAAGTTTTTCCTAAACCCAAAAAAATTACTAGAGTTCATTTAATACATTCTTCCATATGAAGTGCTGGTCAGTCATAAATTTACTTAAAAACTGTGAAGTTATTTGTTGTTTATAAACTATACCTACGTAATTTGCTTCTTACTTTTCAAGGGGGAATATCAAAATTACCTAATGATGATTATCAGGTATTATGTAGGAGATTTTTATCTAAATTATTTGAAAACTAAAAGCTATTGTGAAAGTTCCCAAACACTTGACTTGGAGAAATCTCATGCATAGTTGTTAGCTGTTTGTGAATTCCTGTTACATCAGCCTTCAAATCAAAAGCTGTTAGTGTCTACTCTGTTTTGTTAATAAAAGATTGTTTGAAAATCAATTTGCGAATTCTTTTCCATACCAGAAAAAAATACTTTAAAATATTATAGAAAAATTAGCTCTCTAATTGTATGTTTATTACGTACACTCCTTTTAACTGATTATTGAAATCTTCAAAGTGCAATGAACTGACAAAATCAATGAATATGGGGGCAGCAATCCTCCACCCTTCAAGTCCTAAGGAAATTTGTCCTCTCTGAACTTGAATTTCTTCATCTTTAAAAAGAGAATCAACTTGACTTGACTTCCAACAATATAAAGGAACAGATATTATGAGCAGCTCCCCTACCACATCCTATGCTAATAGCCAAAATACTAAATAATATATAAAAGTGTCTTTTAAAATTCATCACTGGGGTGGTACCTGGAAAAAGAAACTCAAGAAGTTCATCCAAAACTTCAGAGGATTTGTCAAGGATGAGGAGGTTGCAAAAATCAATGAGGCTATACCTGTGATGGCAAACAACATTAGCCTGGGCATAGATGGGAGAATATATAGGAGCTCCTAGAGGTGGTTCCTGAGAATTGACTGATGTGCAGTTGTTGGAACTGAAACAGGAAGGTACAGATATGGAAGTGGCAAAAGAAAAGGGAACTGCAGGAGAAAAGAGCTCCCAAGAAAATTCACAGTCCAGGATTTAACAGAAACCTAAAGGTGTTTGTTTGAAAATGGCAACAAACATCTCTAAAATTTTGAAAACATCAAATCATACACTGAAAGGTTTTCGGTAATAGAGAGGAATGTTCACAGTACATTATCTACTTACAAAAAATGTATGGTGAAAAAAAGAAACAAACCAAGCAAACCATCATGAACAATATCTCTTCAAGAGCCTCAGGCAGGTCCTGCAGGTGGTATTTCAAAGGAAGGCATTGTTATCCCAGGAGATGACAGCATCCTGCATTTTGCTGCCCTTGAAGACCTTCCGTGGGACAAGACTTGAAGTTGGAAGATGGTTATATTGATCATAATAGCCCTGTGTAGGATTAGTTTTTAACGAAAAAAAAAAATTTCAATTCAGTGAATTTTTTTAATAGAAAAATTTACAGAATACAATATAAAGAAAAATTTTTTGTATGTGTTTGTTTATACAGTATTATTCTGAGTCAAATATTTAAAAAACATAAATATTACAAAGTGAAATAGTTACAATAAGCTAATTTATCATTAAAGAAAAATAATTTTTTATAAATTTAGTGTATACTTATTAAGTATAGAGTAGTATTTACAAAGTCCTAAATTTTTGAAGCTGGGCACAGTGGCAGATGACTGTAATCCCATCGGCTCTGAGGCTTAAACAGGAGGATCCCAAGTTCAAGTCTGACTCAGCAATTTAGTGAGGCCCAAGGCAACTTAGTGAGACCCTATCTCAAAATTTTAAAAAAGGTCGGGCAGGGGGAGTTTGCTGGGGATGTGGCTCAGTGGTTAAGCACCTCTCAGTTCAATCCCTGGTTTTTAAAAATTGCCTATAAAGTCCGAAGTTTTCACATTTATTCCCCACTCACCAACTTTATTCACACAGAGCAACTTCCAAGGCTGAAATTTCCATTCATTGTAAGTGCCTATACAAATATACCATTTTTAACTTTTATACCGTATTTTTACTGTACCTTTTCCGTGTTTAGCTAGACCAACACTGTATTACTGTTGCCTGCAGCATTCAATACAGTAGTAGCATGCCATATAAGTTTGTAGCCTAGGAACAATGTAGCCTATGATCATATGTCCTAAGTGTATAGTACACTCACTATCCTATCCAGGTTTGTGTAAATACACTTGTGATGTTTGCATAACGATGACATCACTTAATGATTCATTTCTCAGCTTTCCTCACATGAAGTGAGACATGACAATATTAATTCTATTGTTTTATTTTTATGCCAAGAAAAAATTTAACTGTTTTCTAAAATATGCCATTTAAAATGGCAACAAAAATACAAGGTTTTTAGAAATAAATGTAATATGTAATAAATGATATGTTAGCCCTTATGAATAAAACAATGAAACTTTATTAAAAGAAAATAAAGCTCTAAATCAATAGAAAAATGCAATATGATCATAGAAAAGCATACTTAAAATTATAAAGAAGTTAATTTTTTTCAAACTGACATGAGATAAATTAATTCCAATAAAATACCAGGCTATTTGTGAAGACATAAGATAGTTCTTAATCTATATAAAAAGCAAAACATAAAAAATAACCAAGACATTCCTGAAGAAACAGATGGAGGGACACCCTACCAGATAGCAATAAGTATTGCGAAGAGGAAAATATGATTTTAGACACACAGCCACAAATCATAAAGAAAAAGATTAATACGTTTGACTTAATAAAAATTGAGAACTTCTATTGGCAAGATTGATAAAGAAAAAAAATGAACAATATACAAATTGAAAGAAAAAATGGAGCACATAGAACTGCCCAGGGATTCATATTCAGAATAGGTTTAAAACACCTATAAATCAACTAGAAAAACACAAAAGGGAGAAGACAGAAATAGGTCTTTCATAGAAGAGGAAATAAGATTCTGAAAAGATATTCAACCTGAACCTCATTAAATGTAAATTAAAATAAAAATACTATCTTAGGCCCATCACATTGGCAAAACTAAAAGTCTGAAAATGCCAAAATTCAGAAAGGTTGAAAAGCAACAAGAATTTATACAGTACTGGTGGGAGGGTAAATTTCTGCAATTGCTTTGGGAAACAATTGGGCATTCTTACCTATCTGTGTATAATATTTACATGCATATCCTATAATCTAGCAGTTTATACCTACATATCTACACACAGTTCACTCCTAGCTGGCTACAGCAAGAGACCTGTACAGTAATTCATAATAACATTATTGTAATCAGGGGCAAAAAAAAAAAGGAAATAATACCAATATCTCTACTCAGTAGACTAGAAGACAAATTGTAGAAATTTTAATTAATGAAACACTACAGAGAAAAAGAACAACATGGGTAAATCTTGGAAAAAAAAAAAACACACAACTCAGCCAAATTCAAGAGGACAACATACAGTATAATTATTTATGTAAAATTATTTATATAAAGTACAAAACCTGTAAAATTGAACAAAAAATTGTTATATATTCAGATAAAAATTAATAATAATAAACACAAAGTTAAGCACAATGATTATGTGTGAGAGGCAAGGGGAAAAGGTATAGATTCTTCAAAACTCCTTTAAAGGTGTTGGAAATATTTTATATTTTAAACCAGGTAGGACCCACCCACATGTTTGCTGTGGTGTCTCTTAATATCTCCTGCTTTGCGATATTCCTTTGCACCTATTCAGTATTTAACAAAATTATTTCAATGGGGTTAAAAATAGTTTCTCATGTACAACTAAGTATACTGCAGGAAAGCAATTCAACTGGCAGTCAGGCCTGGGGCCTGGGAACCTTCTAGAAGTGACGTTACAGAGGGAGGGATCAGGGCGACCAGGAAGGCAGCAAATAAAACTGCAAAGGACTAAAAAGTGAGACTAGACTGCCCATAAAGGCAGGCGGGGGGGTG
>NW_026000221.1:10310318-10360389 GCF_001458135.2 Marmota marmota marmota
GGGGGGGGGTGAGGGGGAAGGCATAAGCCAGAAAGGGCCAGAATGCTATACAGAGCATTTTTATATTAGTTATCTGATGGACTTTAAATTACCAAATGATGGATACCACATGAGAAGGGGAAATAGGAAAATACTAATAGACTGTATTAAGGGTACTGTCTGAAGAAAACAAAAAATCCAGAGATCATACACTGAGACCTTGGCCTACAGACGTGTTCTGCTTGGTCTGCAACAACAACAACAAAACTCCAAGAAAGAGAAATGAGAAACAAATTTGGACTAGTCACCAACACTTAAACTCCAGAGTTTTGATTTGAGTGACACCTGAAGGGTCCTCATTACACAGTCTGCTGGAATAGGGGAGCCCCGGCCTGCCTCCAGGGTTCACCGCAGCCCTGCAGCCTGGCAGCCTCACTCTCACATGTTCCCTACTACCTTGTTAGTACTTGACTCTGGTCTCCTTGTTTATAATGCTGCAGGACCACAGAGAGGACCAAAAGTAAAAGAAATTAAGCCTCAGGAGGTGGGTGCTTGGAAAGGGGTGGGAGGAAACTTTTCACCCTGAAAATGGGAGAAGTAGCAATGGGCTCTAACCCATTCTCCCAGCCTGTCTGATGGTTTTAATTTTATGTGCATACATTTAGCATTCCCAGCCCAATGAGAGCAATAACAAAGAATTGGTGATTACATAAGAGTTTCATTTTGAGAAGTTCAATGACCCTTTTAAATGTTTCATTTTTCTTGTTATTATTTTTATTGACCTTACTTACGGGTCTGGCTTAAACAGCTACTTTGGGGAGCTGTCATGGGTGACCACAAGCTGGTGACTGGATATAGGGAAAAATAAGAGGCAACAACTCAGTGCAGGCAGGGTCGACTCGGAAACAAAAGGCACCGCCAGTCTGGTTCAGCAGACAGTCACAGCAACAGGGGATTCTGGGACTCAGACTTAGGATCTGGGAAGTGCTGGGATACTGACCACAGCTACAGAACAAAGCAGAGCTGCAGGAAGGAACATGTAGTGATGTCTATGTCTTGCAGGATACACAAACACACCTAGCTTCACTATCCCTGGAACCAGAGATAAATTAGCTCCTAAAGAATGCCAAATTGTATAAACCCATCTAACAAAATACCAGGGACAAAACAAGAAATGGGAAAGGGAGAAGTAGGTATACATTATCAGACCTTGTTGGTAACTACCTGTTGATATTGTATATCAATATAAACTGATGCTTTGGGGTAACCCAGAAACCCAAGGGTAGTATTGGTCTTTGCATTTCAGTACGAGTCCCCCTTGCTGAGAGGATCTCAATCTTCTTCTTCTTTTTTATGATAGGGTCTGAATCAGAGTTAAGTGGCCCTGCAGAATACCCACTAACTAAATTCTCCATGGTTCTACATTAGACACTCCTAGAAATTTCAAAATTTTTATTGTCACTTGTACCTAATGCAAGAAAATACACAGAATATCTTAGTGGAGAGAAGCATCAGATCATGGTGCTTCAGCCTTCCTTTCCTTCCACTTTAGAAGATGAAAGCACAACACAGTTTCTGTGGCATCCAGTCAGCATGGCCAATTCAGCAAGAGCATACTTTTATTATTACTGGGAAGAGGCAACAATATTAACAATTAGGAGACTTATAATGTAGATCCATTTCAGCTATTTAATAAGCAAGTGATTTGGCGCAAGACAATTCACCTCTCTGAATCTCAGCTTAATCATCTATAAAATGAGAATAAGAAAAACTGAGCCACATATTACTTGGGTTGATGGAAGATCCAATAAAATACAGCAAGAGAATGTGACTTTTCAGGCTCTAAAGTGCTTCATACATGTGGTAGAGTAATATTAGTCATTGGTTTTCATATGATGCTCTCCACTTATGACAGATTCACATCAGTTATTTGGCAGGAAAGTAGGCAACACGTACAGAAAAATCCAATGTGACCACCAGCTGTCCCAGAGAAGGTTGCAGTTGTGAACTTGGGTAACACTAGAACCCTAACTGAGGGATTCAAAACAGGTGGAAGACAGCAGAAGTAGACATCCTTCATCCTGAGGCAGCAGAACAGGGCTGGCTTGTCTATTCACCACATCAGCAACTCAGAGCAAGAAAGGTCTCACCCCACCCCCATTTCCTGCCACACTAAAACCCAGGACTACATATCTACTAGACATCATACAAAGCATTACTAAAAAAAAATTATTAATTCTATTTCTCTGAATTAGACCTCTCCTGAGAACTCAGCAACTTCAAGTGTGAGTGTGGGACTAGTAGCAGTCACATATCCAATCTGAATCTGACATTGGAGCACTTCAGAAGGCCAAAGGACCACTGTTAAGTCTTGGAACTAAGAAACACAATACAGCCTTAGCTAGACTACACTTTCATAAGAATCATTGGTTGAAAAAAAAAAGATTTTGAAATGGTGCTTTCTGTTCAGACACTGGCTTTTAATCTATGATGTATTTCTGTCCGAGATACTTGCAGTGCTCTATGTAAAATACTAACACATGAAAAATTTAAATAGTTCCTATCTTCAAATCTCTGAGGCAACAGTAACTCAATATTTAATTTTTAAATATTCTACTAATTAATATTTGGTATATGCAAAAACCACACGTATAAACCATATATGTGTTATAAAGCATAATAATAAAAAGGACACACATGGACCCACTAACTTAAAAACTAGAACCTCCTTTAGTAATGGAAGTAGAGGGAATAAAACTACTTCAGGATTTTGCCATGCCTGAGGCCATCATTGGAACACAAGGACACAGGGAAAATTGTCAAGCAGGTGAAACTTGTTTCCTCAACCCACTTTTTCTTTCTTAACCCCTTCCAGAAGTATGTGAATTTTAAAATAAAAACAGCCAGACAAATAAAAGTATAAATCAAACTCTTTGTTTGGTGGCATTCAGACACTAACTAATAATGAACCAGTTGGTAAGATGTCTTTGGAAAAGCAGCTTTATGGTACACAAGCAATTGCCATCTTCCTATAGTGGGAAAACAAATAAACAAAAGCCTGTGGGGGCACAATTCTAAAATTCTACTATCTTCGAGTTTAAACACTAAAAACTGAAAGTCAAGCTAAAAATAGACAATTCAGGCAAGTGTTGTCTTTTAAATTTTTTATTTCACTTGTAAACTACCCTCTATTAGAGATAAACCAACACAGGGTTGCATACTTCAGAAATTTGCAGAGAGATATTACTGAAGCCTACCCCTAACTCTGGTCTCACTGTCAGCCTCTGCTCTCAATCTTGGGTAGCAAATATTCTTAGGTCTTCTCTTGAAGTGAAATTTTCTGGATCAGACACATTTGTGAGTATGTCAACTCAGTTGAGTATGTCAACTCAACATACATTAAGTATGAAATGCATAAAGACCTAAAAAAAAAAAAAAAGACAATTTAAATCATTAATTGAGTGTTTTGAAAAATGCCAAAGCAGTTTTAACTTCATTTGATATAAGGAGATCACACCCCAATTCCAATCTGGTCTCCTCAGCACATAAGATCCCAACGCAACACCACCAGTAGAACACCAGAGGCAAAACCCAACCTACCCTACGAAACCTGGAAGAAATTCCTCACACTTAGGACTTCAACTTTCTCATTAAAAACACAAAGGAGCTAAAGTAAATACACTCTAAAGTCCATTGCAACCTTAAAGTCTGAAACTGGCTATCATTCTTTTATTATATCTGCATTTATTAAGATTCATGCATGATTATCTTATGCTCTCCCTGGAATCTGAAAGAAAGCCTCCCACCTGGGTGCAGTCCAGTTTCTAATTTATTCATCTCTTTCCCAAATTCCAAGGTGTTTGTGGACCCAATATCCAAAACAAAAAGGAAGACCAAAGCAAAATATCTAGCATCCTTATGATTCCTCTTCCTCCAGAAGAGAATCAAAGATTACCTCTGCTTCACTTAGCAAACCCCCTCCCTCAGGCAGAGCCTCTCCTACAGCTTTCCTGTGCGATGACAGCACTTTACTAAGTCCTGTGTTGAAAAAAACAACTAAGCAACTCTATTTTCATGACCTTTCGAATTTAGTTATTTTTGTTCTACTAAGAGAAACTGTTTATTGTGATTTTATTCTTAGAAATGTCAAGACTTTTTCATAATGAATATTTTTAAACATACTTTGAATGTAACAAAACAGACTTTAACCACAATCTACAGGATGGTTTACTTACAGAGGTTCCAGTTCCTTAAGGCAGCAAAAAATGTATGTTATTCCAATGAAAGTGAAATGTCCCTTTGTCACCCATCTCTGTCTATCTCAGCTAAGAAGCTCGGACATATTGTGGGCTAAGAAGAGAGATCCAGATAACTTCAAATATGTCTTACTCAAAGCTCTGGTGTTTTGGGCTGGGGATGTGGCTCAAGCAGTAACACGCTCCCCTGGGGATGCGGCTCAAGCGTTTGCCTGGCATGCGCGGGGCGCTGGGTTCGATCCTCAGCACCACATAAAAATAAAATAAAGATGTTGTGTCCACCGAAAACTGAAAAATAAATATTAAAAAAATTCTCTTTCTCTCTCTCTTTAAAAACAAAAGCTCTGGTGTTTTTATACCTACTTGTTCTCTAACAATGAATATATCAACTTAGTTCACATTAATGTTCAGCTACTCTTGTTAATAATAATTATAAAAAGATGGTGAATCCAGAGTAGAAACAAGTTCCTTCATGACCAAGCTCACCATGGTGTCACATTCAGGAAAACAACATACATTAAGTATGAAATGCATAAAGACCTAAAAAAAAAAAAAAAAAAAAAAGACAATTTAAATCATTAATTGAGTGTTTTGAAAAATGCCAAAGCAGTTCAGGTGTGTTCTGCTGAGCCTCATAAAACTCTTAACTGTGGAACCAAGGAGCCCTGGTCATCCCCTGGTGGTTGCACCATCCTCCCAGTCTCTTCCTGGTCTTATTGCCCCTCTCTTTTCCTTTCTGCACATAATTCCCTTAGATCCAGCCTAAACTGGTTCTTCTCTCCCTGTTTTTTAGGATTTTTCTGAGTTAAGCCTTTCTTTCAATATTAGGCCCCTACCCTTTCCAATGTAAATCCTGTGTAAATTTAGCTTTTCTTCTCTCCTTCTAATCTGCTGCTCTATCTATTACACTTTTAACCAGAGCCCAGACCCAGAGAAAACTAACACTGATAGCAGAAGACCCTTTCTGTTTCATAAATGGGGGAAGGGGAGCTGGGAATATTATAAAGAACTATATTCAACCAGGTCATAAGGAAACACACAGCAGCTGGTTATGTTCATGAGCACTTAGCATTAATTCTTACCCCTTTCTGCATACTTTCTTGAATAGCTAGGGCTTGGATGCAAATTGAGTTATTCTAATGAAATGTACTTGCAGCAGTTTGGGGAGTAACCAGAGAAACATCTTCCTGCTCCTGTTGCTACTGGCTAAAAGGGTCAAGTCAAAGACTTTGCAGTCATACTCAGCATTTCAGTTAACATGGCAGCAACAGAACCCACAGATAGAGCAGTTTTCCCAACTCCGAATTCCAGTAACAATTTAAAACCTTGAAATCAGTAGCCCCCTGACTTCTGTTTCTCCAGTCCTTTCTTGTGTCTAAATCCCTATGTAAAATCTTGCATGACCAAAATGTTTCTGTGTCCCACTCTGAGTTAACTGATATTAGGAAGTCTAAAAAAAGAACATAAAACCAAAGGCCAGGAAAGAAGAGTAGAGATTTTTCCACTGGAACCATTGGGATGGACAAAGAAAACTGTAACAAAGTTGGCGTTAGTCATCACGAAAATGTAAATCAAAACCACAGTGAGATACCCCTTCACACTAACTGGGATGCCTATAATAATTATTTTAAAAATAGATAATAAGTATTGATGGGGATATAGGAAACTTAGAACCCTCGTATACTGGGAGTTAGAATATAAAATGGTACCACCACTTTGCAGTAGTTGGGCAGTTCCTCAAAATATTAAACATAGAATTTCCTAGCAATTCTACCTCTAAGTACATATTCAAGAGAAGTTAAAACACATGCTTACCCAAAAATATGTACACAAATGTTCACAGAAAGATTATTGATAATGGTCAAAAGGTGAAAATAATCTAAGTGCCCATCAAGTAATAACTGGATAAATAAAAGTGGTAAATCTGTAGAATGGAATATTATTCAACAATAAAAAATAAACACATGGATATACTTGAAAACATTTTGTAAAATCCAAGAAGGCAATCACAAAGGATATGAAATGTCCATTACAGACAAATCTATAGAGACAGAAAGTAGATCAGTAGTTACTTAGGGATGAGGGTTGGGGATTCAGGTAATCCAAGAAAGGGAGCATGGGATTTCCTTCTGATATAATGAAAATGTTCTAGTATTATAGGAATACACTATGAATACACTAAAGCCATTGAGTTGTATATTTTAAATGAATACATTTTACAATATGTGAATTATATCTCAATAAAGCTGAGTTTGAATATGAAAAGCAAAGCAAGATCAATTAAAATAAAAAAGGAAGGTTAGGTCACATGTGAGGGAGGAAACCATTCAGGCAAAGAGTGGAGAACACAAAGGACATAATTTATAGCACTATGAAAAATTATCCCATGTTTCTACATAAAGAGTTTCCAGAAAGCATTCATACTAAAGGATTCTGTATATTCTGGAATACCTATTCATTTGGAGTATTATCTAATATATTTTCTTTATCAATTATCCAAGTTATTTTGCACCTGAAGAACTATGACAGATGGAAGTTACTTGTTAGCAAAGTTCAGACATTAAATTATAAAAACATTAAGCATTTAATCCAAATTCTGATACACTAGGGCAGAAAGGCTGTAAAGCTTAAGCTTCAACACCCTCATTCACATGGGATTCTTCCAAAGTCCTAAAAGAGCCCTGGAAATACCCAGTCAATAAATAGGCTAAGTGAACAGACACTTCACAGAAGAAATACAATCAATCAACAAATATAAGATAAAATGTTCAACATCTCTAGCAATTATAGAAATGTAAATCAAAAGTACACTAAGATTCCATTTTTAGTCAGAATGGCAACGATCAAAAATACGAGCAACAATAAATGTTGGCGAGGATGTGGGGAAGAGGTACAGTCATACATTGCTGAGGGGACTGCAAATTGGTGCAACCACTCTAGAAAGCAGTATGGAGATTCCTCAGAAAACTTAGAATGGAACCATCATTTGACCCAGCTATCTCACTCCTCAGTTTATACCCAAAGGACTTAAAATCAGCATACTACAGTGACACAGCCACATCAATGTTCATAGCAGCTTAAACCAACAATAGCTAAACTATGGAACCAACCTAGGTGCCCTTCAACAGATAAATGGATAAAGAAAATGTGATATATATATATACACACACACACACACACACACACACACACACACACAAGGGAATAGTACTCAGCCTTAAAGAAGAATGAAAGTATGCCATTTGCCAGTAAATTATGCTAAGTGAAACAAGCCAATCCCAAAGAACAAATTGCCAAATGTTTTCTCTGATATGCGGATGCTAATTCACAATAAGGGGTGGGAGAATAGAGGTAATTTGGACTAGACAGAGAGGAGTAAAGGGAGAGGAGGGGGCAAAGGGGTTGAGATGACAGTAGAATGAATTGGGCATTTTATCCTATCTGCATGTATGATTACATAACCTGTGTAACTCTATATCATGTGCAACCAAAAGAATGAGAAATTATACTCCATTTATGTATGATATGTTAAAATGCATTCTACTGTCTTGTATAACTAATTAAAACAAATAAAAAATTAATTAATTTGAAAAAAAGAGCCCTGGAAATGAATTCATAAAATCATGTGTCTTTGCCAATTGGCAAAAGTAGGAATTTTGTTGTTGTTCTTTTACATATTGATTAAGACTGGTGCTTTCTTTTTCATTTCTATCACTCTTTTTATGTGGAAACGCATGGAGTTGCTGTAGACATTTCAGGGATCTGATTGTTGGGAGGTTGAGTGAGATTCATGGATAGGTATTCATGTGGTTCACAGTCACCTCCATATATCTCTTCTACCACCCACCTATTTTCAGTGACAGGTGTAAAAGCCAAACCTGTATTTTATCACCTCTAGCTCTGCCAAGTATATGTTCCCTTTCCACCTCAAACTTCTCCATAAACAAATCGTGCTAGAGGAAGGACGATTGTGTCTTATTCCCTTCGTACAATCAGTCAGTTTGTAAAATTGTCATAAAATGCTAGCGAAAGAATTCAGCTAAAATGTGTCAGTCCATTTATTAATAAAAGTATTATGATTGTTATGGTTTGGATATGAGGTAGCCCCACAAAGCTCCCGTGTTAATGCAGAAATGTTCAGAGGTGACATCATTGGATTATGAACACTGCAACCTAATCAGTTCATCCTGGTTTGAATGAACGAACTGGGTAGTAACTGCAGGCAGGCATGGCCTGGCTAGAGGAGGTGGGTCACTGGGGGCATGCCCCAGAAAGTTTTCCTGTGACCCCTTCCTCCTCTCTCTCTCTGCTTTCTTGCTGCCATGTCCTGAGCTGAGCTGTTTCCTATGCCACCTCTTCTACCATGAAGTCCTGCCTCATCTTGGTCCAGGGCAACGGAGTCACTCAATCATGGACAGAACCCTCTGAAACGGTGAGCCAAAAATAAACTCTTCCTCCACTAAGTTGTTCTTGTCTGGTGTTTTCATCACAAGCATGAAAAGCTGATTAACACAGTTATTGTTTTCGATTTTGTGAAGTTTATAGTATTGGCCAGAATACTGTAAGCTTTATTGTGAAGTATATAGTATTTTCTTATTTGCATTATTTGTTTTGATGTCTTCACTTTATCTAAAGAAACATTCATATCTAATCTAATGTGTGTTTTTAAGTTTATGTTATATTTCTTTAAGAGGACTTCCCCCAAGTTGTATAAGCCTCAGGGCCATCTATTCCTGGGGATGAGGGTGTATATTATTTTACTCTTTGAATTCGTATTGTACAAACCGAGCAAAATGAATATCCTTGAATCTCAGTGAAAATGGAGAAAAAAGAGTTCCTGACAAAGTTGAGGGATGTGAATGACCATGATTTGCACTATTTGCACTATTTGTTATTAAATAGGTACCATTTGTCATTGGTCTTGTCTAGAAACTAAAACAAGTAAAATTCAAATAAATTTATTAAATGCAAAACCACTTTAAAGAGCTTTTATAAATTTGAATTTGGCCCCCTATTTCTATTGTTTTCACAACAGCTTATTTACCTTAACCACAAATTGTCTAGCCAAGGAGTATTAAAATATGGTATTCTCACAGTTGAGTAGAATATGCTCTGTGTAGTTACAATCTATCCAATTGTGTGTTTGAGTAGCATATATGTTAGATAATTTCAAAATTTTAATCTAAAATCACAATAGAATCATCAGGGGAAAAATATCCAAATGAGTAAAGGAGTTAAATTAATTTGCCAAGCACAGAATAATCTTTAGAAAAATATCATCAAAACACCTGAGAAAGAGATTTGCATCCCTACCTCACTCTACATACAGAAACAAGGTCAAAATGATGTAAAAAGTTAAAATGAATAACCCTTAAGATGGATATTACCAGAAAGCACATACAAAGACTTTCTAAATTCTCTAAAGTTGACTACTAAAGTAGAAATCAAAAACAAAGTAATGATTAATGTGAGTACATAAAAATTTTACAATCTCTACATAACTGAAATAAAAACCATAAAAAAGATTAAAAGCTAGGGAAAACAAGATTATAAACTAGGGAAAATATTTCCAACATATATAGCAAAATATGTTAAGCTCAACTATTCAAAGAATAAAAATGCCCCAAAAGATATATGAATACACAATTGACAGAAGAGAAAATACATGAATATGAAAGGAAAAAAATTAATGCCAAGTTAAACATGACACGCACTTTTACCTATTAAGACGAAAGTATTAAAACTTCTCCCAAATGTTAATTATGTTTACCTCTGAGAAATAGAAGTGTAAGTGGTATGTATTTTCTTATTTTTCTTATCTGTATTTTCTAAATTTTGTATGAGAAACATGTAAATTTTGATAAAGAGAAAGCAGAAATAGTTCTATAACCATTCTGTCCATTTATTTCCACCTGTAAGAAGACAGTTGTTCTAAAAAACACCACTTTAACCACTGGGATGTCAAGGGAAAGACCCTCCAAAGAAAACCAAGATGTCTGAAATGTTTACTACTGAATCTTGGAAACAGGAAGTCCACCATCCCGGCTTTCAGGGTTGTCTTTCATGACAGAGAGGACAGGTAAGCATCGGGTAGGAAATGAGCAGGATCACAGTTGTAATCTGTCATGCAACAGTAAGAACTCTGCCTCCTATGGAAGTTATTCTATTTATTCATTCATCCTAAAATTTAAATTCAGAAGTTTAGAAATGATATTAAAATCAAACTGGATCAAAGGGCCAGATGTTGCAGGCAGGATGACTAATCAAACAGAGCTTGGGTAATGTGCTCCACGCTTTGCTCAATGGGAAGTAATTACTCTAACATTAGCTTTACAGTGTTTAAACAACCATTTCATTATATTTTTTTCTACACTGATTAAATTTTCTTGGCATTTCTAATGCATCATTACATCTGCCTTGCATTTAGATAATACATAGCATTGCTACCCATTAAAAAGTCCCTATTCTCTTTCATCACCTTAATAAATCTAATTTGGCTTTATTTGCATAAAGTTTGATAAAGAGTGATTACTTCTTTTATGAATACCTCACCTTGGATGGAAACATCTCATCTATCACTTGGCTTAAAACAGTTGTTCACAGAGGTGTGCACGCACCCCTTAGCACAGTCACTGCAAATATATGGAGTAAAAGAAAACTCATAGTACAAATGTCACTGTAGAATTACTATCACACTTCCCAAGACTGCTGAGGGGTGGATATAATAGCCTTGGGACCATCTCAGACACTTTGTTTCTTGTCCCTAAATATATAGCCTGAGGAATTATAATAGAGAACAACAACATTGAGAATAATAAACTCACATTTTAGACTTCTGCTTCAGTATTCACATTTGCCCTCGACACATAGAGACTCAGGACGTTGTAGCTCCTACCCAAGTAAATGGACTGTAAAGTAATCTCAGGAAGAGATTAGCTAAGATGAAAAGCAGTACAAGGGTATCAAATATGCCAGGCAATCACTTATAGAAACTAAAACTGTGCTGAGTTCTCTGGGGAACTTTTTTAAGCATTGCAAATAAATGGATCACGTTGGTGAACTATTATGTGGTGACATTGATTCTGCCTTTTGAACTTAGGGTTTTGATAATTGAAATTCGAAACCATTGAACAAGTGCCCTTGGAAATCAGTTGAGAACACGCGGTCCTAAAGGAGAAGAGAATATCAACTGAAGTCAAATGTGCTGTACTCTGCATTTCCAAGAAAGATGCTGATAATGGGGATGGAGTGGAGGAGGCATCCTCTCATGTAAGCCTTGTGACAGAATAAAGCCCAGCAAAAACAGATTCCACCTAGTGTTTGGACTTACCCTTATGTATGTTTGATTCTATGTTGCTATTCATTCCCCCAAACATAAGCCACCAGTTTTTACTTTCACCATGGCATCAATGCCATGTACTGTACAATTTACTAAAACCAAGTTCAAAGTCTTACATTTCAAAGCCTTGAACCTTCCTCTCTTACATGTCACTCTCTTCTGGTCTCTGCTCCCTGTGTTCTTGAGCACGTTCATGGTCCCTCTGTCTATGGTTCACTATAGTGTCCCATGCTGCCTGTTCCACTTCATCCCAGTCCCACTAAACAATTAATGAACCCTAAAATAATAGCAGTATAGACATGTCTCTGCTAGGTTCGTGGCCAGTGATAGGCAAGGGGTTAAAGATAAGTTGCAAGGGGTTTTTTTTTATATATATATTTTTTAGTTCTAGATGGACACAATACCTTTATTTTGTTTATTTATTTTTTATGTGGTGCTGAGGATTGAACACAGTGCCTCACACATGTGAGGCAAGCTCTCTACCCCTGAGCCACAAACCCGGTCCAAGTTGCAAATTTTTATTCTTAAAAAATAGAATCTTTTATATAGAAAGGAGCTTGATTTTGAAACTACCTATCTAAGCAACTAATTATGGGATCTTTAAGGCCTGAGAAGCCTAAGAATTATGAGAGCAATATTTTAATTCTTTCTTTATTTCAGGAGAGAGGAGCTGGGAGTGCAACCTCCTCACTATGACCAAATTCCCCTACAGCTCCAAGTTTCCTGAACGGGATGTGTGATCATGGTCTTTGATTCCAGGTGTGATATTTTCTTAACTCTCTTCTCTCTGATAGAATTACCATCTTTTGTGTAAAAAACACACAGAACTTTTCTTTGTTCTAGTCTACTAGAGTAATAAGTGCTTTTATTTGTTATTGCTCAAATTATCCAGTGTTCAAAACCCTCATTTCAACCCAATTAATCTCATCTACTTGCAA
This sequence comes from Marmota marmota marmota, assembly GCF_001458135.2. Classification (NCBI taxonomy): domain Eukaryota; kingdom Metazoa; phylum Chordata; class Mammalia; order Rodentia; family Sciuridae; genus Marmota; species Marmota marmota. The sequence goes on from NW_026000221.1 coordinate 10,322,831, forward strand.
AGAGGAAATAAACAGATTTGATCAATACATCCCAAATTGGGATTGACTAGTAGTGAGATGAATGCTAACTCTGAGAAAGGCTGGCTTCAGGTGACTCCAGATGCTGAGTCCAGTCTCTACTCGAGCCTCTTGTCTGCATATAGCCATGTGCTCAGGCATGTTGCCAGAGACACAAGGACACAAGCCAGACCCCTTGTCTTAACTTGTACTTTGTTCTTTTTTTATTTTATTTTATTGTTTTAGTTGTTGATAGACCTTTATTTTATTCATTTATTCATATGTGGTGCTGAGAATCTAACCCACTACCTCACACATGCTAGGCAAGTGCTCAACCACTGAGCACAACCCCAACCCTGTACTGTATTCTTTTGATTTTAAGTTTAACTGTAGCTGAAAAAAGAAAGTGGTGATTATTCTCGGAGAAAATAAATTAAGAATATTAAGTCAATTGTTAACAACTTGACTGTCACCAGGATGGAATCCTGAGGAGTTCCCCAAAGGGTAGGTGGACCTCAATAAAGTCTGGGGGTAGGGTAGAGTATATTGTTGAAGAGAAATATCCTGGCTTCACCTTAGCTAAGCATATTTACAAATGCAAAATCTATAGTATAAAGATATGATCTAAGAGGGTATTTTTAGTCCTCTTTGCGTTGGTGACATGACATGTTAATCATTACCTACTAGGGATTGTATTCTTTTCTTCTTTGTTTTTGATGAGAAATCTTTATTAATTTTCCCACCAGGAAGTTTTATCATTGTGCTTTGTGAATTTAAACAGCACCACCTTGGTGTAACATGGAGGGTTGATCAAGAGTATGATATGCAGATGAGGTCATCAGATCCTAAAAATATAAGTCATGGAGCTATCTATTGGTCAAGAAAAAACATACTCAGACCTGTTTCTTTTAGGTCCAGTTGAGGAGAGAGGTAAATTATTGACAAGAGAGTTGTTTGTGGTCAAAGTTAATGAAAGTAGAATTATAAAGCTGAATTTTAAGGCATGTAAAAGTGAAGTTCAAATCATGATCACTCTGATTTTGTCTCATGGGTCTCCTTTCTACCTATCTTTATGTTTTCTAACCTATCTCAATATGACATATGAATATTTGGACTAAGTCATAAATAAAGCTTTACTGGGCTGGCATTTAGCATTAGGCAATATAATTTTGTCTGCAGAATATTCCAGACCAGGGGTCTATAAGTGTGGTGCCTCAACCAACAACATTAACGTCACTTAATAACTTGCCGCATTCTCTGGCTCCATCCCAGGCCCAGGGAATTAAAAAACCTTGTGCAATCTGGGATTTAACTGCCCCCTCCAATGATTCTGAAACAGGTCAAAATTTGAGAATCACTGTTTTATACTAGCCAACCTCCCAAATTGCACTAAATTTTCAAGAGTTTCTTAACAAATTATTGGTTATTGGGGAACCCTAAAATAGATACCTAACCACATGCATCAATTAACACAGTGTCCAGAGCTCCTGGAAGAGAATGAGAACATAGTTCCCATGGAGTTTCAGGCAAATGAAGGTGAGATAATGGACTCTTCAAAGAGAATCACCTAAGAGAAGAGGAGGGGTTAGACTGAGCAGTGTGGGTTAGACTGAGCAGCCAGCCTTCATATTAGTGGAATCTATGGTTCCTGCTGCAGTCTACAAATCTTTAAGGTCCCTTGGGATCCTGTAGCTTTATGTAGACAGTAACAGAAGGGGCTGGTAGGTTGGTCAGAGAGAGAACATGGGGCGGGGGTCAATGACTAGGAAGCAGCAGCACAGATAGCAGTGAGGTCATCCACCAGAAGCTGCAGAATGATGGACAACAGACCATGGAGCAGAGAGATTGCTTACATGTAAGAAGCTCTGCTTCCCAAGGATGTATAGAAGGAGAAACTTGGAATCAGGATGCAAAAAAAGAACTATTTGTTAGATAAGTCAACTGATATTGATTTCAACAGTTTTGCTACTCATGAGTGCCATTCTTTTAATAGGTAAAACTGAGAAACATAAGAGACATATATTAGTGTAATATATATATATAGTGTTATGGCACAGATATGAGGTATCCCTCAAAAGCGCCTATTAATGAAGGATTATTTAGAGGTCAAATGGTTGGCTTCTAAAAGGTGTAACCTATTCAATCCATCCTAGTTTGAATGGACTGACTGGGTGGTAACTATAGGCAAGTAGGGCATAGCTGGAAGAGGTGGGTCCCTGGGGGGGGCATACCCTGGAAATGTTGTTCTTCCCGCAGCCTCTTCCTCTTACTCTCTCTGCTTTCTGACCTTGCCGTGAGCTGAGCAGCTTTCCTCTGCTGGACCCACCTCCTATGATATGCTGCCTAACCTTGAGCCCAGAGCAGTAGAATTGACCATCTATGGAATGAGACCCTGAAACTGAGCCATAAATGAACTTTTCCTCCTCCAAGTTGTTCTTGTCAGATATGTTGGTCACAGCAATGCAAAAACTGACTAAAACATCTAGTATATAGGGGCAAAAAAAAAAATCCAATGTTTCCATTACCTGCTTCTCTGACAAAGACCCATGTTACTTCCCTCAGCAGAATGGTTCTGAAAGGCATAGAATGGACCACATGAAGAGTCTCACATCACTTTGTACCTCAGCCTCCTCTAGGCCACCACAGCCACAGGTGTTGCTGAGGAAACTCTTCCCATGAGGGAGGTTCCTAATCCTCCCCTAAGCTAGGATACCATCGGAGCTATAGGATGATTATTCCACCCTGTCCCCAATACTTCCTAGTTCTTCTACCCTACCCCCCTTTTTATACTCACACTTTATGTATGTATTCTCCAATAAAGTCTCATTTTCTATCTTTCCCCAAACCCTTCAACCATTGCACTGTACCCTATAGTTAGTTACAGGAAAACTCCTCATTATCTTCACCTGCTTCTTGCTCCAACTGAAACATGGTAAAACCTTAAGGATACTGCTTCTCCTGTGCCTTCTCAAGTAGTGGGTGTTTTTCCTTTCCTAAAAATTTAACCCTTTAATTTTACCCTTTAATTGAAGTTTTTTTTATCAGTACTAGACCCAGGGTCTCACACATGCTAGGCAAGCAGACTACCACAGGGATGCATCACTAGTTCTTTTTATTTTGTGTTTTCAGTCAGGTTCTCCCTATATTGTGCAACTGGCCTCTAACTTTTGATCCTTCTACCTCTGCCTCCCGAGTCACTGGAATTACCACCAGAACTGGCCTAAGTTGAAGATTTTTTATTCCTATCTACCTACTAATGCCAGGATCTATATCTTTCTCCTCTTCTCTGTTCCTCTGAAGCTCATAACACTCAACTTTATCACCAGTCACTAGTGCTGTCATCTACTGACCTTGCAGTCCCTCAGAGACAGACCACAACATTTGATTGTGGTTTTATCTCTAACTCTTTCGACATTGTTAGCAATCTTGACATTGTTAGGTTTTCTATATCCTGGCCTCTGGTTCTCTAGACCCTTAACTTCAATTTTTTTTCACCCTTTATCTACTTCCTTCAAATATTGCCATCACACCACCTCCAAAATTGATGTAGAACACACACTCTCTATTAGCTCCTGTCCTTCCAGATTACTTACTTATGTGACAATTCTAATCATCTTCCTTCTTGCAGAGACTTCCAGTCTATGCATCTCCCTACACTACATCTACATGTCCATCACCCCTTCATGCTCTCACTTCCCTCCTACTAGCTTAGATGCTATGGTCTAGATCTTTAATAACTCCCTTAGAATATTATTAGCTCCTTGTTGCCTCTCCTAGCAGCCGATATATTGGGAAAAACTAGTAATCTTGGACATACCCCATGACTATTTCTACTCACTAAATGTGTCAGGAGAAAATCACTCATTACAATCCTCTCTAAATGCATGCCACGACCTTCAAAATGACCCCTAGTATTAACCAGCAATTCTACCACATTCCCCACAACTTCTCCTCTCTTTTCTTTTCTATCCATCTGAGAAAATAGAATAAATCAGATGAGAGCCACCTATTTACCTCTATCAAATCTACTAACATGCTTTCATGACTCCTCACCTGCTTTTCCTTCTGTTATAATGGGCACCATGGCCCTGATCCTAAGGTGCCCTGACCCTTTCCAAAGCCATCTCCTCCACATGTATACTAGAGTTCATTCCCCACTCCAATCAAAGATATTAATTCCATATTGCTTATGTCTTAATAAGTAGGTATCTTATTGTTATTAGACCAACAAAGTGGTACATGCCTATAAACCTATAAATTCAGGAGGTGGCAGCAGGAGGATTGTGAGTTTTAGGCCAGCTTGGGTGATGCAGTAAGACCCTGTCGTTTTTTATTTTTCGTTTCTGTATTATTTCTACCAGCACATAAATTTTCCTTTTTTTTTTTTTGGTACTCGAGATGAAACTCAGGGGTGCTTTATCACTGAGCTACATCAGCTCCCCGCACCCTTTTTAAGATTTTGAAACAGAGGCTTGCTAAGTTGCTTAGAGCCCCACTAAATTGCTGAGGCTGGCCTTGAGCTTGCAATTCTCCTGTCTCAGCTTCCTAAATCACTGGGATTATAGGCATGAGCCACTGTGCCCCTCTCTACTTTAAAATAACCCTTTGACCCAAGTCTCACTCCATATTCTGCCCATTTCTCTCCTTCCTTCACAGAAAAGCTTTCTATATCTCTCCTCTATCTACTCATCAAGTTGTATGTACCACTTCACAGAAAGGGCTTTGTCGTCATCACCAACCTCCATCTTAGATCCTGTTAGAGTCTGTAAACAAGTCAAAATAACACCTGGCATTTTGCCAGGGGAATGTTAGAGTTCATAAACAAGTCTGGATGGTGCCTGGCAAAATGCCAGAGGGAGTGGTTTGAAAAGTAACAAAAGGGAGCCATTAAGTGTGGAGATTCCTTATTGGTTGACTGATGTATCTAGTTTATGCTAATTAGATAAGCTGTGTGGAATGTATAAATACTGCTCCTGTCCTGCAATAAACGGCTTCCACTCTTGCTGTATCAACGTACACAAGCTATTCGTCACCCCCCCCAGTTATTTTGCTGCAGCCGGACTGCGGCAGAGGCGGATAGTAATGCCTCGCCTGTCAATCAATACTGTTGGCAAAATGCCAGGGGCCATACAGACTCGGCGGTGGCTCTCAGCAGATCCTATTTCTGTTCCCATTTCAGTCAATCTCTGAGAAACTTTTGCCACAATTGAAAACCCTCCATATGTGAGGACATCACAAGGTTCAGTCCTAGGTACTCCTCTCTTCTCTCCCTTGATGATCCTAAGGATGTCTCCTCTGGTGCCTTTTTGTTGTGTGTATAGATACAATGAGTGGGACCAGGGAGATGCTAGGGAAGTTCAGTGTATTTACTTATAAACTGGCAAATGTTCCCTTCCCCTCGGCCATGTTATATTATCAGGATATTACCTAAGTCCCACAGCAAGTTGAGCCAACAAAATCTAAGCTCTCTACAAGATGCCGCTAGTCTCCCCTTACTTTTATATTACCTCAGAATGCTAATGGTTAGGTTATGACTATGTAATAAAACAGAACTATTGGTCTTTATAACTAGTCTTTACATCTTTAAAGTATATATACCTTTTCTACAACATTCTAATAAGGATTAAACAAAGAAAGCACAAATCAAATATTTTGCACACATAGGTGGTAAATGCCCATTCCTGTACCTGTTTGGATAGTAAATCTCAAAGAAAATATTTATGGCTAAGTTGATCAGAAAAAGCTTAAAGAAATAATTAGAAATAAAATTAATTTTGAAGCTGGAAAGAATTTTGAAAATAAATCATAAATAAAGATATAAAGAAAGAGAAGAAGAAAAACAAAGTAAATATAGAGAGAGGTATGGGCATCCAATTGCTGGAGCATAGAACTGAAGATTAATCTAATTTAGAAAGGACTTAGAAGGGCTGTATAATGCCACAGCTTGCTCTCATCAGTCCTCATTGAAGCTAAAGTCCTGACTCTGCACTTCAGCCCAGAATATCTGCTGACAAGATATTATGACACTATCTGCCTCTCTGACCATGGCTTGTAGTGACCAGGATCCTCAGCTTGCTATTCAATTTCTCTTCCCTGACTTCCTCATCTTACCTGCTTCTAAGATATTTCAGAACTATTTTAATACTCCAACATACTCTAATGCCAGCACTAGGGTGACTGCCTGTCCTATCAGTACCCAAGTTCCAACTCCAACAGAAAGATACCATTAGGCAAGCTAGAACAATTGCCCCCAATTGAAGGGGAAACTGATCTAGAGTAAAAGGACACAGCTAGTGGGATTCCCAGGTGTAGGGAATACTATGAATTTAAAATTAATGTAACTACTAGGGATAGCTCCACAAATCAGAGTGAGCCTTCAGAAAAAAAGGCAACAAAAATAGGAAAATAAAGAGAATCTAGGTAAGGAAGATGAACTCAGCTCTGACACATTGATCATTTCCTAATATTCAGTCAATATTTATTCACGGATTAAAGAAAACAGGTTTGGGCTCTGACTAGATGAAGTTTCAGAGATCTGCATTATGATCTATCATAATCTCTTGACCAAATGTTTACATTTTTTAACTTGAATTTTAAAAATGTAGCCATCATTTTAGAAAACCAAATCAGACAGACAGCTATTTTCTACTTGGCCTTTGTTCTAACTTTAATTCTCCTGGAAATATCCAAGAAGATCTCATTTGTCTAGTGGGAATGTCAGTGAACATAATTGATTTCACCTGGAACACAGAGACGCCACTGCAAAGCTAGAACTACAAACCACTAAGCCTAGAAAAACATTCACTTTTCAATATTGAAGGAAGGGATTTCTGAACTCTATGCTTTGCATCCCAGAATAAAAGCATTTGGTCAACAGCTCAATAGCTAAGCTTAAGCTAGAAGCCAGAAACACTACCAACAAGGAACCATTAGATTTTACCAACTGTGGTAAATATAGGTTTGGTGGCTACAATTCTAGGCCTTCTGTTTTGTATAGCTTTTTAGAATCCTAGCTAAAATAGGATTTATTTAAATTAGTACAAAATCCAAAATAACCTTATTGAGGATTAAATATGTTCCATCCAGACAGCTCCTTACTGGAGAGAGGGAAAAAAAGATAAGGAAGGAAGGAGGGAGGGAAGGAAGGAAGGAAGGACAGGGAAGGAAAGAAAAGGAAAATTTTGCCATGTGTTGACCACAACTGTTTTCCATTCAGGCTTATTTCCCTAATCATTTTATTTCCCTTTTATTTGCAATTGTTTTTATAACAGTTTTGTTGAGATATGTCACATACCATACAATTTGCTTATTTAGAATATAAAAGATAATGGGATTTTAAGTACATTCATTCATTGCTGTGCAACCATCACCACAACCACCTTCAGAACTCGTCCATCACATCAAAAAGAAATCCAGTCCCCTTTAGCAGTCACTCCCTTTGTATTTTTAAACTGTACAGATGCATTGTATGAAGAGTGGGGGTGGTTGATCAATTCTAACTAGATATTGACCTGCTGAAAGCTCTGAGCCCCCTCTCTACTAGGAAGCCAGCACATGTTATTGACAAAAGGCTTCAGATCAGCCTCAACTGAGGCTTCCTCCTCAAAATAGCTAGAATAATTTTAAAAGAGTTGAAATGAAATAGAAAGTGGTTCAAAGTTATTTAATGTCTGTCCTGCTCTAAAATCCTCTCTCACTGATCGTGCCTAACACTACCAGAAGCACTGTGGTAGCTGTAGTCATACCGATCTGATCCTTGAGAAAACCTGGTTGCTAATTATACAACAGAGGAACAAGAAAATTTCACTGTAGATATTTTACTCTATTAATTCACAAGCCCACTTGGCAAATGCACCTCAACAAACTACCCTGAGTTTCTCCATCCTTCTGCAACCAAAGTGTCCTCAATATAGAGCTGGGATTGGTTTGCTCTTCAGGTTCAGTAATCTTGTCCCTGACTCTTTTCTTAAAGATAAATTTACATTGCATATCTTTTATAGTGTGCCTGTACATCTTGAATAGTCATAATCAGGGTTCATTTGGGTCTTTCTGTAATGGGTAGAATGGAGGAAAGTGCATTGCATTTTCTGCCCTCATAACTTTTAAGTTCACACACATGCATTTCCTTTACTGTATGCAAGTGGGTAACAGTTCTAAAACATCTTAGAAGCCTCCTGAACAGCAGTCCACAACAAGACCCTGATGAGAATATTTCTTCCACATTGGTGGGTAAAAATCTGGGCTTTCTTAGTACAGGTATATGCATCAAACTCTAAGCCATTTGAGACCAACTGTCAAGGATCACAAGTTCCCCAATTAAAAAGTAAAGCCCATTCATGGAACTGGGAGGAGTGTGTGGGGGGCAGGGTGCCTGCCAACAGAATCATTGCCATGGTTATTATGAAAACTGGTGAAGAAATAGGTAGAGAAATCATTCTTTACCCTAACAGATGAGTCTTCCCTCACAAAACTGATGAATATAGAACACCTTCTTAGACTCAAAGGCAAAAGTACAGGGGATTTTATGGAAAATGAGAACTTTCTAAGAATTAGTTTTAAATTGAATTTTTCACTCTTGAGATATTTGATACACTCCCTGTCTCTGACTAAAGGTCATGCCAAAAAAATAACATATATGATTATCCACAGTGATCATCCATCTGGCTGGGGCTTAGTAGTGGCAAGTTTAGACCCAAGTTCAACATTAAATGTTCATTTGTGAGGATATTATTTGTAAATTAGCATCTTCTAATTTTAAAAACAAGTTCTAATTTAATTTTTTCTTTGGAATTTCAAAGAAATTATGCCCTGATTAAAACACACAAAAAAATGAAAGATGAAAAATGTCAGTATTATGGGAAGGGAAGATTTTTTTCACTAGCTATGTGGGAGGGTGGGGCATGGGACCTACCCTCAAGTCCAGCTTTAAATCCTTTTATTGTCTTCAAGTCACTCTCCAACTGCTATGAATGAGAATTTATTCCTGTGAATAAGAGCAATCTCTAAAAAGCAATTTAGCCTGAGATAGAGAATAGAATTGACATCAAAGTTGGTTTCTTTTTAGTAAATGTTTTAATGAGCTTTGATAATATAAACATATTTGAAGTAACTTTATACATAAATTACTATCTAGAGATTTACAATTGTGGAGTCACATTTGGCATGTGAACAACACAAATGAATCAGAATGTGATAGATAATTTGAAATATAGTCCCAAGATGCAAAAACAACATAAACATAAATTCAATGTCATAAATATATATAAGCATACCTTAGAGCTGCAACTTGTCTTAATAAATGTGTTTTAGGAGCCAATACTATTTCTGTACTTTATGGTGGGAAACTACTGATAGAAAATCAGGGAGAAACATGATGAGGTTTTTGCCGAGAATTTACAATACATTCATACACATCAAATACCAGAAAAAAAATTCGCTAGTCTTCATACCTAGTTTAACTTCTCTTTTTAAAAACTAGTTTGTGTCATACAACAGTGATGCCAACTAACATCACAATATGGCACTAGGTAGCTTTGATTAATGAATATGTTCTTATATTGTTTAGAATTCTACTTTTTCACATGTATGCTAGCTGATAATTTATAAAGCAGAGATACTAACAAACAAATCTTAAAAGAGACTGGAGGAAGGAGCACACCAACTGGTACGTTTTCAGAATATAAACCCCACAAGTTATCTCAAAATCCTCAACCTTGAGGATGACTATAACCTATATTTCATTTTCAGTAGTATTAAACATTGGGTGTATTCTAATCAGTTGCCTATTTGGATGACTTTTCTGAGTATGAGATGTTTTAATTTTCTAGCCAACACAGTTATGTTTTTTTTCCTCCCATAAAAAAAAAATACCAAGAGCCATAAATTATATCCTGAATTTCTGTTCCTTGATCCCATCCTATTCTATACCTTTTTGCCTTTTATGGGATTTACCCCAACACAGTTCATCCATCTGATCTGCCCAGTCCTGTCTTTGCTAACTAAATAAAGGTGGGTTCTTGAGCCATATGGTTCAATACCCACAGCAATCTACTGGGCAGGAGGCCAGTCCGGGTTCTTTGGGAATCAGTTTCCGGATGGAGCAGTTCTCTGTCTTCGCCATGTCAGTGTGGGGCGGATCCCCGCAGCGGTTTTAATGTATTTGCACAACAAGATTTTTTCAAAAGTGTTGGCCCAGGATAAAAGCAAAGGCATTACTAAAGGCCCACAGTCTTGAAGTTTCACAACAAGTCATGCTTAAGAAATCAAAAAGACTACCATGAGAGAGAGGTATTCATGAGAGAACACAGCATGTTAGAAAGTGTCAGGGGGCGGACTGCTAGAGGAAGTAAAAACAAAACTGCATGGAAAGGGCCAGAAAGAAGCAGGAAGAGCCACTGGGTGGCTTTTTATGTGAACCAGTTATGCAATTCTGGAGGAAGAGCTTCAACTGACCTCACTGGCCTCCCTAGTTTTTTTGCACAATCATCTAGCAGTGTTCAAGGATGAATGCTTAGCACTGTTAAGAGGAAATGCCTCTGGATCTTCCCTCACCTCTGCTTCTCTCAGGCATTCTGAACTTCCTAGGCAGGCAGCTTTTGTCTTTTGAAGAATGAGGATAAAGAAATTATTTGCCAGAACAAAAAGCAGTTTGAAGTATAAGGTTGTCTACTAACAAACATATGGAGGGGGGAAAAAAAAAGGTATGTAAGACTGGCACTGGAATTAGGCCTTAAGTTCTACCTATAGTTTCACCAGTTCCACCCAAGAGGAAGTGCCTCTATGCCTCTGCACTATATAATCAGGACCTTCTTAAGCACCATTTGTTCATACCAGATAGGGTAGCCAAAGTCTAAAGTTTTTAATTAGCTAGAACAATCTGCAGTATTGTAAAAACCTTGCAATTAAGCGATGCTAATTACCAGTGAATTATATATCAGCCATTTGAACAGAAAACACATTTCTCTCCACTGGCTACTTCCATGTCTTGCACTGTTAAATCTGCCCTGATGGGCAGTAATCACTTATAAGACAGAGAATTCTATAAATGCCATCTGCTACTGGCCATGGTTACTGCCTCCTCTCAGGGTGGCATCTACCAAGGGTGGGTCAGTGGTGTAACCAGAGGAAACAGTAGGCTCTCAGAGATTGTGAAGTATTTTCTACTCCTCGTGAGGCTGATTGTAATCATAGCCAGAACTGTAGAAGGAAGAGGTGGAATGGAAATCCAAAGCCAGCTGAGAAAGAACTAGAGGCCTGGTCTGTGGACACAGACAGTCAAAGCCTTCTGTTCACCTGCAGGTCAGGAACACCTTTGCTCCAAGAAATCTGCATATAGCATTGGAGAAAGCTTTCCAAAAGGCCAACATAAGAACAAAGAGAAAAGTACAAAAAGCCTGCAATTCAAGACAATTAAGCCAATATCTGACAAGGGAAATAGGAAAATCAGCTTCCTGCAAAGGCCAACTGCAAACCAGAGCAGGACAATGTGGAGTCTGTACAGAGGAAGGGTTTTCCAGCTTAACCAGGGAGGGGAATGGCTAGGGGAGACTCAGAACTTGACATATGGGAAGCTTAAATCCTGAAGAATTGAGAAAGGGAGGCCTGCCAAGAATGCTGGGAGAGGGGACACACAGGCAAGATACTGGAAACGAAGAATAGGACCAAGTGTCTTCAGGCCCTAGAGACAGACCCTCCATGTTGATGAGGAATCCAAGGCTTCTAGCTCTAAGCCCAAATCTTGAAGTCAAAAATTGAAAGAAAAAAAAAAGTTCTGTTTCCAAACTCTGGCTACTCTATTACCCTCCACCTCTCCCATTGTTTTTTCCATCTATCTGCTTTTCATAACTCATACTGGCTTCTAAATATCTCCCCATCTCTCCTTCCTGTCATGGTTTCCTCCCCTTCTTTCCTTTCCTCACTGTTTGTGTTTCCATTCCTTTATCTCTTTCTTCTCCTTTCACTCTCATTTTTCATTACCATAATTTTATCTCTGTGGAATTGTGACAAATTGTTCCAGCAGGGATAGAAGGAGAATTGTATAAGTGGCAGATTAAGGGTGTTGAAGTGAATATGATTTGTGCTACTCTTCCTATATACAATGTTTTAAACTAATAGATCAAGTTAAATTTGCCGGCTGTTTCCAGGACTCCTTCCCAACTCACCTTCCAGGGAAGACACATGGCTTTTACTTAGTTCGCCAGCAATGCTCTGAAACATACCCTCGAGGGTTAAAGCAGCAGTCCATCCACAGCCTGGAAACTGCATGGCACTCACACTCCTCAGAGAACATCCTCCCACAATTCCAAATGGGATGAAATGTCAGCCTCACATAAAACAATCTTTCTTGCTTCATTTTTTTTTGTTGGCTTTCAAGCTTAGAAAATTTTCCCTTTAGTTTAATACCCACCTATATCTTTTACATGTTTTATGTGTTTAAAATTTTGTTGTTTAACCTTTTTGAGATTTATTTTGATATAAATGACAAGGGGGGTGGGAGGAAACTAACTGATTCCCCCAACACTGTGAACTAATCCATGACTTTCCTATTGATTTATAATTATTCCTTTATGATATTTTAAGTTTGGGTATACTGGTATCATACTAAGATCCTAATAAAGAATGGCATAAAATAAGCCCCTTTCCCTTAATTGCTTACAATAGTGAGAAGTTCAGGGAGCCTATGATCTTTCTCTGTGGTCACCATTGTAGAATTAATATGATTCGTCACTAGTGCTTAGCACAATTCATATAGAATGGTATCCCCATGAAAAGTTTGGGTTTTTCTCAGCAACACCAAAAGATCCAGGTTGCCACAGATGGAATCCAGAACAAATCTAAACCTGCTCATCAGTCCCTGGGTTTTACATCCTTATGAAGAACTCAAATCCAAGTAACTAAGATGATGAAGCAACACCAGAGAGAATCCTCCTCATTCTGCCGCAGGTGTGTTCTTTGCAGGAGATGAAAAAACCAACCCCTTAGTTTAGGTTTTCCTTGCATTATTCAAAGTCTCTGCAATCTGCAGGTTACAGGAGACAAATCAAATTCTCTGTCAGGGAAACTTGTGCTCAGCCACAACAAGGTACTAATTTCGTTTAGACAGACAATAGTCATCTATCAAGATCCTCCCACCAAGACCTTCAGCTGTCTGGGACCATGAAAATGTAGCAGGATATCTAAAGACCTGGAATATAAAACCATGCTTCCTGTCCCCATTTTTTTAACAGTCTGAAAAATTAGTTATTAAAGAAAACAAAATGAATATCAAAAAGAAAAGGGAATCTCAGAATGTAGAAGGATTGAATGAGTTTACTCACACACTTTTTTTTTTGTTTTTAATAGAAATATCATTGCACTCTGGCAGAAAGATCAGTTTAAAAGGTTGTTTATGACCTTCTGATAAATCCCCTGGGAAGATCAAACACAGATTTCCAAGCACAAAGTGATGTTCCTAACTGTGCTAAAAGAATCTTAAATCACTACAACTTAAAAATGTGAGCTCTCATTTAAAAATAAATTAAACTAGCTACTATAATAACTACAGACTCAACAGTCTCAAGGGAAAATTCCTATCAAGGTTTGAAATCATTTTGTCAATTACAACTTCCACTCTTCAAAATTATTTGTGTTTCAGTCTCCTTCAATACTCCAAATTAATTAAGTCATCCCTGCCTTCTTTCTACACCCACGTTGTAACTTATAAGTATATTTTTAGGGCACAAGCTTTTTGTGTGTGAGAGAGAAAGAGATTTATTGATTGGTTTTGAGAATTTTGAATTAATTCAAGTTTTTGCTCTGAACAATTAGCTCATAATTTGAAAAGAATTACCAATACCCCATGCAAACACAATCACAGATTTATAATAATTAGAGAGAGACTTTAAACTCCAAACTTATAAGAACTAATAAATTTGTGGTTATTTGTATCTAAAGAAGGGATTCTTTCTAAAAGTCTCACTGCTGGTTTCCTAACTTTAAGTAAAAATTTCCCTTGGAGATTTTAAAATAGATTTACATTTCCAAAGAGTCAAGCGACAAATATCATTTTACATAAACAGGTGTTGCACAAAAGGAAGCAAATGTTCACATATGTTTACTTTCAAACCATATCACTCGGATAATGGTGTGTTAAAATTCTGACACTTTTTCTCACAAGGATGGTTCATCTTGGAGGGAGGGTTGGTGGAAAAGTCCTGACCAGATACATACTCATAGCAGAGTAGAAAAGTGTAGCATAAAGAAAACTCTCAACATCTTCTTAAGCTGGGAAAAAGCAAAAAATTTCCCCTCTAGCCAGCTGAGGGTTAGGTTGACAGTCTGTGGTCTGGCACAGCAGAACAAACTGGCCAGAGGGCAGGACCAAGACAACTCACGAGCCATCATCCTCAAGACTGGAGACCATCAGCGGAAAGCAGGAACAATGAAACCAACAATTATTCTTCAGAGGATGAAGGCAGTACCTTGGCCTAGCTGAGCATATCTGCATGATGGCATTGTAGACCCCCGAGATCCAACGGAGAATCTTGCTACTCCATTAGTATTTGTTCTATTATACCAAGTGGGTAACCAGCAAATTTGGCCAATGTGCAAGGCCAAAGCTGAATATAAGAGGCAGGGGAAAGCAAGCAAATGATATCAAAAGACTGTTCTCCTGAACTTGGCCTTAGAGTTGAGATGGAGAAGGTATGAGTTGGGGCAGTAATTCACATGGCAACAATTGCAGAACATGATCATAACCCACACTGTAAACAAATCATAATATTTAAATATGGCACCTGCAGTTCTCAGAAAAGAGACAATAGCCAGTGTCCAGTTAACAATAATAAAATAAATAGAACCTGCTGATGAGAAATTATTGACTTGGGGAACAAATAGAAGTGGGCAGATAGACCACAAGGAAAAAGCAACGTACCTGGTCCTGTGGGTGTCCAAAGAAAGATCCTATATTCGTGCATCTAACTTTTGAAGTCTTAAATATAATCAATTCAAGTTGAACCTACTGCTTATGAGCTCTGTTAGCCCTTCCCAAGAGATGGATGCCCTCTGGGTATCTGAGTAATGCAGGGTAAAGATCCAGAGTCCTTCACACTCTCTTCACACTTGGGAAACTGAAGATTCGTGTATTTAAAGACCAGGGGCCTAAAAGAAGCAAGTTACTGACTCAGTGTACAGGGTGAGATTTTTAAAAAATCAATATTCAGTTTCATAACTGGGAACCCATGAAGAGAGAACAAACCATGAAAACACAAACAATTTTACAGTGATTGATATGATACAGGTTCCTGGATAAGAAAAACAGTTCAGTTTTTAAGGACAAATAAATAAAGTCAGCTCAAGCATTGAAACAGAGTATAAAAAAGATATGGCAGTAGACTGAAAGAGCACATAAGGTCTTGAATAACTTAAGTGTTTCAAGCAGTGAAAGGAGATGTGTCTAAATGATTACCTGGACCCTCCACAGCAGTTTTAGCCACAATGTTGCCTCCCTGAGAGCAGGGACTGTGTCTTTCATGTTTACATCCCAGGAAGCACTGACAAACTGCATTTCCTATTGAAACTGAATGATGAATGACAGCCAAATGGAACAATGTGTTGGTAAATTCTGTACTCTTCCTATTCAAATTGGAACAAATTAAAACAGAGCAAACTGATTTTCTACCAATTGCATATATACCAACTGAATTTGTAAAGGAATATCTGACAGAACAGGGAACCTAAATGCAAATAACTTATAGAAAATCTGAGTCGGGAGAATATTATCAGAGCAGACAGAATTTTTGTGAACAAAAATAAGCAAGGAAACACACTCACATATTAGATTTTTTAAATGATAATCTAGACTAGTGAACATTTACTATTTTCATGTTTTTTTGTTCCACAATGACACAGACTTTTACTAGACTTGTGGCAGCCATTTCAACTAGGAACAACCAGAGAGGAGAAAAGTGACCTAGATAAGTCAGCAGCTCTCCCCACCAGCAGGCTTTATCTAAAGCACATTGCATCCTGGGGGGCTAGAGCAAATTTCTATAAAGATGAATTTAAATTTTACATGATGTTGCTATGCTTTCCCCTTGGTGAAAATCTCTCAGCTGGCTCAAAGCTCTTATCTATGTATTTTTTTAAATCTGAATAAACAATGATAACTATTTTACATTGTGGGCGTGTGGTCTTATCCTTCATTGAGAAAAGAGATCCCATTTATTGCAGTCACTGCTAATTCCCCAATAGAATTAACAGAACCCCCGCTCTGTTCAGGCAGCATTATACAGAGCCACATGGGATGAACAGTAATTCTTTTAAAATCAATCGGTTAATCCTAATGCTCTTGGCTAGTGATTTGCTTACAACTGGGCATGTTCCCTACTTCTGATCAATGACATAAAAGAAGAATTTTCTTCTATGATACAGAAGGAAATGTAAGGACAAAGAACTTTCACCTCTACCCCTTACATCAGGGATGTCTTCTCCTCGTTAATCAGTTGTGACTGAATTGAGTTTCTTGAACAATCTCATGGTGAGATTGCACCCCAGTCTTCTTAAGAGAGCTGTAGGCCACGGGACAAAAGATACATCCTCAGAGTATCTACTGGCCACTTTAAGTGAGGAGAAGTATGTACACTGACAAATTGACCAGCATGTCCAGTACAGGGCCTGTTCAATTTAACAACAGGAAAAGACACCTGACCTAAAATCCAAAGTGTGGATGTGATGGCTGATCTGGATTGTCAACTTGATTGGACTGAGAGATGTCTAGGATTAAGAGACACCTGGCTGTGTCTGTGATAGTGTTTCCAGAGACTGGCATATGGGACAAAAAGGTGGAAGAAGGGGAAGTCTCATGGATGTGACCTTGATCATTCTTAAGCAAGTATGTCTGTTGTTACTGCTATCACCTGTGAACATCAGACTCAGACTCCTTCACTCTTCCAATGTGGATTTTCACCAGCAATTCTCCAGGGAGACTCCAGGGAGACTCCAAGGCCTTCAGTCTCAGATTGGGGTTGCATCCTTGGTCCCTCTTGTTCTGAAGCTCCAGCTTCTTGGACTGAACAGCTACTGGTTCCTCCAGCTCTGCAACCTATAGACAACCATTGTGGGACCATCCAGCTTATGATCCTATAAACCAATCTAATAAAGCTTCTTTTATAATTACACGTGTACAAATCATGTTGGTTCTGTTCCTCTATAGAAACCTGGCTAGCAATGGACCAGAAATTTGTGATTTAAGGACAGGTTCAAAGAGAAAAGCTGCTTCTCTTTGTATCTGACCCCCCACCCTTCTCTATCTCATTTAAACTAAAGTCAAAAAAAAAAGTTGACAGTTGGTGAGGAGGCAATGAACCCTGGAATCCATGAAAAGTTGAGACTAGGTCAGCCACTATTGCTAGATGTAAAAACTTTAGAGAAAGGTGTTGGCTGAGAACATATAACTAAGCACTGCTCAGAGACGGCCTCTGGGAAAGCATGGAGGGAATAATGTGGTTTCTGCTGGCTTTCCTGTATGTGAATTTCTTCCTAGCAAGAGATCCTTTTAAGTTCTTATTTGACCTCCTTCTAACATTTTGAGACTAATCCCTCTCTTCTGTAAGTTTCTTGCTCCCCGCTTCTCTGACAGGAGTCTCCTCTACTTTGTCTTCTGCCTATTATTTCTTCTCAGTCTCCTTAGAGGGCTCCTCTTCCTCTGCCAATCCTTCAAATGTTAAGAATACTGGGTTTCCCCAAGAGACCCTTCCATTCCCGTGTCCTCAACTCTACTCTAGCTGGAAGCTCTCTGAACATTTTTTATTCTGTCCAGCTAATATGCCTCTTTGGGAAATCACATTTGCCGTTAATAATTGCTCAGTATTTGTCCGATGACTTTACATTTTTATTTCTAAGTGTGGATTCTAACTCTAACAAAGGCCGGGATAAAGTTCTAAACACTGTGGTGTTTATATATATATAGACCATCCTTCAGCAAACACCTGAGGAACACATTTTAGTAAAAGAATCTAGATTTAAATCAATAAAATAATAAAACTCAGCTATCTTTTGTTTAAATTGTTCAAAGGATTCTGTTTTGTTATATGCAGGAATCTTATAATTTTGATTTTTATAAAGAAAAGTATGTAATCAAAGTAATCATGAGGATTGAAGTTAAGCTACGAGTTGAAGAAAAATCACTGTGTGTGAATGTGTGTGTGTATGTGTGTGTAGCAAGAAAGTGGTCAAAAATGGATTAATATCAAAGAATTGAAAAGAAATTTAGATCATAATAATCCATTGTCTCATTTTATAGACAAAGCAGCAGAGAACCCATGATTTTCCCACAGCGATACAGCTCACTCACCGCAGAGTTGGACAGTCATAGAGCTCACCTGACTCCTTGCCCAGCATTCTTCCTAGTACCCCATGATTTAGCAACTGCTCTCAAACATATCAAGAGCAAAATAACAAGAAGGCCCTTGAGGACTAAATACAACTTCGTCAGAGGGCACTTATCCTCTCAACAGAATCTCCCTCTATTACAGCACTCTCTTCACCTTAGGCTCCTGCATATGGGAGACAGGAAGCAGATGTTCTGAGAGCAGGGGTGTGAGAAAGGAAAGCTCACACCTTCTCTTTGATGAGCTCGGAAGGACTCAAACTGCTCTCTCTTGAGTAGTAAAGACAACCACTGAGATGTAGCAAAGCTTTGATCTAAGATCTTGAAGTCCCAGGCTCATGAAATCACCCCAGGAAGAGAAATAGGGTAAACTTTAAATTACATTTTGTAACTCAAGCCAGGGTGTGAAATATATTAAAATTAGAAAAAGTGATGACAGATAAGAGGTTAATAGGAAATATGCCAAGTTATTTCATTAGAAAATTGCTGTAAATTACTGTATTTAAATATAAGGAGGCTATTCTTTTCAATGTTCCTAATGCTCAACTTTTTTTAAAGATTCCTAGGTGAATATGGATGTGTATTAATACATACATCTTTATGTCTATATATGTGCATATATTTACATATGCATTTGTTTACTGAGGGAGAGTGAGAAATTAAAACTGTTGGAGCTTGAACAGAGAAGCTCATCCGAATTGGGAAAAATAAAATCCTATAGTTCAATCTCCAGACATCTGCCACTTAGTAATAGCATTTCCAATTTGTAAGTTTAACTTTTTAAAGGGTAAAAATGAATCTTTTAAAAAGTATATGCAAGTTTTAAAGTTACAGACACTGTATAGTTATAGTCATATATTTATTACACAGAATAATATATAATCATATATAGTTATAAATATAGTTACATATGTTTATGTGTAACCATATGTAAAACTAGAAATATGTATATAATAATAAATACAAAAAAAAAACAAGAAAAGCATTTGAGGATTCTAATTGAACTTTTCGTACATTACACCAAGAGAAAATATTCCAATTTCTCAGTGGAGGACAACAGAACCAAAAGATGAGAGAACTACTGAACCGTGCTTTGATTGAATGGCTACAGAGTCCAAATACAGGAACATTTCACTGCCTACTTGGTACAGCCATCCTATGCCAGATCATTTATATCCAGGGATACCCATTTCAGAGTATAGTTAATATCTTTCTCTCTAGAAGAGCACTGCCCACAGCCAAGTGTGGCATATGCTTCAGGGGCTAATTTTTTCACCCTGCATGCATGGGTTAAAATGCACTTTAGTAGGAGTGTTCAGAGCCAACCTGTAAATCTCAGGATCTCTGAAATATCCTTTATTAGCCCTCACACTTAAATCTTGGTTCCAAACCAAACTCTTTCGCCCAAAGTCACCTCCTCCCAACTCCGAGTAGATCTTCATTTTCTCCATTCTCTTTGCCACAATCCCCTTGAACATTCCCCCAATGTGGTCCCACTCAGGGACATTAAAAATATTAAATACTGGCTTCTTGGTTCTCCACTTATCCAGATTCTTTATTCTATTTTCCATGATGGTCAAAGGTCATTAAATCTTGCCCTACACCCTTACACTTTTTAATGATTCCACCTTTTCATTTAAACATCTGATTATTTACTTCTTAGGTCCTTCCTCTCAGAACCGCCTGCTGAGTAAGACCTACACTCACTCCATATCCAGCAGATCAGTCTCAACCAGTGATCCTCAATCCCTGCAGACACTGATCTACATTAAAGCCGATACACAATATCATCACTCTCAGTCCACTGGGTAAAAGTGTTCACAAATATTTCAGGAAGTTTTCTGTAGCAAGAAAAATTTCAAAGTCCAACAGAAATGAATTTCTGTCCTTGGAGACTGTCACTAGCACCCCAGTTCACCACGGTACTTAGCCTCAGGAAAGCAAGTAATTCATTCATCTGTTGTATTTTTAATGTCTTTACTTCTTGTCAGTGCACTGCTCTGTTTATAAGCTGCAAAATGTTTGGGATCAAATGTCTGCTCCTCAAATCTGCTACTTTTGGCAGTGTTTTCAGCAATAACTTGGGTACTATTTTGAACAATTTCAGGAATTCTCTGTGTAAGCTTACATAGGACCATTCTCTTAAAATGCACTGGGTTTCACATTCTTATTTGGTACATATACTCTAACACACACACACACACACACACACACACACACTCACAAATGGCCTTTCCAATTTTAGTGCAGCCAGAACAAAAATAAAAGTATGTTGTATCTCTTCCCTCTGAACTTCCAACTAAACAACCCCCACTAGCAGACAATGTATTACATTTATTGTCTGTTCGTTAACTAGAAGGTAAGCTCCAAGGAAGGCAGGCATTTATCTTTGGTCTCTGGTCAATAGCATTGGTCTATAAATAACAGTGCCTGGGACAAAGTATAAGTTCAATAAATATCTTTTTGATTTATTTCCTGCTATAAAAGTTTATCCTAAATGTTTTGGCACTTATGTAGAAACAAGATGTACATTATGAGTTGAAAATACCTCATTGGCTTTGAGTAAAGAGTAAAAGGAGATCATGAACATTTCATTCCACACTAATGTTAGGAATTATTCCATGAGGGATGAAAAACATGACATTCCTTTGTACTCCAAACTGAATCAAGTCTGGCTCAAGACCCCACAGAAAAAGTTCTTCAAAAAATTGAATATAAGTCACCTTTGGGTTCTTTCCCATTTCTATTCTTTCAAACAAACAAAAAAAAAATCTAGAACAATGGAGTTCAAAAGTGTGAGACTAGGGGGTTGGTATTCTATTTTGGTCACTGATATTCTTGATTTATGGTGAAGGAAATGGTTCCACTCAATTCTCTCTCTCTATCCTATGATTGACCATAGGGACCCTTGGTGAAGCTCCCAAGATGATGACATTTACTGGCTATTTGACATGAGCACAAGCATAGCCAACTTAACATGACATTCCAACATCCAAAAGGGCATTGCTTCCCCTGGCATCAGATCACTACCACTAACTAAAACTATGAGCCCTGATTCCTTTCCCAGTCCTCATGTGACATGCAGCATTCCCGGATTCCTCTCAGTTGCCTCTTAAGTCCTCTCCCTTCAAACAAGCAACAACAGTTATCCACATACACGTTATTTTCTCTCATGATGATGTAAAAGCATCCTGCTTAAGTGGATGGACCCCAGAAACACAGAAAGATCTGATCTGTCTTTCTCAGGAAACAAAATAATCCAGGCATTAGGATATTTCTGACGGTAGCAGAGAGGTGGGATTTCAGGTAGGACTGAATTTAGTTGCTTGTGGCATAAACTCCAAAACAATAATGACTTAAAAAAAAAAAAAAGACCAACTTTTATCTGCTTTAGCTTCTATCTCACATAGAGCTGGAATGGAGACTTCTATCCTAATGATCCAGGAACCTTAGCATGCCACTTCATGTCTCAAGGCTTGTGCATGGGCCATATGCTAATAAGCAGAAAAGAAAAGGGTAAGGGTGAGTGCCAGATGTCTTTTAAGATTCCCTTGGGCAGCTATAATCTTTCATTATAGCTCATTGGCCAGTACCTGCTTACCCAGCCAGACTATTTAAAATGGAAACTGGAAAATGTCATCTTTAACTCACATGGCCATATTAGACATTAGGAAAGGCGACTAGCCATCTACAGTGTGGAGGTTGAACATTGATTGTGCTCTTTCATGATAAGTTGGCAGGAATGAAATGCAAAACTCAAAAGACTTCTCAATAGGACATCAAGTTGTGTTTGAACGTTAATAAGTAATTCTTTCACTCTTCCAAATTTAAGATGCACATCATGTTTCGATTGCCACTTGCCCCTCACTTTGGATCAAGGTTAAGGATAGAGACAAAGTCATTTGTCATCAGGCTCTTCTCATAAGACTTGGTCTCATATAGATGAAAAGATATTCATGAGAAATGTGATTATAACCGAATTAGATGTAAGAGAAGCAAAAATCTAAAATCAGGCCTAATTTCAATTCTATGAAGGTTGGGCATGAGGCATTGAGGTAATAGAGTAGGTGATATTATTTCATTCTTACCTCTTCTCCCACCAAATTATATGCTTCAAGAATTTGCATTATTGGCTTATATCCCCCAGAATCTTCTATGTAGCCAGCACATAACTTTGCTGCATTGAATTGAAATGGATAATAATGTAAACAGACATATGAACTTCTGTGAAAAGAAGACAATACAGAGTTGAAAACATTTTGAAATTGATACTATTTCAGAAAAGAGCAGTGCACCAAAAGTCGATGCACCTGGGTTCTATAACTGTCTTCAGTAGTTATTGCTTATTTGACCTCAGTTCCACTGTGTGAAAATGGAGATTTTTAACTCTACCCCTCCCATCCTCCTTCAGGTTTTAGTGACAAATAAGTGTTACTTACAAAGGGTTTAAGGATATTCCTTTCTTGTGTGCTTCCTAAACCTGCACAATAAGTACACAAGATCCGGAATATGCAACTTGAGGGATAATCAAAACAAAAGAACACAGGAAGCCAAATTGAGGTGAAGCACCAAGCTGCAGGGCATTGGGGAACCTGCCAATACAGCTCCCTGAAGCATTCAAAATAATGACCAGAAACAGCAAACACAAATCGCATGGGGAAAGACCTGCATGGCAGCAGCTAGATCCTCTCTGCCTTGGTTCAGAGCCTCTGACCCAGTTCCCATCCATTTTCTGATCATAATAGACACAATGAGCAGAGCTGTGCTCAGACATCCTTGAAAAGCCCAGGAGTCATCAGGAAATGAGCACTCTTGACTTGCAAAGATGATCCAAGCATCATTCACACACACCAGTCACACACTTCCCACTTGAAGCATTCCATTCAATATCTTTCGTAAAATCACAATGTGGTTGTAATTAAAACTGAGACCTTATTAATAAATGAGGCAGAGGCTATCTTTACTACTGGTCAGTTATTTTGTGAGGATATTAAGCTATGTCTCTCAGCCTTGAAAATAGGTAACAGGGGAAATTGATCAAGTTTGGGGAAGGTTATTCAAACAAAGAAATATTTGATCTGAAGTTGAAGAATTAAAATTATCAAATGAAGAGGAAGAGGAAGAGTTGTCCAGACAAGAGAACAGCCTATGCCAAGGCCCAGCAGTAGAAGACAAAACCTATCCATGGAACTGGAAGAACAGCAGTTTGAGTGAAAAGTGAAGAACAAAGATGAAAGCAGAGCAAGACAATGTTGAGGGAGCTGGGGTGTAGTTGGGATTCTTTGTTTGTGAGCCATAGAAGTCAACTCTGCCTCACTCATCAAAAAATTGTATTGTTATAGCTGTTTTAATGCACAAAAATTGAAGAATGTTCATAGGATTTAGTGCCATCAAGGTCACTGTTCATCTTAAAAAGTACAGTTTTGCATCTAGAATAAAATGGCTTAAGAGGTTACTGCGTAGGGGGGTAAGGGAGGCCGCAGGCATAGAGAGCTTTGGGGAACAGAGACTTCACAGTAAAAGAGAAAGAGTTATTATACAATATGAATGCAGGGCCAAAGAGGGCTCATTTTAAGATTAAGATGTCTGAAGTATATTCAAATGCCAAGATTTAGTTTTTCAAGAAGAAAAGGGATTTATAGTACAGGTAGTAAATAAGTAAAAGATCTAAATGAGAATCAAGATGTAACAAGACTCATACTCAAATCTTAAGACTTTCGACTTAACTATCCATTCCATCTTTCTCTGCCTAGGTGACCTCCTAAAAGTCCCTAATCACAGGCTGCTGTTAGATTATTATAAAAAAAAAAATCAGTGATTTAACTGTAATCCCAGCAATACAGGAGGCTGAGACAGGAGAATCACAAGGTTGAGGCTAATATCAGCAATTTACAGGACCTATGCAACTTGGTGAAAACCTGTCTCAAAATAAAAATAAAAAGAGCTGGGGATGTGGCTTAGGGGTAAAGTACCCATGGATTCAATCCCCAGTACAAAAAAAAAATTATTTTAGCAAGTTAATATGTGGGAACTGCTTAGTACAGAACCTGAAATGTGGTTAGCATTTTACAAGGGTTAGTTGTTCTGTTGTTTCTGTTTTTTGTCTTTATCTTCTGAAAGATGTAGAAACCGTCCACTCAGATTTCTCACAAGGGCCTCCAGAAGCTTAAGGCATTATAGGTAACATGTTGTCAAGAAGAGTGAGGATAATGACAACCAAGGGGCTTTTCATTTATATGATAAAGGTATGGTTGTTTGGGGTTGACAAAGCTCTTGAAATCTAAAAATATAATCAAAACCATAATTTCTCGACAGTATTTTTTCAATCTTTAGGGTTTTGTTGTTGTTGTTTGTTTTGGTACTAGAGATTGAATCCAGGGATGTTTTACCACTGAGCCACATCCCCAGCCCTTTTTATTTATTTATCTTTTTAATTTTGAGACAGGGTCTCACTAAGTTGCCTCTTTAGGGCCTCCTCGATAAGTTGTTGAGCCTGGCCTTGAACTTGCAATCCTCCTGCTTCAACCTCCCAAATCCCCGGTATTACAGTCATGTGCCACCATGGCCAGATGTATTGAACACAAGTACTTTTTAACTTGACTGGTATACCAGCACTGAAACATATGTTAACACATTTTACTTATATGTAGTTACTTTGGAAGGCTAAAATTCTCTTTATATTTGTCTGGATTTTTTTGGCCCCAAGTTTGGTAAACAAAGGATCAATCAAAATGGTTTAGGGTTAATTGAAATTTGGAGAAAGCCAAACAAAGCTAATTACTTCTATTATCCTTCATTTTATAAGGTAAGAGACCAAATCTTTATGTTATTGTCGAAGAGAAAAGATTTCTTTTCTCTTTCATAGCCAAGGCCCCTATAACAAAAAAGAGATTAACAAGACAAAAGCATAACAAATTTATTAAAGATGTTTTGCATAACAGGAGAGATTTCAGAAAGGAAGACTGAAAGAAACAGAAACCTGTGTTTTTATGCTTAGATCTAATGAGGGAATGGATAGCTATAGAGAATGAGGTACCCAACCGAAGGGGTACGATCTAATGGCAATAAGCAGGAGGAAACTTAAGGCCTGTTTGTTTATATTCTTCTCTGTCCTGTCTTCACCTATGAGGACCTTCCTGTCCTTAAGGTATGGAGCAGGCCCCTCTCACTACAGGGTCTGATGAACTGTTACAGCAGACAGATGGTCGATCAGGTTTTATAGCCTGTTTTAGGGGAGAGGGTTGGTCCCTAACCCTATAATTACCTAATGACAATCTTGAAACTTCAAAATATCTTAGCAGTTTTGTTATTCTGAAATTGGGAAAGGCAAAATCAAGATAAGCTGCCAGGATTGCATGTATAATTCTGATTCTATAACTATATGTCATGTGATCAATATACATTAAAATTATAAATTCTTAGGCTTTTTTTTCATAAGAATTTCAAGAGTAAACTTTTTAAAAATGATTTTTACTTTAATTTAAACAATCTTGTAGATTGTAATGGTAAACAATTTATAAAACCCTGATAATATATTAGGTCTTTAACATTAACATAGAAAATTAAAATGCTCATTTCATGAGAAATTAAGCATTTTTCTTATAAAATTTGAATATTTTTAGACTATGATAAGAGTAAGAATATCTAGTTTTTCTTAAGTCAGATTCTTAAGTTATTCTTGTAATCTGGTAACTAAGGCCATTAGCTTAACTCATATTTAAATAGTTTTCTTCTGCAGAACTTTAAATACGAAAAGAAAAGTTTTATTGAAAAGAGCTTAAAGGGACTACTAGGAAAGGAGAATGAGACTATGAGAAGCGGAGAGGAAGCTAAGAGAGGGTCATAAGGAAGATGGACACAAACTATGTTACAAATATGTATAAACAAGGAAATCCATTATTTTGTAAAATTAATTTGGACTAATAATCACAATTTAACATTTTTAAAGAAGCTAAAAGTTTTAAAGCATTAGAAGTCAACTTTTTTTCTTTTTAAAATTATTCTCTCATTTCAAATTTAAATATGTTCTTTATATAGATCAATTAACAAAGAACTCCCATAGAGTTTGAGAAACCTTGTACCCTAACTCATTCCTTTCTCATTATAAAGTGCTTCCTAAGTAAATAAGCTTGTTAAAGTCGAAAGTTCCCCCAAATTTGGAAATGGGTATAATGTTTCAGTTATTTCAGATGAATAAGTTCTAGAAATCTGTTTTATAACATGATACTTATATGACATTTTACATTTCAAAATTTGTGAAGAGGGTAGATCTCATGTTAACTGTTATTATCACAAAGGGGAGGGGAGATCCAAGGAAACTGAGGGAGGTACTATTTATGTTTATTGTCTTAACTGACGGTATCATGGATATTCCTATGTGCTCAAACTCATTATATTGCAATCATTAAATATGTGTAGTTTTTTATATAACCATTATACCTCAATAAATATGTCAGAAAATAAGGGGAAAAAGTTTCCCCAGAAGGGTTATTTCAAACGTTCATTGGTAAAGTCGTTATCTTTTCAAAAGATAAACCCAGGAATGTAGATACACAAGTCAGAGTTCTTCCAAGAAGTAGCCCAAGTTAGTCAAGAAGGATACCAATGGGAAACTGACTCCCTCTGGTCAAGTGAAAATATTGCTTGTATAACTTTCAGATCAAAATCAATATCCCCCAACAGACACAGTATATGAGAAGGAAATCTCTGCAGAAGACAATTTATTTTTGTTGTTTGTTTGTTTGTTTGTTATGTGGTGCTGGGGATGGAGCCCAGGGCCTTGTGCATATTAAGCATACACTGCCACTGAGCTACATCTCCAGCCCCATAGAAAACAATTTCTTCTACTCCCTCCCAGCAGAATACAACAGACACTAGTATGGCAATATGTAAATCAATGGATGTGTAACTGATGTGATTCTGCAATTTGTATACGGGGTAAAAATGGGAGTTCATAACCCACTTGAATCAAAGTGTGAAATATCAAGAACTATGTAATGTTTTGAACAACCAACAATAAAAAATTTAAAAAAAATAAAAATAAAAATAAAAGAAAAAGAAAAAAATTTCTTTACTCAGACAAGAATAAGATGCACCAAGGCAAATTTGCCACAATGATGTACATCCAATGAGAATTTCTAAACTCATTAGATCCTGGGACCTGCTTGGATCTCTGTGTCCTCTGCCCTATGGTCTCCTTAGAGACATAAACACTATATAGACATTCAGCAGGCTAGATGATAGTAGCAAATCAATGCTTTGGGAGACCTTAGCTAGGGAAAATGTGTAGAAATCTAATCAGATAACCAAAGTCCTAGGGACGAAAGTTAAGATAAACCTCATGGTGCTAAAGGGCTCAACTAAATAATCCAAGATCAATTCAGTGCTAAATTTACCTCATAGCCATGGGCAGACTGGCCTTTAGTAGGTGGAGACTAACCCAAGAGGTCTCAAATATGCACACTGTTACTGAGGCGAAGTCTCAGAAGAAAATTTTAAGCCAATCTCAGTAAAAACTACAGCTGATAAGACCCAGTATCCAAAGACCAGTAGGAGCACAAAGAGGTTCATTAACTTGCGACAGCAGGTCTATCTGTGAAGCAACTCAAGCAATAGGAATTAAGGAAAGGCACTGTCAGACTGGGGGTGTTTATATTTAATGGTCTTGGCAAAGATTTTTCAGAATTTATAAACAATACTGCTGAAAGTGGCAGTGATTATATATTTAGAACACACAAGTCCATGCAAATTTACTGTCAGATAAGCTTGTCTGTGCTCTTATTTAAGAGCACATAGGTCTGAAAACTTTGGTGTTAAGAATGTTTGAATTTAAATCACCTGTGACATACTTCATGAGTGGACCTAGAACGGTTTATCTGTTTTGCAAATCAAATACATTTTTTTAGTTCTGCTTCCTCTTTCAGTCATCAGCCCCTCCTTTGGATGCAGCATTTGTTCAATCCTTTGGCTATCTTTTATAGCAAATTATTGCTACCCATTTTTTATAGATGAGATTGAGCCTTAAAATGCATAGTAGGTACAGTGTTAGAGGTAGGATTCACACAAAGGTCTGTCTCCAAGGCCCACACCTTTTTTCCATAACCCAGGTATTCCCTTGGAAGTTGAACCCTGTCTCTGCTACTTATTAACCTTATTAGTAACAGGTGTGGATTTTCCAGTGGCGCCACACTCTTCCTTCATCTTGTGTGATCTTGGTGAAATGTTCAGAGTTCCTGATACCTCAAGGAAGGCGGAAGCAGATCCCTCCCAACTGTCCATTAGTTCCTTCTGTCTACATCTCTGAGGCCTCCCTAATTCTTGGCTTATCTGAGGCTAATCCAGTTTTTCCCTTTAATTTAGGCCATCCCCCATATTTCTAGTAAAGTCTTTTCTTCATTGAGTTATCCAGAAACTATTTCTATTATTTGTAAAACTCCTCATTACAACAGTGATGCCTCTTGGAATCAATGTGAAGATTAAACAAAATATTCGCTTACAAAGCAGTTAGCTTAGTACACAGCAAATGCTCAAAATATATTAGCTATTCTTACTACTATTGCTACCAGTAATTACAATAACAATCGTGTTTACCCAGAATGAGACAGATTTGGCAGCTCCCCCTACAAAAAAAGTGGTCTTCTCTTCCTGGTAATCAAATACCCTTGTCTAATTATGGCACTATCTGAATTAAAATTCTGACCTAAGGACTATTTCTTTGCTGCCTTGCTCCTCTTTTAGAGAGTGGTGATTCCATCTACTTTTAGGTTTATATAGACCTATTGTCCCGTGGAAGTTGTTTTATTTTCCCTAGGACCATTAATGCAATTTGGATCTAGGTGTATGGCTGGCCTGTTTAATGGTTGGCTGGGCAACTAGCCATAGAAGGAATGTAATTGGGTTACCTTTTTACAATAATATGAAAGAGAAGAAAAACTGCCCATTAAAAATTCTTCCATACTGCACAGTTGTTATTGAAAGTTATTCTGGTAAAAAAAAAAAAAAAAAAAAAATGCATTTACCAGCCTTCCTTGTATTCAGAGATTTGACTAGATCCTGCTAGTGAAATGTGAGTACAAGTAATGTCTATCATTTCTGGATTTGGTTTTAGAATGGGAATTAGACAAAGAGCAATGTTCATCAATTTCTGGTTTGCTCCCTCCTCATAGCCTTCTCTCTCAAAGCAAGGACTTGGTGATTTGAGGGCAAGGTAGACCTGCAAGATGGGAGGAGCCTGGGTCCCAAATTAGCACATTGAGGAAAGCTCTCTTCCACTCACCAGGGAAACTCACTGTGTTATAGAACTGAAATTTTGTGGCTAATTTGTTACAGTGGCTATCACCCTAACCAAAACAAAAATTAAAATTCCAGTTTAAATACTCACACATAATTACAAATCTTTCCCTAACAGAGTTACAATTTAAGGCAAGATATAAAGGAATGGTAATCAAAGGCAAATGTTAAAACATTTCTGAGTAAGCTCTATATATGAGCATCATGATCTGCTGATCCCAAAAATGTGATTCTTATCGACAAATGGGTTATTTTTTTTACCTCCACGCACTTTAAAACTAGGATAAATTCCCAGATATAATAGTGGATATCAAAAAATGACCTATAGGAAATATTGACTCCTCTTTTGAGAAAGAGGGAAAATAAAAGTTTGCTCCCAACAGTTCAACTGAAAATACTCTCCTAGACCCAACCATATTTCCCCTCAATCATTTCTAGCAATCAAAACTGTGTCCAGGAAATACACATCACAGCAATACATCAGAACAGCTTCGCTTCAGAAAGCCTACTGTCTGCTTTATGTTGTCCTGTACCTATCTGCTTAAACTTATCAGAACAGGGTAATTGTCTTCGACACCCCTCCATTTAGCAATCACAAAATCCCTCCCTTCATTGGTCTGATTTTCATCTTTGCACTTTTTATTTCAAATTACTGTACTCATATTAAGTTACGACTATGAGCACTCTCTGCTCATCTCCCTCCAGCCAGAAAATTTCTTCAACATCTCATCTTACCAATTTGCTACACTTCTCTCCAGCCCCAGAATTTCAAATAATCATATAAAATATTTATTGAATTCCTTGAGATGATCCCTTTAATAGGTAAGCACTGATTGGACTCTGTTTGACTTAGCAGTTTTCAATCTGATAAAAGTAGTGTTTTTACATTAAGCAATAAAAACCTTAGGCATAGTAGATTCTTGCTCATTTGAAAAATAATTGGACGCATGGAAGAAGTCAAGATGAGGTATAAGTGCAAGACCGGCAATTGATTATTTCTTTCTTTTGTTTTTAAGGGTGTGTGTTTTCCTGAAACCATTTAATGCATAAACTTTGTATGTTTAAGTGCATGTTACTCAATTTACTGGAAATTCCTGGGCATTCTATAAATTAGAAGGCAGCAGGACATCATAAAAGATATAACAACCTGTATATGAAAAAACTCCCTTCACATTATGTCCTGGGAAAGAAAAAGGTGGCATTGATAACAGAGGCAAGCAGTACTAACTGTATCACAGGCTTCCTTTCATTCCCACAGGTAATAATATAACAGCTTTCTTCTCTTCCATCTGCTGAATGTAAATACAGTTTTATAAGCAGTTTGAATGTCTACTGTAAAAAGACTGTGGAAATTAAAAGATGAGTAAGTCATGTTCTCAGGCTTCAAGGGGCTTCTGGTCTGGAGAAATAGATGCCTCAAAGGGAATTAGATCTGGGATAATGAAAAAGCTCCAGAGATGGATAGTGGTGAGGGCTGCACAATAGTAGGAATGTATTTAGTGCCACTGAACTATGCACTTAAAATGGTTGAGATGGAATGTTTTATGTTATGTATATTTTACCACACAAAAAGAGGGAATTAGAAACTCTCTCTTCTCCTTCTTCTGTCAGAGGAAGAATAAATAAAAATAAAACAACTGGCACTAGCACTATTTCTTGAGTGAGGAAGAATTAGAAGATGTGTATGTTTTTTTTTCTATTTGGGACACTGTCAGGCCCAGGCAGCTGATAAAGACTGTGTACCTCAGCACCATCCAGGCTGTGTTTTGCAAAATCAGAGTCATGCCAGGGGAAAAGGTTGCTTCCTGGAGATGTGCCTCACTATAACTTCTCTGAGGAAAACAAATGACTTTGAACAGTGTGCATGCTTTACAGGTGCAATGATTTGGATATGGATACGGAATGAGTGTCCCCTCAAAGGTGCATGTGCTAGGAGTTTGGTGACTCTGTGGTGATAAGGAAGCTGATGGGAGCTTTTAAGAGTTAGGGACTAGGGACCTTGGATCATTGGGGGTGCACCCTCCAAAGTATTTCTCATGAAACACGGGTTAATTCTCATGAGAGAGATGTTAGGAAAACCTGAGCCTGTCCCCACTTAACTCTCTCGGTTGATGTGATTTCTCTCTGGTGATGTGGTTTCTTCCTCCCATGTGCTCCCATGAGATGAAATAACCCACTCCAGAGGGCTATTTCATACTATTTGGACTTTGAGCTTCCAACACTGTGAGCTTAAGTAAATCTCTTTTCTTTATAAAGTTGGCCTGCCTCCAATATTCCATTATAGTAACACGAAATTGATGAATACAAGAAGTTACTCAATAAAGGCAGCACCTTGCTCCAGCTTTCACAAAAGGCAAGGCCAGTTTCTTGGACATGAAACCAGTGCAATCCCAGAGGACTTCATGCTCAGAATGGCTTCCTGTATTAGGGTTAGTGCTCTGTTGTGAACATCTTGAATTAATTTATATCTTTCTTTCTTTGGGGGTGGGCTCTTTTATTTCTAAACCTACATTTTAGACACTGACTAAGCATTTGCCCAGACTAAGCCTCAAACTTGCAAACCTCCTGCCTCAGTTTCCCAAGTCACTGGAAATATAACTGTGCACCACCGTGCCCAGCTTCAAATTTCTTAACTTATATTTTTTAGGAATGTGTTAAGTAGGGAGGCAGCAAGTCCTGCAGAGGAAGGCAAATACAGCTCTTTTCCCCTCCAGAACCTTGTGAAGTCCCTAGAAGGGCTATTATCTGGAGAATGCAGCATAAAACATTTCTTACATTGTAAGACAACAAACCAAACTGAGAAGGAAAATCTCTGATGAAAAGGAGTTGTCTTAACAGCCAAGAAACTTAAAAAATGGGATTTCATGAATATGTAGCAGCAGGATGAGATGTGCACCCAGAGTTCAGGCAACTTATAAGCTTAAAATGCCTTCTCTTAGGAACCACAAGGCAATTTCTGAGTTTACTAGAACTTTCACTTGCATAAAACCTTTCTTAGAATACTCAAGCTTTCAAAAATGTCTCTATATATTGACATTAAAGTAAGTCATATAGGCTCACTAGAGGGTTATGGGACAAGAGCAAAGATAGGCAAGTCCACTTTGTCCCTTTCCTTCTGAGCTCCCACTAAGAAAGGTCTTGATGCAGATCTATTACCCCACACTCAGACCTGCAGATTTTCTGCAATAATGGAGATCACCACAATCCAGGAGGTGCCAAAGAAGCTCCAAACCCCATGACTTACACATCCCATGGTGAAGACCTCCCCACATGGAGAAGGAAGGGTCCCAGGATTCCCACTGTTGTATTGGCAAATGCATTATGTCATTATCACATAATGTTTATCTATTTTGTACTGTCTCAAATTTTCATCATATATGTATATATTAACTGGCCTATTGAGGCCTGCCTGTAAGCTCATTGGAATATAAATTTGATCTTTGTTTTTCCTGTTTTTTTTTCTTTAGTAGCTATCCCTAGTTGTCTTATATAAGTAATACCTCCCTTAATATCATCTCAACCCAATTCCACAAGTTTTCAGACACTCTGACTCTTTTAGTCAGCTTTTTCACTGCTGTGACTGAAAAACATGACCAGCAAAATTATAGAGGAGGAAAAGTTTATTGGGGGCCAGGTGGTGAAGGGGAGCTCATGGTTTCAGAGGTCTCAATCCTTAGACAGCAGGCTCCATTCCTCAGGGCTCCAGGTGAGGCAGAACATCATGGCAGAGGAGTGTGGCAGAGGGAAACAACTCACATGATGATTTGGAAGCAGAGACTCCACTCTCCAGATACAAAACATATAACCCAAAGCCATGCCCCGCAATGCCCCACCTCCTCCAGCCACACCCCAACTACCTTCAGCTACATTCAATTAATTCCATCAGGTGATTAATTCACTGATTGGATTAAGGCTCTCCTGACCTGATCGTTTCTTCTCTGAACATTCTTGCATTGTGTCACACATGAACTTTTGGGAGATACCATATCTAAACCATAATACTGACTTACACAAACAGTACCCTTTCCATTTCTAATACTCAGTCCTATTAATCTAAAAAACTTCAATCTGATATCTAATTCAGATAATTTTTTGTCTGCCCCTATTCCCCCTCCAACCTAAGAAAAGACCAGGGCTTTGACTTGACTGACTGAAGTGGATGGGTAGGTGGCAGGCACAGTCTAACTTCCACCTTCTCTTCCAACCTTCCTCTGCCCACTGCTGCTTCCTCCCTATCAGAGTGGGACTGAGGGATCAAGAAAAGAACAGAAATTACCGTGTTGACTGGGCCAAGCTGTAATCTTTCCTGAGTTTAGAGTAAATGCCTTTCTCACTTACTGTATATATACTTCAGGGGCTGGCACTGGTGGATGGCAGCTCCAACATCATTCGCTAGTAGAAAGCTCAATTCCCTGGTACAACATACAGCCCAAAAAGGAACAAAAATGGCATTCAGCCTTTTGGAAGTTTGCCCTTTAAAAAAAAATTCATCTGGGACCTACATTTGGTCTTAGGAAAAACCAACATCTCCTTCACAGAATGTGAATGGGGGCTGTCTCTCTTCCCCTTATGTTGGCTATGTGGAAAGAGAGTGGTTGGTGGCAGAGCTGCTTTCTGAATTTGTGTCCATCCTAAGCCTCCGGGAAGGTAGCTGAGTATCCTGTTGGCTTTGCTCTGAACTTAGAATGTATAATTTTGCCATTATTCAGAAGTAATCTGACAGCTTTTCAGTTACATTTATGTTAACTTTATTAAAAATAAGGATTTTTGTAATAATATATGCCCTGTGAATGATAATAATGGTATACATAAAGAACACTTTCAGAACACAGCAAAGGGACTGTTCACCAAGCAGGAGGGAGGATTGAGGACAATTTGCTAGAGGAGCAAATGACTTACCTAGTTTAAAATTGAAAAAGTAGAACTTTTTCTAGTAGAAATAGAAAGGTGGAGCAAGATTTCTCAGCCTTGGCATTATGTACATTTGGACCACATAGTTCTTGATCAGGTAAGGCTTTATATGTATCCCTGGACTCTGCACACTAGATAACAGTAGCTCCTTTCCTCAAGTTATAACAAACAAAAAGGACTCCAGACTTTGTTAATTGGTTGAAACTGACCCTGGTTGAAAACCATTGGGGGAGAATCTTAAAGGCAGAGGGAAAATCATAGCCAAAAGTACTAGGTATGAAACAGCATGCCACTTCTGGTCGTGTAATTCTATCTTACTGGAGTATGAATTACAATGCAGCAAGTGTTGAGGTGTAGGGATGAGAAAACTGGGAACCTGATAAGGGCAGGGTGTTAAGGCATGCAGATGTGATGGAATGACTTCCCTATGGTGATAGCCAACCACAGAACAGAAGGACATACCTGGATTTGAACTGCAGACAAGAGGCCGTGGAAGGAGCAAGACTTTAGCGGGGTGTACCACTCAGGTGCTTTGTTGGAAGTCAGGCAAAGAGGCAAAGAAAATCACCTGAGCTGCAGGAGTGGAAGGAGATTGAGATGCCTGGAGGAAGCCTGGGGGAACAGTCCCACAGCTGATGACATGAGGATCAATCAGGAGGGATAGGCTTTCCCGTTCCTTGGCTAGGAGGAGAAAAAAACTTAGAAGTGTTGAGTTGTGGATGCTTTCTTGTCGATGCATTTAAGAGTTTAGCCTACTTGCATTTTGACAGTTTTCTGAATTTTTCAAGGATGAAACATTCTGAGAATTCAAGTGACAAAGATATTTATCTTTTGACCCTGATCATTTTAAGTAACTTATTCAACACACAAAGTATCACAAACAAGCTGCTAGGCTTTGTCAATACTTTAGAATCCCTCATTTCAAATCTTATTCTGACATTACTTCAGCAAGAGTCAAACTACCAATGAAAAGTTATCAGGGTTTCAATATTCTCTCTAAAATAAACAATTTTTAAAATTATTAAGGCTAAGGTACTACCTACAAAGAGAAAAAGGAAACACTTTACAAAGGATTCAATACTAATGACTTTGTCCTAGGTTGTCGCTTTTCCTTAGAAGAGAACAGGGCTACAACCTTGCTTTGATACATTACAAATCAATTCCAGTGCAATCTTATTTCTGTAAAGGAAGACTATGAACCAACAGAATAGATATGCAAAACAATACTGCTATAGCATTGATAAACAAGCACCATTGGTATTTTTCTTTTCTTCTTCTCCTTTTTTTTTTTTTGGTGCAGTACTGGGAATTGAACCCAGGGCCTCATGCATGCTAGGCAAGCACTCTACTGCTTAGTTAAATCACCAGCCATATAGCATCAGTATTTTTTAATGTCCTATATGGAGTAAATGTTTTAAACGAGATTTGTCTTCTAAACAAACTTCTTGGGGTAAGCAACCTAGCCAGTTTAAGCTCCCCTTATTAGCTTCTTTTTCCATTCTTTCCAGTGGCCTAAATCATTTAAACTGATATACAGAAGCTAAACTTCACATACACATGCATGCACCCCCCCCCCAAAAAAAAAAAAAAAAAAAAAAAAACTCCTGATAAACAGCAGCTTAAGAGAGGACAGGAAAGGGGTAGAATTCAGCTCCAGTGATATAAATCTCTAAATGCAAATCCAAAACTTGACACAAGGCTACAACAGTGCCCCCAAATGACACAAAAGGGCATTTGCCCAATTTTTTTTTTTTTTCCATGAGTTAATGTTGCAAGAACATAAAAAAGATTCCATTTCCTGCTGGACATATTCATTACCAACGGCTTACAGGTCCAAATGAAGATTTGGAGACTCTCCAAATAACATAATGAGAGGAAGAAGGAAACGAAGAAAATAGGGGTAAGGAGAGGAGGAGAATAAAGAGCACTTTGCACTTTGTTCCAAGCTTGTTTAACTGACTATAATCAATATCACTATTTACTGGATTTCAGATAAGTTGCAAGGCACGTGTCTGTGTTAGGAAAGCCAACTTCCAGGTTGAAACATCACATATGGGATAGGACAAGAATGACTATATTTCTTAGGCATCCCTTAGGTAATAGTACCTGTGTTTCATTCTTGGTTGCCCATTGCAAATTACTCCTCTACATAACATAGTCCTAGTAAATAAAACAGGAATGATGCATCCAACATATTCTATGACTAAAGGCCATTTTTATGTCTACTTTGACCCCATTAGAATTACCTCCAGAACAGTGCAACTCAAAGTATGGTCCGTGGACCAGTGACAAGCTCCAACTTAGATTTGCTGAATGAATCAATTTTCTTTTTATTAAGATGTGCAAGTGATGTACGTTGTTCAAGGACCACACTTTTAGCACTGCCCTAGAACTATGCTGCAAATCTGCAAACTGTCTGTAGTCCACTACTAGCTGAGTACAGAATTTGGATGTAAGCATTTAAAATATTTATGGTCATTTGACCTCATGGTTGTATCTAAGCACCTAAGTAGTGGGGACTCATCTCTTTCAATAGGAATGGACCAGTGGGGGTTTCAGGTCTCATGTGGTAAGTTGGATGTGATACAAGCAACTACCAATAATGGACAAATGAATCACGTTTTGTCATGATGGATTTTTTAAAATTTTAATGGTGCTTTATAATTATACATAATAGTGGGATTCATTGTGACATGTTTGTATATGCACACAAAATATTCTGGTCAGTTTCATAACTCAGTATCTCATTATCCTTCCCCTCCTCTCTCTCTGGTCCCCTTCTATTTTTCATGAGATTTCTTTCCCCCTCCCCCAGTGCTTTTTTTCCCCCTTTTTCCTCTCTAGCTTCCACATATGAGAGAAAACAGGATCCTTGACTTTCTGAATTTACTTATTTCATTTAACATAATGATCTCACGTTCTATCCATTTTCCTGCAAATGACATAATTTCATTCTTCTTTATGGCTAAATAAAACTCCATTATATCATATATAT
>NW_026000221.1:10360414-10382258 GCF_001458135.2 Marmota marmota marmota
TATATCATATATATATATATATATATATATATATATATATATATATATATATATATATATATATTATATATTTATTTTATATATATTTTATATATATATAAAATATTTTCTTTATGCATTTATTGTTAATGGACACCTACACAGGTTTTATAATTTGACTGTTGTGAATTGTGCTACTGTGAACATGGATTTTCAAGTATTGCTACAATCTGATGATTTTAATTTAATACTAAAGAGTTGTACAGCTGGGTCATGTGGTGGTTCCATCCTAGTCTTTTGATGAACTTCCATACTGATGTCCATAGTGCTGTACTAATTTAAAATCCCACCACCAGTTTAAAAGTTCCTTTTTCCCCATATCCTCACTAGCACTTTTTATTATTTGTGCTCTTGATGACTGTCATTCTAACCACAATAAGATGAAAACTCAGTATAGTTTGATTTGTATCACCCTGATTGCTGAAGGTGTTGAACATATTTTCACATTATTTGTTG
This sequence comes from Marmota marmota marmota, assembly GCF_001458135.2. Lineage (NCBI taxonomy): Eukaryota > Metazoa > Chordata > Mammalia > Rodentia > Sciuridae > Marmota > Marmota marmota. The sequence continues at coordinate 10,360,910 of NW_026000221.1, forward strand.
GCAATATGTACTTCTTCTTTTGAAAAATGTTTAGTTCATATACCCATTTATTAATTGGGTTGTTTGGGTTTGGTTAGTAAGTTTTTAAAATGCTTTTTATATTCTAGGTATTAATTCTCTGTCAGAAGAGTAGCTAGCAAAGATTTTCTCCCATTCTACAGTTCTCTCTTCACACTCTTAATTGTTTTCTTTGCTATGCACAAGCTTTTTAATTTGATGCCCTCACATTTGTTAATTCTTGGTATTGTTTCCTCAGCTTTAGGGGTCCTATTGAGGAGGTGTTGCCTGTGCTTACAAGTTAGTCAGCTTTTTGTCACTATGACTGAAAGACCTGACAAGAACAACTTAGAGGAGGAAAGGTTTATTTGTCTCACAGTTTCAGAGGTTCAGTTCATGGTTGGCCAACTCCTTACCTCTGCCCCCAGTGTCATGGCAGAAGGGCATGGCAGAGGAAAGCTGTTTAGTTCATGACATTCAGGAAACAGAGAGAGCTCTGCTCACCAGGGACAAAATATAAACCTTAAAGGCATGTCCCCTGTTACCCTCTTTCTCCAGTCACCACCTAGGACAATATCCCATTCAAACTTTAAATTCATCAAAGGGTTTAATACACTGACTAGGCTATAGCTCTCCAAATCCAATTATATCATCTCTTGAATATTCCTACATTGTCTCATGTGTGAACTTTTGAGGGACATCTCATAACAAACCCTAAGAGATTACATGTTGGAGTGTTGAAGCTATGCTTTCTTCCAACAATTATAGAATTTCTGGCCTAACTCCTGGGTGCAGGGTGAGAGAAAAGAATCTATTCTCATTCTTCTATATATGGACTACCAGTTTCCCCAGCATCATTTGTTTAAAAGGCTGTCTTTTCTTCAATGTATGCTTTTGGTGCCTTTATCAAGGATTAGATAACTATATCTGTGTGGGTTTGTCTCTGTCTTCTATTCTGTTCTATTTGTCTATGTGTCTGTTTTATGACAGTACCATGCAGTTTTTGCTACTATAGCTCTGTAGTATATAATTCAATATCAGGTATATTGATGCCTCTAGTTTTGCTTTTTTTGGCTTAGAATTGCTTTGTTTATTCTGGGTCTTTTATTCTTCCATATGAATTTCAGGACTATTTTTTCTATTGCTGTAAGAAATCCACTGATGCTTTTCTGGGGATAGCATTGAATCTGTAGATAGCTTTTGGGAATATAGCTATTTAACAATATTAATTCTATGTATCTATAAACATGGAAAATCTTTCCATCTTCTAGTGTCTTATTAAAGTTCTTAAGTGTTCTATAATCTTCATTGTAGAATGTTTCACCTCCTTGGTTAGATTTATTGCTAAAGTTTTTGTTTTAGTTTTGAGGCTACTCTGAATGGAATTATCTTCCTGATTTCTTTTTCAGCAGATATATTATTGGTGTATCAGAAAGCTATTGATTTTTGTATGTTGACGTAGTATTCTACTTTGCTGAATTTGTTTATTAGGTCTAGAAGTCTCTTGCTGGAGTTTTCTGGATCTTGTAAGTATAGGATCATATCATATCATAATGGATTTTTAAAAAATTAATCCTTTATCATAGCATATGAAAAGCATTACTTTAAAGCAGGGATCAGCAAACTTTTTTTTTCTTCAAAGGGCCAGGGAATGAATATCTTTGGCTCTGTGGATTATAGGTGTCTGTAATGAGTGTTCAACTTCATCACTATACAGTGACAGGGACAATACATAAACAAGTGACTGTGGCTGTATTTCAATAAAACTTTATTTAATAAAATAGGTAGAGGGCTACATTTGGCCCATAGGTAGATCTGTGCCAACTCTTGTTTTAAAGGCTATGTGTTACCCAAATATAATGCCACCAGAAGATTGTGCTGCGTTAAAAAATCCTTCACTTTTTGTATATTTATGTGACACATAATAATTATATATATTTTGGCGGGCACAGAATAATATTTCAATACATATATACAATGTGTTATGCCCAGATCAGTGTAATTAGCATATCTATCACCTCAAATATTGATTATTTATTTGTGTTAGAAACACACAAAATTCTCTCTACTGGCTATTTAAAAATATATAATTAATTATTGTAAACCATAGCTACCTCACTGTGCTATAGAACATTAGAAGTTATCTCTCCTATCCAACTGCACACCTGTACAGGTTAACCATCCTCTCTCCATTTTCCCCTTCCACCCTGACTTTTCCAGCCTCTCAACTTCTTTGAGAAGTTCTTTTCTACTCTCAACTTCTATGAGACCAACTTTTTTAACTTCCTCATATGAGGGAGAACGTGCAGTACTTGTCTTTCAGTGCCTGGTTTATTTCACTTAACATAAGATCCTCAGGCCTATCTGTTTTGCTGAAAATGACAGGATTTCATTCTTTTTATGGCTGAATAATATTCTATTGTATATATAAATCATATATTCCTCCTCCATTCTTCTCTGTATGAGCACCTAGGTTTATTTCATATCTTGGCTTTTGTAAATAGTGCAGCAATAAATGCAGTAGTGCAGATATCTCTTCGGCATACTGATTTCCTTTCCTTCCAGTGTGGATTGCTTGATCCTGTGATAGTTCTATTTCTCATTTTTTAAGAACCTACATCTGTTTTTCATAGTGGCTGTACTAATTTACATTCCCACCAACAGCATATGAGAGTCCCTCTTACTCTGCATACCCACAAATCCTTATTTTGTAAAAACTAAGGAGACAGTGGAACCCACAGCCAAGGTCCCCTGCTTTGACCAGTTATTTTCCCTATCTGGAGGCCACAACAGAAATAGAAACTGCTCATCCCCTTGTGTTCCTATAAAGTGGGAAGTCCCTTAGGACAAGAGCAAACACCTCTCAACAGCCATCAGCCACCACCCAAGAAAAATAAGAGGATTAAAAAGGAAATGTTTGTATCAGAGAAAGAAAATATTAAATCTCTCTTCCTTCACTTCAGGGATTTGTATACTATGGCCCACACACCAAATACAGACTGCTGCCTGTTTCCACGAATAAAGTTTTATTGGAACAAAACTATGCCATTCATTTTGATATTGTCTATGGCTGCCTTCAAACTGCAGAGGCAGTGTTGAATAGCTGTAACTGAGACCTATGGCCTTCAAAGCCTACACGATTTACTATTTGGGTCATAACTCAGCCCCTTTTATCAGAAAGTTATCAACAGGTTTTGTTACCATCAGTCAGACTACTTCCAACTACTTCCACTGGAAAATCTTCCTCTAGTAAACAAAATGGCAAAAAACCTTCTTGCTGAGTTTCTCTCAAGTTTCTTAACAGCTTTCAAGTAAGTAAATAAGTTCTTTTACTGTTAAGAATACATAGACAGAGTTATTTATTCATGAAGCAGTCTATTTTTCATGTAAAGGAAGCAATAACTTGGTGCCTTTTTACATTAGATTTATACAAAACTATCAAAAGCCTTGACACATGCAAAGCTTGACAGGGTAGATAATATCAAACCTGCATCTAGGCCTCTTGGAACAATCCCAAAGTTGGTGAACGAACAGGGAGAATAGTTGCTAAACAAACAAGTTCTCTTATTTCCCAGAGAATTGGGGGCTGTTTTTGTTAGAGCTGCAAAGAATAGAAAGCATCATAAATACAGGGAGCAAACTTCAACAAACAAAAGCTTCCGGACTTTGAATTCACAGTAAGCAACACTCCTAACACGGCAGGAAAGTAGGCTACAATGGTTTGAATAAGAGCATAAACACACACACACACACACACACACACACACACACAAACACACACACACACACACACACCACACACACAGTATAACATGGTGTTAACAAAAACACAGTTGTTTCACGTTTAGACAGTTGCAGGGCAGCAAGTGCCACATCATTTACCTCGTTCTGCAGATGCACCTTGTAAATACTATTAGTGCCACCTTCTGGTCATCTGATTCTATTGCATGCCTCTTGTCAAAAAGCTTTGTTTTCCCCAAGCCATACAATGTGTATGGTAAATCATGGACCCCCTAGGAAAAGAGATCCTCAGGGATGTCTAGAGAACCAGATAGATTATAGGGAGCCCAGACCAAGTTGCCCTTGAACTAACTTTTAAGACCATATGTTCCTTTGATTTCACTGTTTAGTCACATTGGGAAGACCAGGAGAAATTCCTACTCCTTGGCTCCGAAAGCTTGAGAACTCTTCATCAGCAAGAGAGCTATGGCTATATTACTAAGCTTTGACTACCTCAAAGCTCTCCCCTTCCCTAAAGATATCCCAGGAGAAGGGCAATTCACAAGAGAAAACAGGTATGTCAGTGCTTGGAGTCACTTTCCCTGGACAAAGAGTAAAGGAAGCCCCACTCAATTCCTAGGTATTAGACCAGGTTTCTTAAGCAGGCTTCCATGCTCCTTGAAGGAATGCTACGGAAGCCAGAGATTGGTAGGAGAGCTAATTGCTCTTCTGTTTTGCAACTCTCACTTCAGAAATTAGATTAATAAACAAATTAATAAACTTTGCCAGAAATTGCCAGGCAAAGTCCTCCTACACAGTCACAAGGATGGAACACATTTTCTTCTCCCCAGACCAGGAGCCCTCTTCCTTCCCTGTCTTTGGGCCCAACCGCATCTGAATACAGAACAGAGCAGGGCCTAGCTGAAAGGTTTTGAAGAGGGAGACCAGGAAGGAAAGGCTTAAAACACGACAGGGAGGTAAGGTCCAGTGGGAAATACATGAGGGCATGGGGGGAAAGTGAGAGTTTAGCTGTCACTCCCTTGACAGAAATGTGGTGCTGTCCTCCCTATATGAAATCCTTTTGCTTCTGATTTGAAAAACATTTGCCTTCCTGAAAAGTAAAAACTATCTGAGGCCTTTTCTTAATCCATCTTGGACAGACTGAGTTGACGTCAACAAGTCACAAAGGGAGTTTCTACCAGTCCTCCCGGACCTTGTAATGATGACAGTGAGACAGGACCAGGATGGCTCAGGATCCCAAAGGGAGGGAGTGGAAGGATGTTCATAGGGATCCTCTGGGCTCTGTCAGGAAGAGCGAGAAATGCATCCCTCTGAGGAGAAAAGGCCTTTGTCTGGAAGACAAATGATTGTGTTGGGGGGAAATGTCAGACTTTGTGAAGCCAACCCATGGTAAAGGAAGCAAACTGCTGTCTCTATGGAATATTAGATAAACATCTGTGTGCTGAGAAGATCCTGTCTAATAATAGCTGTGATTTATTGGTGAACATCATTTTCTTTAAACGTATAGGCATTTATTATCTCTGTTTTACTGACAACAAAACTGAGGTGTAGGTAAGTTCATTGACTTTTCCAGAGTCAACAGGTAGAAATCAGCCCATTTCCATTCCCAAAGCCTGTGCTCTGTCCACTCTACCCATACTTCCACGATTATATCCAATGGTTTTCTCTCACAAAATACTCTGCAAAGTGGCACTTATACTGAAATGCCTGCATTTCTGAAATGAGGACCCAAAACGCAATTTTCACACTGGGATCATAATGCAGAGGTGCTCCTCTGCACAACTCATTTCTGCCTTTACATTCCTGCTAAAATGGGCCAGGAGCTTTGAAGTTGGTGCTAGTACCAGGTCTTCTCGCAGCCAAAGCCACAGTAGATGTTCCAAATCTTGCCCAGTGTCTTAGTGCAGGCCGCTGCTGCAAAGCACCATAGACTAGTTGACCTATAAACAACACAAAATTTATTTCTCATGCTCTGGAAGATTGCCATCATGGCTTCTGGTTAAAGGCCTCTTCCAGGTTGCAGACTACTGACTTGTTGTATCCTCACACAGCAGAAAGAGGACAAAAGAGTTCCCTGAGTTTCCTTTCATAAGGGCACCTATCCCACTCATGAGTGTTCCACCCTCATGACATAATTACCTCCCAACGTCATCATCTTCTAATACACTACAGGCTAAGATTTCAACATCAGTTTAAGAAGGACACAAACATCATTCCTTTGTACCCAATCAACAGCCTGAAATATACTTCCCATCCTCAGCCCCACACAGTCATCATCTCTTTTTCATCTTTCACTCTTTCTCTGGACCCTGCCCGGATGAGAGAAGGGCTTATGATGTATGGTAGGTAGATGTTTTACCCTGATTCATGAAAGTTTCACCAGCCACAGACTTTTCATAGCAAATGCTAATTGCTTGATGATCAACACAGATAAGAAACATGTCCACAATAACTAGAGAAGACCCCAAAGATAGCACACAGACCCAGAAAAGGACTGGCTACCCTACACTGACCTCCTCAAGGTTGCACTCAGTAATATCCACATGGCACCATGGGGAGCAGGAAGTAGAGGAGCAAATCTTTGAAAGAGAAGAAATATGCTTTTCAGGTAAGAAGTCTGGACCTTGAATTTGAATGAATATTCATCCAAAGGACACAAACAAACCCAACAGAAACTTTAAAAACAAAAGAGGCCAAGTTACCAAAATACCAAGAACTGGAATGATTTCTGTTTATTTCTTTCTGCTACCAAATGGAATATGGGATCGAGGTCACGATGAGATTACTAATAAGAATAACAAATACTATTTTTTCTGTGTACACTTAAATTGCTATATGTAAATGTTATCCCATGTGTGCTTGTGTGTTTGCTTTATGTTAAATAGCCTCATTTCCTTTTCACACAGTTAATCCAGATTTCAGCAAGGCATTTTTTAAAAAGTGTCCCATGACATCTTTGTGGTCAAGATGGAGAAGTACAGGACAAATGATAAGCTCTCACAGAGAGCTTATGTGAACTCTCATGTTGCCTATATTTTGTTCCTTTTTTGCACAACAAATTTTCAGGGAAACATTAACAAAAGAGGATTTTCCTGTAAAAGAAGGACCAAAATGATGAAGAATCTGGTAATCCTATCCTAGGAAGGATGGATATTTTATCTTAGAAAAATCAAGACTCTGGGAGAAGGAGAGTGGGGCATATGCATCTGTGTTCAAGTGGAATGAGTATCACCTGGAGGTGATTTGCCGTGCTCTATATTATGACTCTGTTGTTTTCCACAATATCTACAGGTCAGGGTAAATAGTACAGAATGCTGAGAGATAGAAAGCCAGAGGTAGAGAGGACATAGCAAAACTAGGAATGCTGGGAGAAGAATCAGCAGCCCCGGGAGGAGCTAATGTTCATCACTAAGTCCATATTCTCACACGATATCTCTGGTGCAAGTCCAAATGGAAGGCAAAAGGGTTCTATCACAAAGCAGAGGGAATGTGGCTTCATAATTGTCAAGTAGTGTGGAGATGGTAGGAGGGCAAAATCTGGAGCAGGTCTGTGTCCAGGAAAATTGCTCCAGGAACTGTTGGCAATTGTTGTAACATGGCCAAGTGCAGACCCAATAGAAACAGCTAAAAAGCTAACTTAAGTCATCATCGTTACAAGGAAGATTCCTTCCCACCCCCACTCCACCCCCCCCAAAAAAAAAACTACTGAACAAGCAAGACACAGAGAAAGCCCAGAAAGAAGGGGATTATTCTGTCCCAGAGAAGATAGAGAAACTGCCCTCTTTCTATACCTGAACCATAAAATTGCCTAATTTTACCCACATTAGGATGATCATTTGACTTAAATATAATTGACCTTTAAGTGTTTCTTATCAAAATTCCTACATCCTTGGGAAAAATAATATATTAAGCCATTTCAATTCATTAATACTTTAGTGATACTTCACTCCAATAATGGCATTCATTTCCAGTAATGGCAGATAGCTGGGATCCAGGCTGCAAAATTAGAAATCTACTTCGTTTAGTTTAGATGACTGGTGGAAAGCCAAATTCCAGAATGATGCACTGCCTGGGGCTGGAATGTCTTTGCAGACACAACAGAGAGGAGACCAAACAGAAAGATGGCCTGAGAACCCTGAATATCTGAGTATCTGGAGGTGAGGATAGGTAGAATATGAGACCCAGGAAACAGGAATGAGACAACAGGGGAAGATGTGTGAAGACTCCAAAGGCTACCTCATCCACATCAGAGTTCAGCTGAGAGCCAGGCCTTCCCACTGCTGTTTTATTTCTTGTCTCTTTTTCAACAGAAAAATGCACATGTGTTCGCTCAGTGAATTTCTACAATCTTTCCAAAAAAAAAAAAAAAAATCTTAAAAGAAAACTGCTTTTTCCTTCATAAAATTAGATTCCTTGCCAAAATTAGATTGTTTTACCTGAGATCCTTGAAACTAATTAGCAGACCTTTGCCTTTTGCAAAATGCAAAGGCGCAATCTCCCTCTGCCCATTTTTCATACTTAAAGCCCAGTAAATAAACAGAAAATAAGGAATGGTGGAAAAGCATGCAAGAAACTAAATTTAATGCTACATAGTCTGTGAACACATGAACTTGACTTATTTGTAAGCCAGCCAATTCCTCCTTATCTTAGAAACAATAAGGAAAAGGGAAGCCCAGGAATCTCCTAAAAGCAGGTACACTCATAGTTAGAAGTGACAGTTTTCAGGAAAAAGAGAGAAAGAGATACATACAATAAAACTAAGTAGAAGGCCTAACAACCAGGGGTCAAGTACACAGAGGAAAGAGCTCTAGTTGTTTTAAAACCCTTGAGGATATTGGAAGATCAAAGTTCACAGTTAAGGCTCAGTTGTTAGGAAAGGAATAATACTAAATGATTCAGGAATACTTATCACAAATCATGTCTTGCAACCTTTATTACTTGTGTCCTTGTATGGTGGTGTCCTTCTAGTAATTGAAATTATTTAATATCTTCAATGTATCCCTGGGCATGTCAGAGTTAAAGGTTAAACAATTACTGAATTCGGGTCCTGAACTGATGAGAGGTAAGGTGCCACATTAGGAAAAATGGGGAAAGGGCTAAGATAAGCAATAAATTAAAATATGAAAGGGACAAAAATATCTCTCAACAAATACACACAAAAAAGAATTTATTGCAAAACAACATAGTACAAAAAGATGCCAGCAGGAAAGGATTAGAGAATCACCAGACAGACCTGTCTATGATGGTCCCTCACTTCTGAAGCCAAGAGGTGGAGAGAGAGCACAGAGGCTCTCAACCCTATAAGTCAGGTGGTCAGGGCTATGGGGTAAGGGTCTTCTTATTCAAACTCACTTGCCAGGATCTGGCACTGACTTAGGTATTCCCTAAGGAGGAAGCAATGGTCTAAATATTTGTATCCTCCCCGAATTCATATGTTGATCTGCTAACCCCCAAGGGAATGGTATAGACCCCTAACCAGATGGGGCCTTTGGGAAGGCAATTCGATGATGAGGACATTGCCTTCAGAAATGGGAGATTACCCTTCTAAAATATTCCAGGGGATCTCCTGCCATGTGAGGACACAGAAGGTGCCAGCAATGAAAATGAGCCTTTACCAGACAGCAAGTCTGCTGATGCCTTGCTTGTAAGATTTCTCAGTCTCTGGAACTCTGAGTAATAGATGTTTGTCTTTACAAGCCACCCAGTTTAAGGTGTTTTTGTTATAACAGCCAAGATGGATTAAGATAGAGGAATAATCGGCCATAGGTCTGAAAAGAGTTCATTCCACCCCATCCAGCATTTTCATGTCAAAGATACATCAAACAAAACACTATTGGTGACAATTCACTAGGACCCCTAGGACTCAGATGGGAAGAAGACAGACTCAAAAGTGAATTTACTAATTAATATACTCCATATCAATATATATGCCTTAAAAGGGCTACATGTAAACAATGTTAAACATGATTGGCCTTGCACAGATCAGCATGAAAATTAGAAAATGCGTCAAGTACTGAGAATAGTGGACTTTGTTGACACAACTAGTGCTTTTATAAAATATAATTTTTTTTCTTTAATAAGCTACTTTAAAAGTCAGAAGAATCATGTTTTTAATAAGGTAAATTTTAGTATATGTGGTAGACAATTGTTGACTTTCCTACTTCCATTGTATCTTCATATGCTTCTGATTTTTTTTTAAGAACTTATTCTTGCTCTTTGTCAGTCCCGTGGAGAGTTGGAGCCACCAACCCAGACCTAAACCAACCAGTGCTTTTCCCTACATCACAGTGAAGGTTCAGAGGTGGGTGTGACCTTACTCATTTCAATCAGAATGAAACCCCACAAACTTTACAGGACTACCTGGAAAAGAGGCAGAAACTAGTGAGTATATGGGGCAGGAATGACAGTGCTGACCACCGGAACGTAATCCAGAGGAAGCAAAACACAAGACATGGAGAGAAATGGGGGCCTAACAATCCCATCTGAGCCCCTTCATTAAACAGCCCTATTTGTACCTTTCACTTTCTATAACCATTAAATTCCCCTTTTGCTTAGGCTAATTTGGTTGGTTTTTTGTTAATAACCACTGAAATCACAGGCTGTACAGATTTCAGATAAGTGAGATGTTACTGTATATCAATGAATATTTATAAAGCCAATATAATTACATATAATATAATTATGGACTTATCACTTGCATCTCTAGATCCTGTTTTCCTTTTCAGCTAAACCTCAGGAATTATGAATTCTTCCTGAACACAAGACTTCTGTGTTTTGCAGCTCTAACCTAAAGCACACGGGCTATTTCTTCTTGTCATCTAATAACCCCAAAATGGGGATTATTTTTTTCTCATTAAATTATCCTTACATTTTTTTCTCACTAAAATTTTCTATTTAAAAAAAAATCTTAACTCTTTTTGGCTGAAATCTGTTATGTAAAATTTCCTCTGGCATAAACATTTTCCCCGAAAATTGCAATGAGTGAAAAGATTGCATTTGAAAAGATGATTTGTAAATTATTCTTAGGGATTATTCTCAGAGGGAAAGATTGTATTTGGTCTACATAACACTAAATTGTATACACAATATGTAGAATTAGTCCAAAATACAAATAATTGCCTGTGAGTAACACAATAAAAGTTTAGACATGTTCTGCATCCATCAGTGTGAGTCTAGTGTGAAGGGTTACTACAAACTGAACTTATATTAACTTGTCATCTTCAAACCCAAGTCACTCTGCATCAGCCAGATCTTCCACAAGGTCAGCCTAATTTCCCCTGATCCAGCCCAGGCTGGCTCTTTCTCTCAGTAGTGCTCACACACCCTGGGATAGAGACAGCTTTCAAAGTGTTTCTTTTTTTTTTTTTTTAATATTTATTTATTTTTTTAGTTATCGGCAGACACAACATCTTTGTTGGTATGTGGTGCTGAGGATCGAACCCGGGCCGCAAGCATGCCAGACGAGCGCGCTACCACTTGAGCCACATCCCCAGCCCCCTCAAAGTGTTTCTTTTTGAATATGAATAAAATGGTCACCTAAAGCCAGGAAGCTTCCTCCTTGGGGGGCTGACCTCAGACCTTGCTCACATTCCTCAGAGGTAAGGACGGTAGCTGGAGCTGAAGAAATGTGGTTCAGTGGTTTTGTGCAAATGAAATTTGAATCATTTGCATGATACATATGGAGACCACTGTTTGTATCTAAGCTTATTAGCTGTTTTCCTTGTGAGCACACAAAAGAGTTACTGAGAGTGAAAAGAAATCCCCATCTGATGAGAGGAAACCTGAGGGGCCTCCCAGAGGACTCTTTGCTGCAGGCCTCATTTCATTCCCAATGACTTCAGCAGAGGCCTATTTAAAGGAGGTCACAGGTTTTTACCTTTCTTCCCCATCTGTTTCAATCCGTTTTGTGAAGGAGAGAAAATGCCAATGCCAGTGCTCATTCTTGAGCCTTCAATACATTCATACTGCAGATATTTTTTCATGACAAAAGGAATGTCATTGGAATAGATTTAAGCTTTGTTTTGCCTTATAATAGATTTCTTCCCTTAGCTACACTGGACTATGTCCACCCAGTCCTGTCACCTGTACAAGTGATACTTTGTCAGAACAAAATAGTGGTGAGCATTTATGACCTAACAGGTCCCTAAATATCACCAACTTCTAGTCATACTGCAACACTGCTCACAAATAACCACACAGGAGACAAGAAGCCTGAACTGCAATTTACAAATGCAGTTATTTGATTGTTAGGCTAACATGTGAAAAGTAAGGTATAAAGAATCCTAAAGAGCGGATGTTCCAAAATCTAACTACATTTGCCCTTGTTTATATGTTTAAATATGTTAGTAATTAGCCTCAGTTAGTATACATTTTCATTCAATAAATATTAATTAAATGTGTGCTTTCTGCCAGGCACTGAGCTTAATGCTAAATACACACAATAATGAAAAAGAAATATCTGCCTTCAAAGGTTTTTCCCTTGGGTAAGGCAAACAATAAAATAGGCACGATTCTATAGTAAAGGTTGCATATTGTTGAGGAAAATGTAAAATGTGTTTGTATTTAGATGTAAGTACTACCAAAATGGGTCACAGCTAACTGCCAAGAAGCTTCTCAGGGGGCCTTACCTTGGTAAATTTCCATGTACATGGCCTGATCTGCTCCCTGGAAGGCACAGCAATCTGATTTCGTCAGCACACTGAGCATGAATCTATCTCTGGTGCATCAGCTTATATTGACTGAGTTTATCAACACTAATGCATAACCCAGAACTCTAATTAACCAGTTTACAATAAAACTTCACATTATTCTACTTCTGAAGACATATCTACCTATACATTCATTCTCATTTATATTCAGAAGAGTGTTTAAATGAGTATAGAATCAAAACTAGGGGAATTATTCGATGACTCCAGGCAATGAAGACATGAGACATCCATCTCCACACTAGAGATACCTGGTCCTCACCAGGATACCTGGATAGTTAAGACAATAGTGACACTATCCCTGACCAAGGCAACAGAATTCTTTTCCTGCTGACCAAACTACATCCTCAGTAAGTTTTAATGTGTCTCATTTTAGTGTGTGTACATTTTTCTAGTTGCAAATAATGAGCAAAATAAAAATTATCCATAATCACCTCCTATATTTTAGAATTCATTCTCCTCCAATCTTTATCATGTGTATAAAAATAAATGGATGGATATGTGTGTATATGTGTATAGATAGGTATAAGGAGACTATTAGCCTGACACTGTCTCCATACTTTCCTACCTAATAAGCCACAACCTAATGTAACAATATTTTTTGTAAGAAATAGCTAAGTTTTAGTCGATCACAAATAGCCCAGCTTCAGCCAATCACAAGCAGGCAACAGATCAGATCATGTCCAGATAAGACAAACATCTATCTATAGCAAATCAGATAATTTCTCTACCTTGCTTCTACGTTTGGTCTATAAGAGCCTGCTGTTCATGCTGCTAAATCAAGTTCTCTCAAACTCTTTGTTCTAAATGATATACAATTCATGTATCATTATTTGCTCATATATATTCTACTAAGATAATTAGTCTAAAGTTATATATATTATAGATAGATACTACTATACACACAAACATATATATGTATATGTGTATGTTTGAGTATATATATATATATATATATATATATATATATATATATCCACCCACATGTATACATATATATCCACAAACTAGAGACACTTCAATGTTTCATTTTGTTAGTGTCAGATCCAAAGATATTCAGTTCAGCATCTAAAATAACTGAAAGTAACTTAAATATTTGTAACAGTCTCTTGCCAAATAAAAAGATAATGCAGGATACATTGAACAGAAATTTTTTTTAAATTCTACATTCTCTTCTTTTAATTTTTAAATTTTAACTTATTCTCTTATCTCTCAGCAAATTTAATCCCCCCACACACACACACAAACACCAAAAACTACTTTACCCCTTCTCATTCAGTCTCTTCAAACCAACAACCTCTTTTGCTCATTCCATTTTCTTCTTGGTCATTTTCCAGTGTGAATCGGGCTATTACCCCAGCAGCATCAGCACTGTTTAGTATGAATTTTCTCCACCAATCTGTAAGCAAATCAAGGGAGACAATTATGTCTTTCTTTCCCATGGAGTCCCAGTGCCAAGCAGGGTGTGCTCAGAACTATTGTTGATCACTGTACAGACACACACACACACACACACACACACCTATACACAGTGTTTTATAGAATCAAATAAATCCTCTATATACCTTTGAATCACATTTTACATGATGGGTAATTTTCCAAGTTGTTATACTCTCATCTTATAAACCATATCTTATTGATTCTATAATGACCCATTATAGAACTGTTTCATCATTTCCTTATCTGTATATTTCTTTGCTTTATCTGTGTAAATAATGCATCAATTAACGAATCCAAAAAAAACAAGAACTAAATGATTTCTCTGATTTAAGGATACCAATTGATAATATGCTGTGAGGGTGGGGTGAGAGGATTAAATGAATTCTAGATAGGGCAAAAGGGGAAAGGGGAGGGAATGAAAGGGAGGGGGCATTGGGGATAGGAAAGATGGTGGAATTTGATAGTCATCATTATCCTAAGTACATGTATGAAGACATGAAGAATGTGAGTCTACTTTGTGTACAACCAGAGATATGAAAAATTGTGTTCTATATGTATACTATAAATTGTAATGCATTCTATTGTCATATATAACAAATTAAAATTTTAAAAAACAGCAGTGTACATAATTATCTCTGATTAATCCCTCAAAATAATTTTCTAGAAATGGAATTGTTGGACTTGACTCAATATGAACTTTATCGGGTCTGATGCACATTGCCAAATTGCTTTACAGAATACGTGTAACAATTTCATTCATGTAAGAGTACCCTTCTCCCTGAACCCTAATGGCAGGCACAGAGTACTGATGTTTGTTTTTATCTTTTCAAAACTGAAAACTGAAAAGCAATGTATTTCTACTAGATATATTAGTACCTTCAGGAAGCACAGACCTAACCTGGGATGCAACACATATTAAATCCTATGAGTTATACAGTTAAAGTTTCCAAGGTGACCCACTGTCCCTTATTTCCAAGCTGATGCCTTAAATTTGTTTGGAATAAAGTAGAGTATAAATGAATGCATTCTCTAAGTTCTTGATGAGCACCTCACTGCTGCTCCTAGAAGAGATAATAGAAGATTTCCCCATGTGCAGCAGAAACAAGCATAAACAACTCTGGAGAAAACATAGAAGGCTTTTTGGAGAAAAAAAAATAATCAAAAGGACTTTGAATGAATGTTTTTTAACTTAGTGGTCTTCAATGAATCATGTGTCCTGACATCCAAGTCCTTGCACTGTCCCCTCCCACGCTGAATCTGAGCCTGGCCAACCTGGTCTGTTTGGTCAAGGGAACATCAGCAAACATGAGCCGGCAGCAACTATAAAGGATCTTTCCACTGAAATTTTCTCCTATTATGTGAAGAAGCCCAGTTGAAAGACCACAAGCAGAGAAGAGTCTAGTCATCCCAATGATCCCAGTGAAGACACCAGGATATAAGTACGGCCATTTTAGACCAGCTAGCCCCAACAAAGCAGCTGACTGCCGCCACAAGAGTGAGCTCAAATTAAACTAACAGAAAAATCATACAAATAATGTTGTTTTCAGCCATAACTCTAAATGGTTTGTGGTGCAGAAATTGATAACTGATCCAACACATTCTAAGCATAAGAAATGGCATTCATTTGACTTGTTCTGAGGGGAAAATGTGCATGTTTTTGAAAGTAACTAGATGATGTGACAAGGGCTGCAGTATTTGATAGGTAGTGGGACAAAAGAGGGAGTGCTTTCCTTGGTTAGTCAGAGGATTCACAGGAAAAAAAAATACATGAATTTTATCTTGAAGGATAACCCCAACAAACTAAGA
This sequence comes from Marmota marmota marmota, assembly GCF_001458135.2. Lineage (NCBI taxonomy): Eukaryota > Metazoa > Chordata > Mammalia > Rodentia > Sciuridae > Marmota > Marmota marmota. The sequence continues at coordinate 10,376,599 of NW_026000221.1, forward strand.
AAAAGATTCTAATAATTAGAGGAAACGATGAAATTGTAGAAGTGAGAAGCCAAACTGGATTTTCAGGAACTTGTATGTGATTTTACCCAGTAAAAATAGAGATACTTACTGGGAAGAAGCAAAAAAATGAGGTTCTTTAGACTCAGAGAAGGATGAAATAAAATCCTAGTACCGCATTTTATAGACATTATGTAGAAGAGTCAGAAGAGAAGTCAGTGTGTGCTCTTGAGTCTTCGCTATTCTGTTTCTCTAGAATGCCAATATATTTCTGCAGGATCTGAACATATCATTGATGTATAAATGTCATGTTTCAGTTTGACCATGGTGATAAGGAATTGGTCTGGGGAAAAGTACTCATCAGGGTTAGGTCATATCTCACTTTGTATAGCTCATTCAGTAATAAGTTTATTCCAGTCCAATATCAAACTCATCATTTAATTCATAAAACTTTTTGAAAAATTATCACTATTATTATACAACCTGGTATAACTTAACCTACAAACAAATTCAACAAGATATGGGGAATGGATATAAAAATCTGAATGATATAAAAAAAAACCATGAAACTAGCAGCAACAACCTTTAAAAGGTCACATTAATTGTTTATGCTAATTAAAGAATTAGATCCAAAGTTGTTATTTTAAGCAAGTCACTGAATATAAAGATACTGAGAGTCAAATGAAGCAAGCAGCAGCATCTGATGTTTAGCTAGCAAGAGCAATTTAATGACTAAGTCTCTGAACTCCTTTTCCACATGGAGGCAGAATTTTACATTAGTAAGAATAAAATGTGACAAATAAAAAGAATAGTGGAAAACAAAATCAAAATTTAGTTTGTATATATTCCTGCTGATATGGACTGTGCATCCATTGTGGAATGTATAATTTGGTCTTGGAAAATGTGCAAGGCAGCAAGTCCCAGACCTGGCTCTCTACAGAGATATACACTGTGAACATTAACTGACCCCAGAATAGACTAAGCCCCTTTAACCTCATTAGCTGTTGCTATCTACAGAAGAAGTCTACCTCTCAATTCAGATAAGGAATGACAGACCATGCAACAAAATTAGTGAGGGTCAATAGAACAAGAGTCAGCAGTTAATCGATTACAAAAGGAAAGCTTCAGTGAAAGGAGACAGACCCCTGTTTTCTCAGGATAATCAAATGCCTGACTCATGTAGTCTCATAAAATTGACTTTATTTTTTTTTCTTGGTCTAATTGACTGATGCCTGAGTATTACATAAACCTTAGGTATCCTCAAGATAAAACTAACTATACTACTAAAGCCAGACATCTGATTACTTTCATTCCACATGAAAGATAGCCCAGTACAATAGATGGATGTCTTTCCCACCAAGACAAGCCCTTGTTTTGAAACTGCCCAAGGAGTACTGTATAAACTTTCTAAGGAACACCTTCTTTAAACCATGCTGAGAAAAAACATTCAGCTATCAGCAGAAGAGATGAAGTTGTAACTGCAAAACATATTAGACACAGAACTACTACTCTAATTTCTGTTTTGCTTATTCAAAACTGACTTCACTCTGGTATTTTATAACCTAGGATTCTATTTTAAATATTCAAATATTAGACTTAGGGGTTGGGGGTTGAAATTTTTTTAGACCAATAAATCATCCTAAGGAGAAATTTCATGTATAATATCTCTGGAATTCAGACTACAATGTGCATGAAGAAAGGAAAGGGTATTAAAAAAAAAAAAATATATATATATATATATATATATATATATATATATATATGAATGACTGGGGNTAATCAACACATCATTTTTTAATAGTTCTAATTATAAGAAAATTCTCCCATAAATTGGGGGTAAATGTGATTATCAAAATTTCTATTCCAGTGGCACATTCTGGGAATTCATGTGATTAATCTAGTACATTTGTTTTTGTATGCATACAAAGCTGTATTATTGAAAACTGCTATTAAAAAAAAATTGTTTAATTCTACAAAATACAATAAGCTAAAACAAGAGACACTCCTGGAGCAAAGCCCAAATAGCATCCCAAACAAAGGCATCACAGAAAATGGTTCATGTGGGCTGAGGATATAGCTCAGTTGGTAGAGTCCTTGCCTCAAATGCACAAGGCCCTGGTTTTGATCCCCAACACCACACACACACACACACACACACACACACACACACAGTTTAATATATTACCTCAATCTGTAAATATTTATAGGAACACCTTAAAATGCATGCAGACCTACCTCAGCTGATCTTGGTACTAAGTCAATTGCTATTGTTTGAATGTGTGCCCTCCAAAATTCAGGTGTTGAAACTTAATGGTCAATATAATAGTACTGAGTTGGGGCCTCTAAGGGTCGATTAAGCCATAAAAGTTTATCCCTCATGAATAAGATTAAGACTCTTATAAAAATGGGTTTCCAATAGCCTTAATTTTTCTTGTCTTTTCAACCTCTGTCATGAAAGGACATAGCATTCAATTCCTCTGGATACAAAAATATAAGCCACCATACAGGATGTAGACACTGAGCCTCCCACCAGACATTGAAACTCACAACACCTTGATCTTGAACTCCCAACTTCCAAAGTTATGAGGAAATACATTCTACTGTTTTTAAATTACTCAATTTCCTATGTTTTGTTATAGACACACAAACAGACCGAGACACTGACATTGTGGAACCAAACTTTAGACCAACCCCTAAAGACCCAGTTTCATGGCCTTTCCAGTACAAAGCCAACCCATGTGGTTTCAGGACAGCCCCACAGATTCAGGATCCTAGTCCATCCCCATGTACTGTTATAGACACCCTAGTAGTCCCTGGGACAAAACTAGCACCCAGGTCCCAGGCCTACCTCCACAAAATGAGCAACCAGGGCTACCTGGTGGAACCTGCTTCCAGACCTAGGATCCAGGACCACCCCAGGACACCCAAGTTTACAAGTTAGACTAGGTAGACCCAAGTACCAGAACACCCTTGGGCTGACCTTTTTCTGAGCCAGGCAAGGGCCATCCTGCCCCAGGGCTTCAGCAGAACTTCCACAGAGGTACCCCCACCAGCTCATCAAGAATCTCTGGATAGGTTTATGCTGTGATTTGGATATTAGATGTCCAAAAAAATCTCATGTGTGAGATGATGCAATAATATTTTCAGAGGTGGAATGATTATGAGAGCTATGACCTATCAGAGAATTTATCCATTTGATGGATTAATAATTTGAAAGGACTACTGTACTAGGTGGTAACCATAAGCAGACAGGGTGTGACCAGAGGAGGAAGGACACTATGGGTGTTCCCTTGGGGATTATATAGGAATGTATATCATGTCCTGGGCTCCTTGTGTACTCGCACCCGCCCTTATGCCGCCTTCTCAGTCATGATGTTCTGCCTCACCTTACACCCAGAGCATTAGTTTGCCAGCCATGGACTGAACCTCCGAAATCATGAAGCAAAATAAACTTTTCCTCCTCTAGTTTGTTCTTCTCAGGTACTTTGGTCACAGTCAGTAAATGCTGACTAACACAGCTAACTAGTAAAGGGCTTTACCTGCTGAACCCAATCTATAAAGAGCAGTACAGGCACCAACTTCTTAAAATGTTCACATGCCCAAAAAGGCCAAAAGGATTATGAATAATCAGGCAAATACAACACCACCAAAGGAACAAAATTAAGTGCCAGTCACTGACCCTAGAAAGGCAGATCTATGAACTGCCTGACAAAGAATTAAGAATAGATGTCTTAAAGAAGCTCAGAGAACTACAAGAGAATACAGAAAGACAACTAAATGAAAATGGGAAAATGATATTTACATTAAAAGAGAAGTTCAACAAACAGAGAAAGAGAAAAAAAAGTTAAAAAGAACCTCAGAAGTTTCCTTGGAAAATTTGGAATGGAACTACCCATTTGACCCAGCTATTCCTCTCCTCAGTTTATACCCAAAGGACTTAAAAACAACATACTACAGGGACACAGCCACATCAATGTTTATAGCAGCACAATTAACAATAGCTAAATTGTGGAAGCAACCTAGACGCCCTTCAGTAGATGAATGGATAAAGAAACTGTGGTATATATACACAATGGAATATTACTCAGCAACAAAAGAGATTAAAATCATGGCATTTGCAGGTAAATGGATGAAGTTGGAGAATGTAATGCCAGGCGAAGTAAGCCAATTCCACAAAACCAAAGGCAGAATGTCTTCTTTGATATGAGGATACTGACTCATAATGGCTATGGGGGTGGGGGGAACATGGGAGGAATGGAGGAACTTTAGATAGGGAATGGGCATAAGGGTAGGAAAGACAGTGGAATGAGTTAGACATTATTACCCTAAGTTCATGTATGAAGGTACAAATGGTGTGAAAATACTTTGGGTACAACCAGTGACTTGAAAAATTGTACTCTGTATGTGTATTATGAAATGATTTGCATTCTGCCATCATATATAACAAATTAGAATAAATAAATAATTAAAAAAAGAACCCAGGAAATTCTGGAGTTAAAATTCCAAGAGCACTCAATCACAAATTCTAAGAAATAGAATTAGTGCTCAGAAAGATCATTTGAAATTACCCAATCACAGGAACAACAACAACAACAACAAAAAGAGAGTGACAAAACATTTGGAGGAAAATGGATGGAACTTGAGACCATATACTACACAAAATAAGTTAAACTCAGAAGATCAAGAATCCTTCTCTCATATGTGGAAATTAGAGAGGAAAAAGAAAAAAGGTGTGTATTGCAGGAGCAGGAGTGTCTCATGAAAATCAAAGGGAGATCAGTAGAATAAAGGGAAGAGAGGGAAGAAGGAAGGGATGGAAAGGAAAAATACTGGGGAATAATATTGATCAAATTATATCATTACATTGTGTGAATGTGCAAATATGTAAAAATAAACCCCACCATTATATATAACTATAATGCACCAATAAAAATGAAAAAAAAAATAAACTTTCATGAGAAAAAAAAAGAGAGTAACAAAAGCCTATGGAATTTATGGAATATGATCAAGTGAACCAATGTACACATTGTAGGGATCCTGGAGAAACAGATTGGAAGGAGAAAAAGCTTAATTAGAGAAATAATGACAGAAATTTTCACAAATAACAGGATGAAATTAACATCAATTCAGTAAGAGACAAAAATCACACGATTGTTTCAGAAAAAGAATTCAACAAAGTTAAATATCCTGTCTTTGATAAAAACTCAACAGCTTAGGTATAGAAAGAAGTTCCTCAACTTAATAAAGGCCACTTGTGAAAAACCCAACTAATATAATCAATGGGGGAAAAATGAAAGTTTTTCTCTAAGATCTGGAACAAGGCAAGTGTATGCCCACTCTCCTCACTTCAATTCAACACGGAAGGACTATCTAGAGTAATCAGGCCAGGGCTGGGTTTATAGTTCAGTGGCAGAACACTTGCCTTGCATGTGTGAGGTGCTGGGTTTGATTCTCAGCACTGCATATAAATAAAAGTCCAGCAAAAACTAAAAAATATTTTTAACAAAACAATAATCAGGCCAGGTGCAGGGGTGCACACCTATAATCCCAGTGGCTAAGAAAGCTAAAAGAGGAGGATCGTGAGTTCAAAGACAGCCCCAGCAACTTATCGAGGCCCTAAGTAATTCAGTGAGACTCTGTCTCTAAATAAAATGAAAAAAAAA
>NW_026000221.1:10382331-10416231 GCF_001458135.2 Marmota marmota marmota
TCTCAAAAAAAAAAAAAGGGGGGGGGGCTGGGGATGTGACTCAGTGGTTAAGTGCCCTTGGATTCAATCCCTTGTATGAAGAAGAAGAAGAAGAAGAAGAGGAGGAGGAGGAGGAGGAGGAGGAGGAGGAGGAGGGACAGATAAGAAAAAGAAGTTAAAGATATTATATTGGAAAGGAAGAAGTAAAATAATCTGTATTTGCAGATGACATAATCCGATATGTAGAAAATTTCAAAAAGTTCAAAAAAGGGAATTAAGTTTCAGTTTATAAAATCAAAATACAAAATCTGTGGCATTTTTGTATATAAATAATAACCTTGCCAAAAAGAAATTAAGTAAACAGTTTCTTTTATTATAGCATCAAAAAATAACTGAAATTCCTAGAAATAAAATTAATCAAGGAGGTGGAAAATTGGCACACCAAAAGCTATGAAAACAAACTGATGAAAGAAATTGGAGACAACACAAATAATGGGGAAATATTTCATGTTAATGATCAGAAGAATTAGTATTTTTTTAAATGTTCATGTCACCCAATGCAATATACAGGTTAAATACAATCCCTTTCAAATCCCTCATTATTTACAAAAAATGGGAGGGAAAAAAACAATCTTTAAATTTGTATGGAGCCACAGAAGACTTCAAATATAAAAAGCAATTCTGAGACAGAAAAACAAAATTGGCAACATCACCAATTTAAAATATATTACAAAGCTAGGATAATCAAAATGGTATAGTACTACCATCAAAGCAGTGAACAGAACAGAACAGTGGAACAGAACAGAAATACATAAATAATCTTAACAAGGGCACCCAGAAGACATAATAGAGGAAGGAGAGTCTCTTCAATAAATGTTGGAAAAACTGGATTTTCATATATAGGAAAATGAAGATTGTATACAAAAGCAACTCAAACTGGATGGCTTAAACATAAGAATGGGAGCCATAATGCTCCTACAAGAAAGCATAGGGGACTATCTCCTTTTCATAGGTCTTATCAATGACTTTTATATATAACATCAAATCTCAGTCTATGAAACCCAAATTAATAAATGGAATTATTTCCAACTCAAAAGTTTCTGTGCAGTCAAGGAAAACAATTTTTTAAAAATGAAAAGGCAGCCTATGTTTATAGAAAAAAAATGTTTGCACACCATATGTCTCATAATTTATCCAAAATTTATAAAGAGCTCATATAGGGTGCCGGAGACTGCTGCTAAGTGCGGATTCTATTGCTGCGCGCCCCCAACGCCTTCTCAACATGCACTCCCGATTCCTTTTGGTTCCAAGTCCAAGATGGCAAGCCTCAAGGATCAGCTAATTGAGAATCTTCTTAAGGAAGAATAGGTCCCCCAGAATAAGATTACAGTTGTTGGGGTTGGTGCTGTTGGCATGGCCTGTGCTATCAGTATCTTAATGAAGGACTTGGCAGATGAACTTGCTCTTATTTTCATGGAAGATAAATTGAAGGGAGAGATGATGGATCTCCAGCATGGCAGCCTTTTTCTTAGAACACCAAAAATTGTCTCTGCAAAAACTATAATGTGACTGCAAACTCCAAGCTCGTTATTATCACAGCTGGGGCACATCAGCAAGAGGGAGAAAGCTGTCTTAATTTGGTCCAGCATAATGTGAACATCTTCAAGTTCATCATTCCCAGTGTTGTAAAATACAGCCCACATTGCAAGTTGCTTATTGTTTCCAATCCAGTGGATATCTTGACCTATGTGGCTTGGAAGATAAGTGGCTTTCCCAAAAAACCATTTTATTGGAAGTGGTTGCAATCTGGATTCAGCACGGATCCGTTACCTGATGGGGGAAAGGCTGAGAGTTCACCCATTAAGCTGTCATGGGTGGGTCCTTGGGGAGCATGGAGACCTTAGTGTACCTATGTGGAGTGGAGTGAATGTTGCTGGTGTCTCCTTGAAGAATCTGCACCCAGATTTGGGCACTGATGCAGATAAGGAACATTGGAAAGAGGTTCATAAGCAGGTGGTTGACAGCGCTCATGAGGTGATCAAACTACAAGGCTATACTTCCTGGACCATTGGACTGTCTGTGGCAGGTTGGGCAGAAAGTATAATAAAGAATTTTAGACAGGTGCATCCAATTTCCACTATGATTTAGGGTCTCTATGGAATAAAGGATGATGTTTTTCTAAGTGTGCCTTGCATCTTGGGACAAAATGGAATCTCAGATGTTGTGAAGGTGAATCTGCCTCCTGAGGAAGAGGCACATTTGAAGAAGAGTGCAGATACACTTTGGGGAATCCAAAAAAAGCTTCAGTTTTAAAGGCTTCTAATGTCATACCACTTCACTGTCTAGGATACAACAGGATTTTAGTTTGTCTCTGGCAAAGACTATATTGTGACTGCAAACTCCAAGCTCATGCATGTTGTCCTTTAGATGGCCTGGGAAAAACATCAATTTTCTAAAGTTAGAAATAGGAATGGCGCATAAAACCTTACAGATATCCTGATGCTGGGTAGTACTTAACTTGTGTAGTCCTAAAATAGTTAGTGTAAAATAGTTCCACCATCTCTGAGGTACCACTGCCAATGTTACACAACATTGTGTATGTTGTGTGATATACCTTTATCAGACATGCCTAGTCCAACTTTTTTTTCATTCAGTCACATCCTGGGATCCAATGTTAAATCCAATATCGCATGTCAAACTGTTCTAAAGGATTTTATTTTGTGTATTATATGTATCTTGTAGTGTACATTTCCATATAATGTAAAAGAAAGATCTACAAATGAATATTGCAACCAGCTATCCAAGTGTCACACCAACTGAAATATCAAATAAACCTTGAACAGTGAAAAAAAGAGCTCATATAACTTAATAAGAAGAAAACACAACATTCGATTCAAAAGTGAAGAAATGATCTGGGTAGACACTTCTTCAAAAATGACTTAAAAATGGCTAACAGGTCTTTGGAGAGGTACTCAACATCATCACTAATCAGAGAAATGCTAATCAAACCCACTATGAGATATCTCCTCACACCCATTAGGGTGGCTATTTTGAAAAAGACAAGAAATATCAAGTGTTGTCAAGGATGTGAACACTTTTAACACTTTGGGTAAGAATATAGATTAGTGCAACCATTATGAAAAGTAATATGGAAGTTCCTTTAAAAATAAAAATAAAACAACTATATGATCTAGCATCCCTCTTACACTCAAAAGAAATTAAATCACTACCTTATAAAGATATCTGCAGGCTCCCACATTCATTCCAGAATTATTCATAATAACCAATTGACAGAAATAAATCTGTCAACAAATGAATGGATAAGAAACTTTGGTAAATATATACAGTGGAATATTTGTAAAACAGGAGATTCTGCTTATTACTATTAAATTAAGTAATTAAATAATGCTCGAGTCTAGAGGACACTATATTAAATAAGAGAAATCAAAGACAAAAAGTATTGCATATCACACATATGTGGAATCCCCATACAGAGTACAGAGATAGAGAATAAAAGAGTGGTTACCAGTGGTAGGTGGATAGGTGGAGAAAATAAAGAGGCTAGATCAGAGGATACAAAGTAGCAATATATAAAATGAACAAATCTAAAGATCTAATATATAATATGAGTACCATAGTTCATACATTATATCTAAGATTTTGTTAAATGAATACATTTAGAGCTGCTTTTGCCATGATGGGGATGGAGGAATTAGGGCAAATAATGGATATGCCAATTTGTTTCACTAAAGTATCCATTTTATAACATGTTATATCCTTAAATATAAACAATGGAGTTTATTTAAAGCAATAATGTAATTTTAAAGTTGCTCAAAGAATAGATTTAAATGTTTCTACCATAAGGATTAATAAGGTGATAAATATGATGAATATGTTAATTAGATTTATTTAATCATTCCACAACATGTACATATATTGAAACATCACATTGTACCACATAAACATATAGGATTATCATTAGTCAATTAAAAATTAAATAAAGTTAAAGGATGAAATATCTTAGGAAGAAAAAGATTTCTAAAGTACAATCCTCATCAGAACTAACAATCCAGGCCTTTTCAGATAAACAAGTTCTCAAAAAACTTCCCTTAGACATGCATTTTATCAGGAAGCCATCTCTAGCAAAATGAGAGATTAAATCAAGAAAAAAGAAAGTATGAGGTAGAGCAAACTGGGAAATAAACAAAGAAAGGAGGCAAAGGAAATTCCAAGAATGATGGGAAAGGAAAACAAAGAATGATAGCTATATATCAAATCAAGTTAGCAGATCTAGATAGTAATATGATTGTCACAATTATAGAAACACTATTTTTAAAAAAATATTTATGATTATACCAAGACATTGGCAGTAAGGCAAGAGTATGAATATGCAAAATACAGAACAAGATCCTTAATCTTTTAAAATAACAGATCATATTTAAACCAGAAACATCTAGAAATAGTAGTATTGGGGTATTATTTAGAAAGGTAGAGATAAACTGCAAATGAAACAGCCTTTGGGGGGAAGAGCAGCAATGCGTTAACTAGAAAACACTTTTTATTATAAACATTTTTATAATAAAAACATTGTAAACATTTTTTTCATTTTTATACTCGGTATATATACAAATATATGTCTATATACACATACACATGTACATATATCATTCACACACACACACACACAAAGTTAAGTTATAGGGAAAATTTAATAAGTCTACTATTTTCTTCCTAGAACTTAGTGGATTGTGAATCAAGTTGTGTGTATTCTCTACTTTGGAGACCATAATTTTATATAATATGATACAATGTTATTTTAATCAATCCTTTATAGAAATTTTGCAGGTAAGTAATATGCAGAGACCACTCTAGTTATCTCAAATAATTCATAAAAGACATTTCATATAGAGCCAAGTATCTGCCTAAGTCATTCCTAAGGGTTCAGGAGCCCTATATCCTTTTCCTGCACAGAAAGATTCTCGCACCACAGTGTTCAGAAAAATCACCTGGACCATATATAAAAAACACAGATTCCATGTTCTGCATAGCTCAGTGCATTTCTCTTCAGTAAAAACTATACTAGGACCTAGGAATCTGCATTTTTACTATTGCCACAGATGATTTTATGTCATTGATGACTAGATCTTAAGAAAAAAAAAACCATAAAGGTGCTCTTCTTAAATTCCATTTATTACAGTCAAGGGTTGGTAATCTTTTTCTATAAGGGGCTAAATAGTTGGTATTTTAGGCTCTACCAGCAATAAAGTCTGTATTGCACTGTTATGGTATAAAAATAGTTATAAATAATATGTAAAGAAATGAATGTAGCTATGTTCCAATAAAGATGTAGTAATTGACATAGAAATTTGACTTTCATGTAATTTTTACTAAATATTATTATTCTTTTGATTTCTTTCTACCATTTAAAATTGAAAAAAAAATTCTTTTTTTTATAATTTGTTTTAATTAGTTATACATAACAGCAGAATGTATTTTGACTCATTGTACACAAATGGAACACAGCTTTTCATTTCTCTGGTTGTAAAGGATGCAGAGTCACACCATATGTGCAATTATACATGTACATAAGGTAATAATATCCATCTCATTCTACCATCCTTCTCACTTTCCTCTGTCCAATCCAAAGTTCCTCCATTTTTCCCTTGCCTCCGCCTCCCATTATGGATCAACAGCTACATATCAGAGAAAACATTTGGCCTTAAATTTTTTGGGATTGGATTGGCTTATTTCGCTTAGCATGATATTCTTCAACTCCATCCATTTACCTGCAAATGCCATAATTTCACTCTTCTTTAAGGCTGAGTAATATATACCACTGTGTATATATACCACAGTTTCTTTTCCATTCATACATTGAAGGTCATTTAGGTTAGTTCCACAGTTTAACTATTGTGAAATGAACTGCTATAAACATTGATGTGGTTACCTCACTGTAGTATGCTGACTTTAAGTCCTTTAGATATAAACTGGGGAGTCGGAGAGCTGGGTCAAATGGTAGTTCCATTCCAAGTTTTCTAAGGAATCTTCCTACAAGCAACAGTAAAAACCATTCTTAATTCCAGGGTCTTGTGAAAACAGGGGTGGGCCTTATTTGCTATCAGGCAATAGTTTACTGACTCCAGATTTCGGGTACTCCGCGGCCAGTTATGGTTTGGGTATGAGGTTGTCCCCCTAAAATTCCTGTGTTAATGCAGGTGATGCAATGATTACATTGTGAGAAATGTGACCAAATCAGTGGATTAAACCATTTGGTGGACTAATAATTTGAAAGAACTACTAACTGGGTGGTAACTGCAAACAGGCAAGGTTTGGCTGGAGGAAGTAGGTCACTGCCATCTGTCCTTGGGATTTTATTTCCCTGGTGCTCTGTTTCTGCTTCCTGACTGCCATGAGTTGAGTAGCTGCCACAGCCCGGCTGGCTGGGCAAAATAACCGGGGGGTGACGAATAACTTGTGTATGTTGATACAGCAGGAGTGGAAGCCGTTTATTGCAGGACAGGAGCAGTATTTATACATTCCACACAGCTTATCTAAGATACATCAGTCAACCAATAAAGAATCTCCACACTTAATGGCTCGCTGGTGTTACTTCACAAACCACTCCCTCTGGCATTTTGCCAGGCGCCATCCAGACTTGTTTACAGACTCTAACATTTCTCTGGCAAAATGCCAGGCGCCATCCTGACTTGTTTACAGACTCTAACAAGTAGCTTTCCTTCACCTCACCCTTCTTCCACGATGCTCTGCCTCACCTTGGGCCCAGAGTAATGGAATCACTCAACCATCACTGGACCTCTGAAACTGTAAGCCAACATAAACTTTCCTTCTCTGTTGTTCTTGTCAGTTATTTTGGTCACAGCAATGAAAGCTGCCTAACACAACCACTAAGTAAGCACAGACTCACAGAGCACATGGAGAGAAGGAGGCTCTAGAAACCAAAACTAAAAGAGATCTGTGACTCACCATAAATTAACCATCTAACTCTTAATACCAATGAAACTAACTGTAAAATTGGTCCTTCCTCTCTTCCCCACGTATTCTATCAGGGAGAATGATTTGTGACTTCCTTTCATCCTCTAGTCTTACCCCATTCTTTTAGAACTTTCTTTGATGATTATTTTAATCTAATTTCACTCACATAAAGATACTGATAGGAAAGGTGAAGCACAGCATGCTCTCCTCCAAATAGTTTTATTTTAGATTAGGATTCCCGTCAAGAATCAGGCTTTCTGCAGGACTTAAAATTACCTTCTTAACTTATCCATATACATTTTGAAGTTGTAAAAGTAATTCTGAATTCGGGACATCCACTGATACACCAAAAAGTTTAAATTTGTCTGAATTGCTAACTATTGTCCGTCATACTAGACAAGATTTTTGTATCCCAATAAATCACTCATTCTTCTTGTCACTTATTTGATGATATTTATGAATAATAATACAGGATATAAGGATTAATAACAGTATATAACTAAATCTGGTTTAGAGTAATGGATCCCTAACTTGAATTTGGGATCATAAATATGATCATTTTGATGTCAGTTATTAGGGTTTCAGACTAGTCCCTTGACCAGAAAATCAGGATGATATTTTTCTTAGGTTTCAGGCTTCCATTAAAGATAGTCTGACATCTCTGAGGTTTTACCTGTCTTGAATTTTCCTTTTCAAGCACTCACATTTAGATAGAAACTATTTCAATTAAATATTAGCTTGTAATTAAGGTTTTCTCCTTTAATATTTAGAATAAAAATACATACACCAGGCTAATGCATATTTTTGTCATCAATTTGTTGTCATTATTTTAGATTTTATAAAATAAATAATCTAATAATTACTAGACAAATAAACCAATCAGTATATCTTCTTATATTTTCAAGTTATAAATGAGGGGGCTTTGCAATAATATAGTCATTTGAGACAATTCAAAAATAAAACTCACATATTAAGTGTTCAAGTTGTATATCTTTGATTTTATCATGAAAGGCAATTAATGATTCCAAAATGCAGTACAATTTAATGGTCTGTTAGAAATTGAAAATAAAAAGGAAACATACTTCTGTGCAGGGTCTCCAGACTTAGTGAACACTAATAATCACATGGCCTTGAAAATGAATTGTCTACAATCTATTAGCAGCTCTGTCCCATTTACATCTTAGTTGCCACTTCACATTCAGACAAATAGTTTTCAAAAAGTAAATGAAACTGTGATTTGTCCAATCCTTTCATTGTTACTAATTCGATCAATTATTCAACATTGAAATTCCTTAGGCATTAAAAAAATGCAAATATTAGCAGCAGCCAAGAAAGCAGATGTGTAAAAATGTACACAAGAGAAGAAAGTTTTGGCATTTTAACTCTATACTCTGTTTAATCTCACAGGTACCTCTGTTATTTCCAAATTGGTCTGAATTCTTCCCTAAAATTACACCACACACACACACACACACACACACACACACACTAACCTCTCTCCTCCCATTTTCTTCTCCACATTCACCCCACTCTTGACACTCTCCAGAAAAACTAGTTGACCTCAATAATTTAACATTCATTTTCTAAAATCAGAATGCTTGCTTTACTCTCTGGTATAAATCTTCAATATCCCCTGCTCCCTTCTAGCTATAAACATGCTAGAGAGATTAAAAGAAAAATGGAAGGTGAATAGCCTTTGAAACTAGATTTTTCACTAACCTGCTGCTTCTCTCTGTTGTTCCTTATGACGCACCTAATGAACTTTTAAAGAGTCTGTCCATTCTAAAGCTGATTGCTACACATCCCTTCAAGGCAATTTGTTCATCATTCCTATATAATTTGTCCTCAAGGACTGCTGTTAAAATTAAAAATGGATAAAATGTTTCAAGTGCAGACAGAAGCCATAGGATATGCCCTCATGGATTGTCCTTGTCTCTACCACAAGGAACAAAGACCAAGCCATACAGCTCAGTGCATATTAAAATATGATCATTTTCCACCAAAGGACTTACACTAACACATCTGGAAAACTTCCACATGCATAGCAAAACCTGAAATAATCTTAAACAGAACAAATGCAACATTTTAAGTTGATTTTTTGAACCATAAGATCAGATAGATACAGTGAGAGCAATGTTAGCAGCCCCAACTATAATAAACGACCCAAAGTACACTGTTGGAAGCATGGAAATGCCTTTCTTAGCATCTTCTTTGACTAAAAGGAGGTTTAATGTAAGTACACAATGCAACACTAAAATAAAAGCTGCAGGTTCAAATGACAACAGAAGACAGGTAGTGTAAATGATGTGGTAGGCTGGGGAGAAGTGGGAATAAGAATGTTGTCTAAATGGGGATGGCAACACTGATTTCCATCTGAGTGTTGTGAGAGAGACTAAATCTTTTAATTATTTTTAAATAAGGTAGAAATCTTGATTTTTAAGTAAGATTCCCCAATGTGAAATTCTAGTAGCTATTTTTAAAAAATTAAACTAGGTGCAAGTCATGAAAAAAAATCAAGTCTATGAGCTCCTAGTCTGTCATATATACTCTAGAGAAATTATCATAGTCCCTCATACTCTATCATCATAGGGCAACTCTTTGGTAATCCTGGTTTTTGGTTTTTGTTTGTTTGTTTGTTTTGGGGGGAAGGTATCAGATGGAGCAACTCCTTGGATGAGTATGTGACAAAACTGAGAAAAGAAGTACCACAAAATTATGCTTCATTCCTACCTTTCCTAGGGCTAAACATTGGGTACTTTGGTCAGAGAAACATGGGATCATGTTAGACGTGAACTAGGGTAATGCTAACTCTCTTCTATCAATGACTACCTTAGTATGTGAGAGCTAAAAGTGAAGTGGGCTGAGAATGCAGAGAGCCTCTATAGAAAGTGTCAGGCCTTCTGCAGACAGATGACTTAGCAAACTAGCAAACATCTGTATAGAAGGTTAAGGTGATAAAAACAGAGCTGGAGGACTAGGTTCTACCATATCATACAGCTGTAACCCTAAGGCTGGGATCCCAGCTCCTTGTCATGCCAGCAGGAAGAGGGAGCATGAAGAACCAGAGAGCTTCTTTACCTGGCTTACTGACCATTCTGCTGCAGGTGCAGATGAGTTAGGAGAGGTCATCAAAGATGATATTTGGCCAAATCTATTGCAGTACTACTTGGTTTCTGTTATGGATGATGGAGAAGTGAAAATAGAAGAAGAAGAAAATGATAATGAAGAAGAAGAAGGATTGGAAGATATTGATGAAGAGGAGGATGAAGGTGAAGAAGATGAAGATGATTATGAAGGGAAGAAAGGAGAGGAGGATGAAGGAGAAGATGATTAATTGAACACTAATGGATTGCAATCTTTTTTTTCTTTTTTGATTTTTAATTCAATCCCTGGGAGCAAGTTGCATTCCATCCCTCTCCCTGCCTTGTGCTTAGTTGCTCTGTTCTTGAGATCTCTTTTCTCAAACCAGGTGCTCAAATACCTTGAGCAAAGTACAAAGGGAAAAGAATCTCTACACCCTAATATTCTAAATTCATTTTTATTTCTTCCTGTCTCAAAACAAAAATCTGTATGGAATCAGCACCACCATGCTCTGTGGGAAAAAAGGAAACCCTTCTGCTTCCTCACTCTGCTGGGAGTGGAGGGTGCTGGGCCCCTGTGTAGGAGTGCACAGAATTCTAGATTTTTTTCTCCTTTCTCTGTATATTGGGCTCAGAGATTACACTGTGTCTCTATGTGAATACGGATAGTTAGCATTAACCAACATGTATCTGCCTACTTTTTTCTTGTTTAAAAAAAGAAAAAAAAAGTTTTAAAAAATGGGGTTATAGAAGGTCACCAAAGGATGGGTTTGAGATGTTTGGGTGGGTTAAGTGGGCATTTTGACAACATGGCTTCTCCTTCAGCATGTTTAATTGTGATGTTTAATGGACATCCTTGCAGTTTAAGATGACACTTTTAAAATAAAATTCTCTCCTAATGATTATATGAGCTCTGCGACTCGACAGGGGAATCAGTAGGATCTTATTTGAAATTGACATTCTCTATTGTAATCTTGTTTATTTATTTTTAAATTTTCTTTTTTTGTTTTTACTGGAAAGAAAAAATGATGCTCAGTTTTAAATGATAAAACTGTACAAGTTGCTTTGTTACAATAAAACTAAACGTGTACACAAAGGACTTGATGCTTTTCTCTCAGAATAAATATATTTTTAATATGACATTCCAAGTTTGACTTATATAATAACACCATTGTCAAACTTTGTCACCCTAACTTTATATAGGATATATAGTATATATTTGGATATGCACTTTGCATGATGACCTCAGGGCAACGTGGATTGAGTGAAGATATTTGAATCAATGTCTTAATTTCTCCATAGCTGGGAAACATGGATACAATTTGCTATTGGTTTCTGAAAACATAAATGTCATTTGGGATACTAGAACTCAAAAGTGAGTTCTGAGTGATACCCTTGATTTTTTGTCTCAAATTGGCAGTTTTTAAAGTGGGCTTTCATTTACCTGGATATAGTAGTGCTTGCTGCCACCATCAAACAGACCTGATGCTCTAATGACATGGGACAGGTTGCTGGCATATCTTCATTGGCTCTATAAAGTGTGGCCAAGAAAATGGGCTCTCAGAGTAAGAAGTCCGGATTGGTGGTCAGGAAGACATTTTTGTCTCTTTAAGTCCCAGGTATCTGGCATACAATTCTCCAGCACCAACGTGTGGATCTTGGTAGGATGATGTCCTGCTCTGTCTGCTCAACGCTGCTGTGCAGAGGGCAGCACTTTGAAAAGCTACCTAATGCATAAGCTTTTTAATGCTGTAAAATATAGCTGAAATTAAATGCTACTTTTTCAGAGGTGAATTAGTGGATGGCCTGGTCAAATTCAAAGCTTTTTGTTGTGTAAAACTTTATATATGGAACTATTCCATCAAGAGGCAAAGCCTAA
This sequence comes from Marmota marmota marmota, assembly GCF_001458135.2. Taxonomy (NCBI): domain Eukaryota; kingdom Metazoa; phylum Chordata; class Mammalia; order Rodentia; family Sciuridae; genus Marmota; species Marmota marmota. The sequence continues at coordinate 10,394,263 of NW_026000221.1, forward strand.
TTAAAACCTGTCTAGATGGATAATAAGTAATTTGTGCACAGGTCTCTGTTTAGTAAATACATCACTGTATACCTGTCAGAAAACTTGCTCCAATAAAGGAACATGAAGATTTTTTAAAAATAATAATATGGAAGAAATGTAATGTGGGTTCTGGATAAAGTTTCTGAAAGTATAAACCCCTGATCTGATTACACTGCTGCTTGGGATGTAAAAGCAAGTGTATTTGCTTAAAAAAAACACTTTAATAATTTTATGATAAAATTTCTACCATGAATATTTCATAAAGGAATCTGATTCAGGTAGAGACTGGATATTCTTGAGACTGTTGGCAATAGATAAAGCATTTTACATGGCTAGAACCCTTCCTCTTATGAACTACCTCTATGCCTCTCTTCTCTCCTGCTACCTCCTGTTTGTGAGGGTCCTATAGACCAGTGAACATTCACAAGAGCTCCAGATATCTCTGGAGGAAATTCCCACATCTAGATACAGACCAAAGAATGTTAGGATCCACAGCAGCATGTCACAATCCAGAGCAACCTCTCTGCACCAGGAGGATCACACCAGTCACCTTCTAAGGCTGTATTGCATTTCCTTTGTGTAGCATAACTGAGAATGTGACTGTCAATTGGCCTTCAGGGAGGGCTCTTCTACTGCTGGTCCTGAGAGTTTCTTTCTTAAATAGTTCTCCTGGGCTGGGTTGACAACTTGCTCTCTAAGGCAATGACAAACCATTAGCTGGTCCATCTTCAGCACTCAGCAGGAGACAGTTATAATATAAAGTCAAGGGGGAGTAATCCAGAGCAAACAGTGAGATTTTAAGTGTAAAGCCCTTAAGTAATAAATTTGGCCTTTTTCCTCAAAAGGCAACATACACAGTCTAAAATTCAGTATATTGCAGGGACCAATATTTCTTTTTGCTCTTGCTGTTTTTTGAGTGAGTCAGACAGTTTGAGAGCACAATTTTTGGTATTATAGTATAGATTTTGTCATTCATTTCCTTCTTCAAAGGAGCGGGAAGGTCCACCATTGACATTGTGTTTGAAATGCTGTCTTGGAATTGGTTGCAGAATTTCTATTGAAATCTTAAAAGCTGATAATCAGAAGCCTGGCTCATAACAAAATCAGACTGTCACTCTAAGAATTGAGAAGAGAATTTTGAGAATTATTTTTTCTAATATAGGAATAAACTATAATAAAATAAAAATAAAATATAAATAAATAAATTTTATAATAAATAAAAGTTGAAATAGGAGAAATTCTTCTGATGTAAAACCTATGGCTTATAAAACACTGTAATTGTGCATGGCTGATTGGTGAGATCACAGCAATGCATAATAAGAATTTTTATTTGTGAAAATAGAAAACTCAGATTTCAAATTAGATCACTTAAGTACATACTTTATAGAAAAAAAGAGATTAGAGATCTATGAGCCATCTTTGACCTTACTTCCATTGCATACTTTATGAAGCTCTAAGATAAAAAGTTAAAACAGTTCTATCAGATGCATAATGTCCATTAATGAATAATTATTTTAGGATTTTTTTCACATATCACTCAATTTTCTTTTCCATATTACAAGAATATATGGGAGACCTATATTTATGCTATAATATAATTTCAGAAATGTTTTTCAATATTTCTTCATAGATTTTTGGTTATGCCTGCTTATTCATAAATACCTAAATAATTGAAGAAAAGAGATCTCAACATTAGCCTTGAAACATGTCACTTCCTTTGTTGCATGTGCGCTGGGGTGCACGTGTGTTTACGTATACTGCTGTACTTATAACCAGAAAGCATTTTTTTTAAGCTTTACCTTTTGGGGAAACTCTATATTCACATCAAGTAATGCTGCTACAATGCCAGACAACAAGCACTCAACCTCCTTCTGGTTCTATTTTTTAAAAGATTGTTTTGACAGCTCTAATTATGGCAAACAGAAATGCCAGTCAGGTAGCTGAACTTGTGTTTCAAAGACTAACCCTCAGGACTGGATTTATTAAATATTAAATATGAGCATTAAGAATATCATACATTTTACATAGAATATTTTGGTTCCAACATGACTTCCTCACTGGAATCATTGGTCAATCCAGTCCCTTGCTACTATCTTACCTGAATTATGCACAAGGCATGACATTTTCCTGCAGAAATCAGCAAGTGAACTGGAACAACCTCTCTGCAGTAAGGCCCTGTCAACATATATTATGCTTCTTTTTCTGAATTATACTCTGATGATAATAAAGTGAAGTAGGTTAAGAAAGGAAAATTAATTTTCTTTATAAAAAACATCCAATGAAGCTTTTATTCACTTCTGGCAGAGATTCACCAGATGTTGAGAGCAACATCCTGTGCTTAAAAGAAAATATCAAATTCTGTTCCCCACTCAAAAAGGAAGTGCTTGTGACATGATTTCTAAAGTGATAAATTAAGGAATTAATGACTAGATCACAAAGAGTGAGATGAGAATTGTAATAAAACAAGTACATATTCTACCTTATAAAGACCTGAATAGGATTAAAATATTTACTAGATTACTGATGCCTACTACTCTGATTAAAAGTTAAAGGAAAGTAACAGATCATGTGCCTAGGATTAACATCCATTTATTTCTACTAGACTAATAAATATATAAAGAATATTAATTGTGTGATCAGTTGTACAAGTTGGCTTTTTTCTTTTAAGAATAGAATTTATTTTAGGGACAGCATCTATGTAAAAATATCTTTGCATCATCAATTTTTCCTATCTAAAACCCCAAATACATAGATGAATTGTAAACATAACTATTCTGATGACCCTAAAACAGTGTGCTTGTCTTTCTGAAATGCAATTTGAGTTGCAAAGATATTAATCGTATTCAATGTCATTTTAATGTTAAATATAAATTATTGGAAAGTAGATATATTTTATCTTAACTCACAAATAATTATAAAACACAATTAGAAAGAACAATACATTCTCCAACCATTCTATATAAATCTGAGTTCTACTGTTCTTTTAGAGTTGTTAATAAATCTTTAAGAGTAAAAACTCAAGGAATTTTTCTTTTGCAAGATTTGTTTTGATGGTTCCCAAGAGATGAACTAGAGAAAAATTCATCTTATGAGATGTGCAAAGGGAGCCAATTTGTTTTATTATGCAGGCAGGTTAGTCTCTTCTGTATCTTTATCTAAGGTGCAAAAAAAGGACTTCTATCCAGCAGAATGAAATTCTTTCATATAATTATCTTTGCAGCAATAAACATGGACTTGCTTTTTCTTTCAAACGTATACTAAAATAAGTTTCCCTATGCTATACTGAGGTATATTAAGGACAGTTTCTCATGTAGGAAGTGCAGAGTGATAGTTAACAGGAAGAGCTGAGGAATAATAAAAACTCAAGTTCAAAGTTTGTTATGCCACAGTTTGCTGTTATTTGCCATTTTATTTAGAAAAAAAAATTTGAAAGCCTCAGCTTCCTTATTTGTGACATATATAATATCTATATAATTTATTATATTTATATATATATAATTTATTTTATACATACATAAATTATACATATAAATTATATTAGAACATACTTTACAAGGTTTATTATGAAGTCAAATATTTTATTTTCATAATTTTTAGGATTCAAGTACATAGTAAATACTTATTATTGTTTGGTTTTACAAAATTTAACATATTTTTACAAGAAAGTAATACAAAAGTAGTATCATAATACAAAAGTAATAGTTTAGTACAAATATATCTGTATGTACTGTGTTAGCTTTCCACTACTGTAACAAACTACTTGAAATAATCAACTTTGAGAAAAAAGAGCTGGGTGTAGTGGTGCAACCTGTAATTCCAGTAGCTCTGGAGCCTGAGACAGGAAGATTCTAAGTACAAACCCTCAGCAACTTAGCAAGGCACTAAGCAATTTAGTGAGACACTGTCTCAAAATAAAAAGTAAAACTGGCTGAGGATGTGGCTCAGTGGCTAAGTTTCTTTGGGTTCAATCCCTGGTACCCCCCCCCCCAAAAATAGAGAGAAAAGTCGGATGTGGCACCGTTGCTTAAGCCTATGAGTGATGGAATAAGCTGCTCACCTGGTAGCAACTGGAAAGAGAAAGAGACCAGCATCCTATAATCCCTTCAAGGAAACACCCCCTAATTACCTAACTTTCTTCCAACATCCACACCTCTTAAAGGTGCCACTACTGACCAACCCTTAAATATATGGGCATTTCGGGGCCATTCCAGATTCAAACTACATCATTTACCTTTTGTGTGTGTGTGTGTGTGTGTGTATATACTTTGAAAGAGTATAAGAATTGATAATAAAAAACAACAGTCTTGTGGCTGGGCATTTAGCTCAGTAGTAGATCACTTGCTTAGCATTTGTAAAGTCCTGGGTGGTGCTATTGGGAGGTGATGTGGACCATTAAAAGGATCAGAAGGGAGGTCCTTGGTCTGTTAGGGCCTGCTCTTGTAAACTACTGCTCTCACTCTCTTTTGAGACTGAGACAGCATGTCAAGTAGTCTGGCCAACCTACTGAATAGGCTAGATTGGAAAGAGACCAAGAGAGTGTGCTGCTGCCATTCTAGCTGAGGCAAAAGCCATGCAAATGAAGCTATCTTGGATCATCTAGTCCTGGTTGAGATTCCATATGACTATAGCTCCACATGCAATCCCAGGAGAGTAGCTACTGGGATTGACCACTACTGACCAATCTACCACATGGGCATTGGGGGGCCATTCTACCTGAGACCAAACCAGGTATCCAAATACTGAGCAAGTAAATGGTGGTTGCCTTAAAGCCCTAAGTTTGAGGTGGTTTGTTATAGAGCTATAGAAAACTCAGTGTGAAGACATTTGTGATCTATGCAAATAATCACCAAAAGCAACTTCAGTAGAAAAGGATCTTAATAATTAAATAGACAATGTAACACCATCTGTAGGTGTTAGTCATCTTTCCCTGCCTTAACCCCAGCCCCTACCCTTAGTTCATGAACACTGTGATCATGAAGACAAGGATGAAAGTTACATGTGGGCTCAACAGCATGGCTTTCCACTTGTCAAGCCTTATCTGACTATATCATTGCCAAGTGCCCAAAATTCAGAAAATAACAGAGTCCAGTGCTATTCCATGGCTGGAACAGCCAGGCACTTAGCACCAGCTTGACTACACGGGACTATTTTCATCATGGAAAAAGCAGGGCTTCATTTTCAGTGGAATAAACATTTACCATGGATACTGATTTGTCTTCTCTGCCCACAATGCTTGTGCCAAAACTACATTTGAGGACTTGAAAAAATTCTTATTCACCATCATGATGTTACACACAGCATTGTTTCTGAGCAGGGAACTCCTTTTATAGCAAATGAAGCCTGGGTATGGGTGCTTGCATATAGGAATTTACTGATACTGCCTCATTTTCTAACAACCAGAAGCAGCTGGTCTAATAAAATATGGAATGACCATTCAAAGACTCAGTTCTGGCACAAAGTGGAATATGTAAGGCTGGGTAATATCTTCCAAGATGGATACATACTCTGAGCCAGCAATTAATATATGGTACCATTTTTTTTCTATAGTCAAGATTCTTGGCTCCAGAAATAAAGAAGCAGAAACGGGAATGACTCCTTCAACTCTAATGATCTAGCAAAATTTTTGTTTCCTGTCCCTGCACCTCTAAAATCAGCTGGTTTAGATATCTCAGTTTCCAAGGGAAGAATATTTCCATCAAGAAATATAATAGTGGGGGTGGGGGTTGTGGTTCAATGGTAGAGCGCTCGCTTAGCACGAGCAAAGCCCTTGGTTCGATCCTCAGCACCACAGAAAAATGAATAAATAAATAAAATAAAGGTATTGTATCCATCTACAACTAAATTAAATAAATAAATATTAATAAAAGAAAAGAAATACAATAGTGGTTTCATTAAGGTGGAAGCTGAGATTTCTGCATTCATATTTTGATTCTTTGTGCCAGAAAACCAACAGGAAAATAAGATGCTTCTTACCAGAGAAAAACTGTGTTTTCAAGAACAAAAAAGGATGAGGAGAAGTTTGCCTAGGATGAAGATTTTATGGTACATCTATTAGTTCTCACATGTTCTGTGATAGATTAATGAAAATCTAAAAGAACCCAGAAGCCAGTCTTCTTTTGTCACCAATCCTTCAGGTGATTTTTAAGATCACCTCACCATGCAAAGAACCACAATCACTAATTGCTGAAGGCAAAGGAAATGTTGAAGGGGTAGTAGAAGAGGAAAGTAAATAAAACTACTTGCCCAGTAATAATGAGTTGTGATTGTTATTTTGATATGTGTGTGTGTGTGTGTGTGTGTGAGTCTCCTCTCTCCCATTTCCTTCTAACAGAAGCTATCTTAATAATAGTTAATTATATACTCTTACATTTCCATATTTAAGTTAGAAATATAAAAGGTGGTGTGAGATCCAGTTGTAAGAGAAATAAACTTCATCCAAAGATAGATCAAATGAATTTGTACTTTGTATATCCTTTTCCAGGGAGAAATTAGCATGTTTTCAGTTGTTCCATAGATAAATACATCACAGTAAATAAAAGCACATTTTTTTACTGTCCTTAATTGGATATTAGATATAGTTAAAAGATGAAGTAAAGGGCAGATTGTATGTGGTCACTGCATTGTAAACTTGATTAAAATGGAAACTCTATTTCCCATAATTATTCTATTTCATTTTAGAATCCAGGGGTTTAAGTTGGCCTGAAGAGGAAGGTGCTTGAGATTTGAGAGGTGGAAATAAATCAGCATCCATTACTCTGTGAAAGTCAATTAATATGCCAGGCAAATAAAGAGAAGCCTGGTAGCTTCTGTCTTCTAAATCTCCTTTTCTCTTTTCCTCCCTGCTACCCTATCTAAACAACAGGGGCCCTGGGCCCCTAGCAGATGCCTGACTGATAACACACACACCCTTCACAAAATTCCTCTGGCATTCTCACTTTGGTGCAAATAGTGCTTCACTTCTCAGATACTTCCCTTCAAGATCTCACTTGCCCACCTCTACCAGTGCCTCAGGAAGCTTTTTCAGTTCCACCCATAATTGTATAAGGTCTTACTATAAGAAATTCTTTTTTCGTAACAATATTGATTCTGCTTCTCAAACTTAACCCTAATATAAGGTCAAATCACAAATATGTTTTACTCAGTTTTGTGCTGCTATAACAGAATACCACAGGTTGGGCATCTTAAAAAAACTAGAAATTGATTTTCTTACAGATCTGAAAAATTAGAAATTCAAGATTGACAGCTTGACATCTGGTAAGGGCCTTCTTTTTGCATCATCACATGATGGAAGGAAAAAGTGCAACAGAGCAAGGAGACAAGCTTGCCATATTATATAAGGATACCAATCCCACTTAGGAGGCAGAAACCCTCATGGCCTAATCCCTCTTAAAGTTCTCACCTCTTAATAATGTTATAGTGGCAATTCATTTCAACATAAAAAAAAGTTTTGGAGAGGACATGCAAATCATAGTAGATAATTTTTAAAACTATCTCCTTTTCTAATATAAAATATTTAAGCTACAAAATTTCCCTTTATCAACTGCTTTAAATGTATCTCACAAATTGTCATTATAACTACTTTCAAAATATTTATTAATTTACATCATAACTTTTTTGACCCAGAAGTTATTTAAAATTGTCAGTTATTGATTTCAAATTAATTTCCACTGTATCAGGGAACATGCTCTGTTGGCTTTCCATCCTTTGTAGTTTTATGTTAAGACTTGTTTAAGACCCAGAAGATAGTCTGTCCAGAATATTCTATTTGCACTTAAAAAACCTAATGTATCCCGAGTTTTGCAGCATAATGCTCTACAAATGTCAATTAGGTCAAGTAGGTTGACAATTGTTCAAAATTTTCTACATCTTTACTATTTGTTTACAAAATACTAAGAGAAGATCATTTAAAATTCCACCAATGATTATGGATTTTGTATTTCTCCCTTAGTTCTGTCATATTTTGCTTCATGTATTTATAAACTCTGATATTGGTACGCACACATTTAGAATTGTTTTATCCTAATGAACTGATCCTCTTTAACTCTGATAATCTTTGCATGCAGTCCATTTTATATGAGATTAAGATAGATACACTAGTTTTTTGATTGGCACAGTATATCTTTTTTCTGCTTTTACCTTCAAGATTTTTTTTTTAAATATTCATGTTTGGTACCTGTTATAAATGGCATACATTTGTTTCTCACATTTATTCAGTGTGAGTAATTATGTCTTTCAATTTGAATGTTTAGTCCATTTATATGTAATGTAATTAATAATATAGATAGATTTAAATCCAATATTACTTTTGTTTTCTATTTCTCACCTCTGTTCTTTATTACTATTCTTTTTTTCCTACCTTACTTAGGATTAATTGAATATATGTTTACTTTTTCATGGTGTTTCATTTTATTTCCCTTATTGACTTTTTACTTTATGCCTTCTTGAATTATTGATTTTTAGCAGCTGTTCCAAGGAGGTACTATATAATAAAACTTCCTCTGACAATAGAAATATTCTATATCTTTGTTAAACACAATAATCACTGATCATATATGGCTGTGGAACAGCTTAAATATGGCCAGAGCAACTGAGGAACTGTATATATTAAGTTAATTAAGTTTTAAATGAATGAAAATAGTCAGGTGTGGTTAATGACTACCATAATAAACACAGAAAATATAGGAATTACAATATGCTTCCTTATCTTGTAAATTAATATCATATCACTTTGAAAGCAAAATTACATTCCTTTGAATTATTTATTACTGTCATATATTTTATTTCTACATATTTAATATAAATCCCATAATGTTTTTACTATTTTTGCTTTAAACAATTGCTTTTAAAGAATTTTTAAATGGCACAAAAATAGACAAAATTTGTCTTTATATCATTATTTTATAGTTTTATAATAGTATTATTTAGCATTTTCAGTAGTAAAACATAATGCCGAGACTGGAGGAGGAAGCCCAGCCCTGGCCCCCGCCCGCCAGACCGGAGGAAGCCCATCAACCCTTAAAACCTATCAACCGGGGGTGTGGCTACCAGCATGGTTCTGCGGCTGATCCAGGTACCCAGTTTCCAACTCCCCCGCCCTTAGCTGCAATAACTCAAAATTTTTCCCACAAGCTTTTGGGGGGTGTAGCTATCAACGCAAAACAAAAACTGTATAGGCACCTGGTTTCCATCTCAGAGAGTAGAGTAGGGAGGCTACAGGTGGAAGCTCATGTCCTTTCACACTGGCTACATCCACCACCACGAACACAGAGGCTCAAGCTAGGAATAGACAACCCCACCTACTAGAAGAAAGGAAAACAGTGTTCTGAGGGACTTTTTTTTTCTACCTTTTCTTCTCTCTCTTTCACAACCTCAACATATGTGAAACCAAGAACTGTGCATGAAATAGGACTTTTAACAACTGAATCACCAGAATAATATAATATAGAGAAATTGCATATGCCCCACCTCCCCCCCTTTTTTCTTTTTCTTTTTTCTTTCTTATTTTCTTTTTCCCTCTCTCTTTTTTCTCTTTTCTTCCTTGATATTTTTTTTCTTCATTCTTACTCCCTCTATCCCACTTTCAACCCCCTTTTACTATCTATACGTAGGGTAACTTACTAAATACAGATAGGAGGTTGAATCTATACATTCTTCCATAAATTACCAGTCTATTGGTTAGAGTTCTCCAAAGTTGCTAAGTTAGATTAACCTCATACCCTCACTCCTTTCCCCCTAAGCAAAACATCCTACGTCTGAAATTCAGTTTTTTATATGCCACCAGAAATGGTATGCCTTTTATGAAACTAATGACTATATTTTTAAATAATATTTGAAGCCAATATCTGTAGACTTAGAGTCTAACTATAAATGTATTAATAATGAAAATTTGTGCTTAGATGATGTACTATTGATATTGGGAATTGTCAACATTGTCTTTCTCAACAAAATAGAGATTTGGAGCTATACAAGAGCAATATAAATATATAAGGGGGAAATCATTAACACAACAGTTTCACAAAGCTGGAAAGAAACATGAGCAGTATGAAAAGACAAGGAAAGAAAGAACCACAAACAACGCAGGTCAATTCAATATTAGAAGGGGTAATATCTGTAGCAGATGGAATGTCAGATAAAGAGTTCAGGATATACATGCTTCAGATGATCTGGAGTCTCAAGGAAGACATTAGACAGCAAAATCAGACAATGAAAGATCACTTTGACAATGAATTACATAAACAAATCCAAGAAGCAAAAGATCAACTCTACAGGGAGATAGATTATTAAAAAAAAAATAACAAACAAACAGAAATCTTGGAAATGAAGGAAACAATGAACCAAATTAAAAGTTCAAATGAGAGTATTACCAGCAGAGTATAACACTTAGAAGATAGAACATCAGACAACGAAGACAAAGTATTTCAACTTGAAAAGAACATAGACAGCTCAGCGAGAATGTTAAGAAACCATGAGCAGAACATCCAAGAAATATGGGATAACATAAAGAGACCAAACTTAAGAGGATATAAGAGGTCCAAACCAAAGGAATGAGCAATCTGTTCAATAAAATAATACGAGAAAAATTCCCAGACTTGAAGAATGAAACAGAATTCCAAATCCTAGAAGCCTACAGGACGCCGAATGTGCAAAATCACAAGAGATCCACAGCAAGACACATCACAGTGAAGATGCCCAACATACAGAATAAGGAGAGAATCTTAAAAGCCACAAGAGAGAGGAAGCAGATTACATTTAGGGATAAGCCAATCAGGATAACAGCTGATCTTTCAACACAGACTCTGAAAGCTAGAAGATCCTGGAACAACATATTTCAAATGCTGAAAGAAAATGGGTTCCAACCAAGAATCATGTATCCAGTGAAATAAACTTCAGGATTGAAGATGAAATAAAAATCTTCCACAATAAACAAAAGTTAAAAGAATTTGCAGCTAGAAAACCAGCGCTTCAAAACATCCTTGGCAAAATATTACAGGAAGAGGAAATGAAAAATAACAATGAAAACCAACAGCGGGAGGTAGTACAGTAAAGGAAAAACTAATCAAAGAGGAAAAACAAATCATGTTAAGTTACATAAATAAACAAATATGGCTAGAAGTACAAACCATATCTCAATAGTAACCCTAAATGTTAATGGCTTAAATAGGCTAATAGACTGGATTTAAAAAAAAAAAAAAGATCCAACAATATGCTGCCTACAGGAGACTCATCTGATAGGAAAAGAGATACACAGACTGAAGGTGAAAGGTTGGGAAAAATCATACCACTCACATGGACCTCGGAAGCAAGCAGGGGTGTCCAAACTCATATAAAATAAAATAGACTTCAAGCCAAAGTTAATCAAAAGGGATAAAGAAGGACTCTACATACTGCTCAAGGGAACCATACACCAACAAGACTTAATGATCATTAATATATATGCCCCAAACAATGGTGCAGCTACGTTCATCAAACAAACTCTTCTCAAGTTCAAGAGTCAAATAGACCACAACACTATAATCATGGGAGATTTTAACACACCAGTCTAACCACTGGACAGATCTTCCAAACAAAAGTTGAAAAAAGAAACTATAGAGCTCAATAATATTAGACTTAATTGACATATATAGAATATACAACCCAACATCAAGTGGATACACTTTTTTCTCAGCAGCACATGGATCATTCTCAAAAATAAACCATATATTATGTCACATGGCAAATCTTAGCAAATACAAAGGAGTAGAGATACTACCACGCATTTTATCTGATCACAATGAATGAAATTGGAAATCAATGATAAAATAAGGAAGAAAAATCTGTACATCACATGGAGAATAAACAATATGCTACTGAATGAACAAAGGGTTACAGAAGACATCAAAGAGGAAATTAAAATATTCTTAGAGGTAAATGAAAGACACAACATATCGAAATCTCTGGGACACTATGAAAGCAGTACTAAGAGGAAAATTCATTTCATGGAGTACATTCCTTAAAAGAAGGAAAAGCCAACAAATAAATGACCTCACACTACATCTCGAAGCCCTAGAAAAAGAAGAATAAATCAGCAGCAAATACAGTAGAAGGCAAGAAATAATTAAAATCAGAGCTGAAATCAATGAAATTGAAACAAAAGAAACAATTGAAAAAATTGACAAAACTAAAAGTTGGTTCTTTGAAAAAATAAATAAGATTGATAGACCACTAGCCATGCTAACAAAAAGAAGAAGAGAGAGAACCCAAATTACTAGCTTACGGGATGAAAAAGGCAACATCACAACAGACACTTCAGAAATACAGAAGATAATTAGAAATTATTTTGAAACCCTATACTCTAATAAAATAGAGGATAGTGAAGGCATCAATAAATTCCTTAAGGCATATGATCTACCCAGATTGAATCAGGATGATATATACAACCTAAATGGACCAATATCAATTGAGGAAATAGAAGAAGCCATCAAAAGACTACCAAACAAGAAAAGCCCAGGACAGGAGGGATATACAGCAAAGTTTTACAAGACCTTTAAAGAAGAACTAATACCAATATTCTTCAATCTATTTCAGGAAATAGAAAAAGAGGGAGTACTTCCAAATTCATTCTACAAGGCCAACATCATCCTAATTCCAAAACCTGATAAAGACACTTCAAAGAAAGAAAACTACAGACCAATATCTCTAATGAACCTAGATGCAAAAATCCTCAATAAAATTCTGGCAAATCAGATACAAAAACATATCAAAAAGATCTTGCACCATGACCAAGTGGGATTCATCCCTGGGATGCAAGGCTGGTTCAATATACGGAAATCAATAAATGTAATTCACCACACCATAGACTTAAAGATCATCTCGATAGATGCAGAAAAAGCATTCAACAAACTACAGCATCCCTTTATGTTCAAAACACTAGAAAAATTAGGGATAACAGGAAATTACCTCAACATAGAAAAAGCTATATACACTAAGACTCAGGCCAGTATCATTCTAAATGGAGAAAAATTAAAGGCATTCCCTCTAAAATCTGGAACAAGACAGAGATGCCCTCTCTCACCACTTCTATTCAACATAGTTCCTGAAACACTAGCCAGAGCAATTAGACAGACAAAATAAATTAAAGGCATAAATATAGGAAAAGAAGAACTTAAATTAGCACTATTTGCCGATGACATGATCCTATACCTAGAAGACCCCAAAAGTTCAACCAAGAAACTCCTAGAACTGGTAAATGAATTCAGCAAAGTGGCAGGATATAAAATTAATACCCATAAATCAAAGGCATTACTGTATATCAGTGACAAATTCTCTGAAATGGAAATGAGGACAACTACCCCATTCACAATATCCTCAAAAAAAGTAATATTCCTGGGAATCAATCTAACAAAAGAGGTGAAAGATCTATACAATGAAAACTACAGAACCCTAAAGAAAGAAATAGAAGAAGATCTTAGAAGATGGAAGGATATACCTTGCTCCTGGATAGGCAGAATTAATACTATTAAATTGGCCATATTACCAAAAGCACTTTACAGATTCAATGCAATTCCCATCAAAACCCCAATGGCATTCCTTGCAGAAATAGAAAAAGCAATCATGAAATTCATCTGGAAAAATAAGAGACACAGAATAGTTAAAGTAATTCTAAGCAGGAAGAGTGAAACTGGTGGTATTGCGATTTCAGATTTTAAACTATACTACAGAGCATTAGTAACAAAAACAGCATGGTACTGGCACCAAAACAGGCTGGTAGACCAATGGTACAGAATAGAGGACACAGAGACAAATCCACAAAATTACAACTACCTTATATTAGGCAAAGGTGCTAAAACCATGCAATGGAGAAAGGATAGCATCTTCAACAAATGGTGCTGGGAGAACTGGAAATCCATATGCAACAAAATGAAATTGAATCCCTTTCTCTCACCATGCACAAAAGTCAACTCAAAATGGATCAAGGAGCTAGGAATCAAACCAGAGACTCTGCGTCTGATAGAAAAAAAGTTGGCTCTAATCTCCATCTCGTGGGGTCGGGCTCCAAATTCCTTAATAGGACACCTATAGCACAAGAGTTAAAATCAAGAATCAACAAATGGGACATACTCAAACTAAAAAGTTTTTTCTCAGCAAGAGAAACAATAAGAGAGGTAAATAGGGAGCCTACATCCTGGGAACAAATATTTACCCCTCACACTTCAGGTAGAGCTCTAATCTCCAGAGTATACAAAGAACTCCAAAAATTAAACAACAAGAAAACAAATAACCCAATCAACAAATGGGCCAAGGATCTGAACAGACACTTCTCAGAGGAGGATATACAATCAATCAACAAATACACGAAAAAATGCTCACCATCTCTAGCAATCAGAGACATGCAAATTAAAACCACTCTAAGATACCATCTCACTCCAATAAGAATGGCAGCCATTATGAAGTCAAACAACAATAAGTGCTGGCAAGAATGCGGGGAAAAACATACACTCATACATTGCTGGTGGGATTACAAATTGGTGCAGCCAATTTGGAAAGCAGTACGGAGATTCCTTGGAAATCTGGGAATGGAAACACCATTTGACCCAGCTATTCCCCTTCTCGGACTATACCCAAAAGACCTAAAAATAGTATACTACAGGGACACAGCCACTTCAATGTTTATAGCAGCACAATTCACAATAGCTAGACTGTGGAACCAACCTAGATGACCTTCAATAGATGAATGGATTAAAAAATGTGGCATTTATACATAATGGAATATTAGTCAGCACTAAAAAATAACAAGATCATGGCATTTGCAGGGAAATGGATGGCATTAGAGGAGATTATGCTAAGTGAAATTAGCCAATCCCTGAAAAACAAATGCTGAATGTCTTCTTTGATATAAGGAGAGCAACTAAGAACAGAGCAGGGAGGAAGAGCATGAGAAGATGATTACCACTAAATAGGGAAGAGAGGTGGGAGGGAAAAGGAGGGAGAAGGGGAATTGCACAGAAGATGGAAGGAGACCCTCATGGTTATACAGAATACATGTATGATGTTGTGAGGAGAAAAAGAAAAAAAGTGTGTCACATTAGATTGGATAGAGAGAAGTGATGGGAGGGGAGGGGAGGGGAAGGGGGGATAGGAAGGACAGCAGAATAAAATAGACATTATGATTGCTGTATGTATATAGGTGACTGTATGACCAATGTGATTCTGCAATCTGTACAATCAGACAAATGAAAAATTATACCCCAATTGATTCAAATGTATGAACTGCCAAGATCATTGCAATGTCATGTGTAGCTAATAAAAAAAAATAATGCCATTTCCTTTTGTAGATCCAATTTCCATCTTGTATTATTTCCCTTCATTTCCCTTCAAAAATTTTCAAGAATATCCTTTAGAATTTCTTGTACAGGACTGCTAGGCATGAATTCTCTTGGATTTGGTTCATTAGAAATATCTTTACTTTTTTCTTTATACTTTTTTTTTAAATTTATTTTTGTCTGGTGCTGAAGATTGAACCCAGCGCTTCACATGTGCTAGGCAAGAGCTCTACCACTGAGCCATAACCCCTTGCAGAAATGTCTTTACTTTTTTTATATATTTATTTTTTAGTTGTTGGTGGACACAGTACCTTCATTTTATTCTTATGTGGTGCTGAGGATAGAACCCAGTACCTCATACATGCTAGGCAAGCACTCTGCCTTTAAGCCACAACCCCAGCCCCCTGTCTTTTCTTTTAAAAGATATTTTTGTAGGATATAATTCTAGTCTGATAGCCATCTCCCACCCCAGAACATTTAAAATATCTTCTGTAGTCTTCTGGCCTCTTTTATTTCTGATGGGGTTAGATATAACTTTTATGATTATTCCCTGTATATAATGTATTCTTTATATCTGTATGCTTTTAAGATTATTTTCTCTTCTCAGTCTGATGTCTAATTATGACTTTCTTTGGATTTATCCTGCTTGTGGAGCTTTTTGGACCTATAGTTTGCTACTTCTTCAAATGTTTTTCCTGATATAGTCTTTCCCTGCAATTAAACATATTCAGTCATTTAATATTGTTCCATAAATCATTGGTGTACTAATTTTTTGTTTTTTCTTTTAATTGTATGTTTTCTATGCTCAAGTTTGGATATTTCTGTAAACGTATCTTCAAATTTAATAATTGTTTTTCCTGTTCTGTCCGTTTTGTTCTTAATTCTATCCAATAAATTTCCCATTGCAGATATTATACTTTTCAGTTCTAGAATTTACAGATACATAAATAGGATTTTAACAAATCTCCCTTTAAATTCTTCCACCTTTCTTCCAATTATATTCAGACTTTCCTATAATCTATTAGGGATTATTTTCTATGAACATTGTAGAAACTCTGTACCTACTGTCTTCTTCTGAAGAGTGTTGATTTTTGTTCTAATAGTTAATCCACCTTGAATTTTTGCAGGCTTGATTTACACTGTTAAGGTGAGATCTATATCTGTTTTGCTATTAGTCCTAGAACTAATCACTTAGTCCTGAAATTCAGTTTGTTTTTTTTTTCTAAAAATGTGGTTTCAATGGATGGGAAGCATTAGGTCTATACCAGATCTCTCTAACTTGGAAAAATTCAGACCTTCCAACACTGTATCCATTGAGGTTGGCAACCTGCTGAAATCTCTGCCCAGCTCTCTTGTCTTACAGTTTATTTTCCCTTGATGCTTGGAATCTCACTCACTCAGGCAAAATTCATAGGTCAGCCAATAATTTAACAGCAGGCTCTATGCAAATTTTAGGGTACCCATTGTCCCCATCGCCCCCCTCACACACACTCAATTTCCATTCTCTCTACAGTAACAAACTCTGTCCTTAGTTCTACTCTTCCTCTGCTGTGTGGACTGGAAAGGGTTCTCAGGATAAAAGCTGCATAAAATAAATGTCATTCAAGGTGGAGTCCTTTCTTGAAGGTTAAGATCTTACTTTCAAATGATCTCACACATTTTTTATTATTGTTTGGGGAATTTTTACTGAGAATTTTTAATTGTTGTATTTGCAAGACTTTTTTTTTCTGATATGAGTCAAGCTGCCAACCTAAAATATTGCTTTTTGTTTATGGTTCACCTCCAGTCTTTCATTGCTTTGCATACTATCATTTATTTTCACATAGCATATTGATTATTTTAAAACATAACTCTCTAGCTCCTGTACCCTATGATTCACTAGAAAGGAACTTTCACATGATGCCTCCTTAGGCCTCTTAACTTGAACTATAATCTGTCATATTAGCTTTTTAAATTCAAGAACATGTGGTTTGGCTTAATTTTCCTCTCCCTAAATCTCTACAGAATTCCCAGAATGTGCTCTGTTTTGAGCCTTTAGCAGGTCACGTGATTAAAAATACTTTACCAAGTGTCTATTAAAAGCACAAGGGTAAATTAAGTGAGGCAGGTATATATAAGCACCTAAAAAATTCAATCAAATAAACTAGTAATAATAAAACTGTGTCAAAGACTTTGGAAAATGATAATAAATAAATAAGGTAGTCATATAATCAAACTTTATACTCTCATATGAAAAATGTCTTTATATATCCTTTAGACTAATTCATACCTCCAGTATATTAAATGTGTCATATAATCTTCATCACTTTATATTTCCACATCAGTCACTTCCCCATAAACAATCATCTGGAGGATTTAAACACTGCATGTTCTCACCTCAGGGTGAATCCTTTATCTTACACAGCAAGTCATCTCCACGCAATCAGAAGTACAAATCTTCTAGTCTAGTTTTCTTTATATCGACTGACCTCTAGGTTTTTCTATACAATCCATTTCCTACCTCCTTCATATTCTTACAAATCCTTCCACTCTATTTTTTATAACTCATGGTCATCAACAGTGTAATTATGTTACCCTGTTTAGCAAATACTATATCATTTTACTGTTTTTCTAGTCCCCATCCAATTGAAAAAAGTGTCCTAATTTATATGACAAATCTAATTATCAGTAAACTCCCCTTCCTCTGGATATTTCCCTTACCATAAGAGAAATCTGATGTCCCCTGAGGATATTGCATCCTCTGTAGCCTTCTCAAATGGATGCTTCTTTCCTCTTATTTCCCTCATATCTCAAAACCTAGAGACAAGGCATATTTCCACAGAGATGGCCAATATCATTTCCCACCCCACAGTCTCTTCCCATTCCATTAAAAACCTCAGCTCCCTTTGAAATACATTACCAGGTGTTATTACACCTTCCCCACCTTGTTAATATTACCTGTTGCTTTCCAGTCATCTCTGCTCATTCATTGACAAATTTAGAATCTACTTTCTACCACTACTCTTTTTATTCTTGAGAACTTCCACATCTCAAAAGTAAACCTTCCAATTCCATTCCCTCTTGATTTTCTAACATCCATAGCTCTAAACATCTATTTCTCTAAACCTCAGCATCATGTCTATGGTCTGCATATCATTATTATTAATAACTGTATAAAACCTTGAAATCCCAATTTTAAACTTTGTTCTCTGACCCTCACCATCCAACTTATTTACTATACAATACTCATTCCAATAATTTTCTGACTTCATTAATATTGACTTCTAGTCAATGATCACACCAATATTTCACTAACTACAGTCCGGCTGTCCTTTTCCCTCCTTACCCAGCCTATATTCCTAAGTCTAGCACCATAACAATTTACTCCCTATCAACACCCCAATCTAATTGTTTCCTTACTGGAGAATATGGCACTCATATGCAAACATGCACACACACAAATCACATCACCATGGTGGCCATAACTGCTTCACTTTGAAAGGGGCAAACAACAATGTCAAATACTACTCTCCTTCCAGTAAGTTCCCCCACTTCTTCTAGATTAACTAGTTTATGTCCCCTTGCTCTCCAT
This sequence comes from Marmota marmota marmota, assembly GCF_001458135.2. Classification (NCBI taxonomy): domain Eukaryota; kingdom Metazoa; phylum Chordata; class Mammalia; order Rodentia; family Sciuridae; genus Marmota; species Marmota marmota. The sequence continues at coordinate 10,413,154 of NW_026000221.1, forward strand.
ACATACATCTCAGTATTTCTCTTTACACTTATCTGATAACTTGTTACTTTCTCCAGCAAAGGAAAAAAAATGATAAAGAAAGGTAGACATAAGCAATGGGAACGTGGAAAATGACTTAATTCTATAGACTGAGCCTATGTGTCAGCACTTAACATGTTCTTAAAGAAAAAACTTACACATAGTATTTCTGGTCCTTAATATCCCTGTAACAACATATTTTTCATAGGATTGAGAAGTGTTTGTCCAAGAGTCCTCCTTTGATAAGAGGAAAACAAATTGCACTGACTGAAGACTACAGAGCTCAGTGGTTTCAAGGTCTGTTATATCAAGTTCTAGACAAAATCAGCTGCCATGGACCAAAATGGTCAAAGTTGCTTTAGGTTACTTGGCATATTTTTAAATCTTATTACAATTATAAATTTTCACTCCTTTGGATTTCATTTAGACACTCATGAGTAAGACATACAAAACAGGGATTTAGAAACCTGATGCAATCCAACTGCCAGTTAAGAGTTAGGAGGTGGTGCTCAGGCAAGACCTTCTAGAATTTCCCCTACAATCCCCAATAAAATCTGGAGCACAAAGAAGGAAGGTGTTGCTCTCTTCTCTGAGAGGACCCTCTCTCTCTCTTGAGGATGCTTCCCCGACCTTCTTCTTTCTTTTGTAATAAACTTTGTTATACTTTTAATATCTACAAACCTACCCAGAGTGCCAGTCTTAATATCATGTCCTTTAAAAAAAAAATCCTCTCCTTTGATCTCTTTGAACTATTGTTCCTCTGAAACGCCTTTCCTAACTTGTGACTAACTCTCATCACATCCTACTACAGGATTCTTTTTGTGTCAGTTATGTATATTTGGAATTATTTTATTATGGTCAAACTCCAATCACCAGAATTTCAACTTGTTGAACACAAGAATTCTGTCTTCTACGTCAGTTAATTCTCTAGTACTTAAAATAGTACCTAATATATAGTAAATGCTAAATAAAAATATCTAAATATAGATATTGGATGGTTTATTGAACTGATTATTAAGAACTAGTAATTAAGTAAATCAAGATCTATTTAATAGGAGACATAAAAGATTTTACAGAAATTGCTTGAAGTCTGATTTTTATATGGATATTCAAGTCTATTTCACATATCCATTATCCAAAATAACGATAGATGCAGGAGAATATATATAATACCCAAGAAACTCTGTTTCTGCTGCTAAATACTAGAAATGATTCATATATTTCATATTAAATATTTATGTTATTTTAGTAATGGGATTATTGAGAGTTATCAGCAAAATAAAACATAGTAATTATATTTTTAAAAATTATTTTTGGTTGTAGGTGGACACAATGCCTTTATTTTATTTATTTTTATGTGGTGCTGAGGATTGAACCCAGTGCCTCATACATGCTAGACAAGCGCTCTACCTCAGAGCCACAACCCGAGCCCCATAATTATATTTTTAAAAAAATCATTCAGGTAACTTTTGTTACCAACAAAAAATAACAAAGGCATTATCCCAAATAACTTTATTATTAGCAATGTAACTATTTATTTTAAAATTAAAATAAAAGTTTGACATTATATTAATAATTTATTGAACATTGGATATAACAAATCGGAAATGCTTAGTTCTAAGTAAAAACTATTATTCTGTTCTATCAGTGAAGGCTTTAATAAACTAGACTAAATTAAAGACCAGTACCCTTAAAAGAAATTAAATCATTTAGTATAAATGAAAAACCAAAACCTGACATTGTAATTCACTTTTATTACTATTGCAACTTATGAAATAAACACTTTTTGAATTAAAGAATTAGCCACTTTTTAATATGTTTTACTTCGTACTTGTCTATTTTTACCATATTTACTAAATGGATTATTTCTATAGACTACATATGTTTTGAGCGAAAGTCTTGGGTGGTGTTGTTTGCCACACAGAATTTGAATTTGCAAATCCTAAGAGTTACTAAAAAACTAAGTATTAAAATATGATGTCAAAACATTAGTTTTGTTTCTATAATCTTTGATAACTACACGTTTTAGTCAGCTTTTTCATGGTTATAAATAAAAGATCTGACCAGAACAATTTTAGGGAAGGAAAAGCATATTTGAGGGTTCACGGTTTCAGAGGTCTCAGTCTATAGACAGATAGCTCTTCCTTGGGGCTCCAGTGAGGCTGAACATCATACTGGAAGAGTATGGCAAGGGGAAACAGCTCACATGATGATCAGAGAGCAGAAAGACTCCACTGAACAGATACAACACATAAACCTTAAAGGCATGTCCTCTAGGACCCACCTCCTCCAGCCACACCTTACCCACTTTCAGTTACTATCCAGTTAATCTCATAAGGGGATTAATTCATTGATTGGGTTAAAACTCTCATAACCTGAGGCAGACCTGCGACCCACCGGCAGAACAGGCGCAGCAGCCTGCTGAGGGGCAGAGCCGCCCCCTCCCCCTGCGCCTGCAAATTAGGCGGAACTGTGACCACCCACAGAACAGGCCCAGCGGCCTGCTGAGGGGCAGAGCCGCCGCCTCCCCCCGCGCCTGCAAGGTAGGCAGAACTGTAACCACCGACAGAAAAGGCCCAGTGGCCCCGCGGAGGGGCAGAGCCATGCCCCGCGCCTGCAACGTAGGCGGACCTGTGACCTACCGGTAGAACAGGCCCAGCATCCCGAGGAGGGGCAGAGCTGCCCCACGCGCCTGCAAGGTAGGCGGACCTGCGACCACCAACACAACAGGCCAGACCTGCAACCGACAGACAGAACAGGCCCAGCGGCCTGAGGAAGGGTAGAGCCGCCCCCCCACCGCGCCTGCAAGGTAGGCGGACCTGCGACCCACTGCAGAACAAGCCCAGCGGCCTGCAAAGGGGCAGTGCCGCTGCCCGCGCCTGCAAAGTAGGCAGAACTGTGACCACTGACAGAACAAGCCCAGCGGCCCGCACAGGGGCAGAGCCGCCACCCGCGCCTGCAAGGTAGGCGGACCTGCTACCGACCGGCACAACAGGCCCAGCGGTCTGCCAGCGTGGTAGACACATTGCCCCAATTGGAGGAGGGGCAGAGCCGCCGCCC
>NW_026000221.1:10418381-10482138 GCF_001458135.2 Marmota marmota marmota
AGAGGGGAGGGGAGGGGAGGGGAGGGGAGGGGGGATAGCAGAGGATAGGAAAGGCAGCAGAATACAACAGACACTAGTATGGCAATATGTAAATCAATGGATGTGTAACTGATGTGATTCTGCAATTTGTATACGGGATAAAAATGGGAGTACATAACCCACTTGAATCAAAGTGTGAAATATGATATATTAAGAACTATGTAATATTTTGAACAACCAACAATAAAAAAATTTAAAAAAAAACTCTCATAACCCAATCGTTTCTCCTCTAAATTTTGTACTGTCTCACACATGAGCCTTTGGGGGACACCTCACATCTAAACCATAATATTATAAAAACTGGAATACAGGATATTTATATTTTAGACCCCAAATTGAGGTTTTTAATATATAATTTTAAATGTTTCTTCATATATTTTACTAAGGAAGAAGCAATTTTAGAAGTAAAACTCTTAATAAAACCAAAATAGTAAACAAATATGCTTATAAAATTTGATGACCATATTGGAAATCACTATCATTTTTCATATCAACTCATGTTTCCCATAAGATGACATTACATACACATACACACACACACATAAAAAGAAAGAGTTTTCCCCCCTTTAAATAATAAACTTGAAAGTAAAAATGGGTAACTGCTATTAGCATGCAAAATCAATGAAAAATATACTTATGAAGAAAATAATCCTTACACAGATATACTTTTTAAAAACTGTTTTAATTCCTTAATATACCTCTAAAGAAGAAAAACAGTATAATTTCTTATTCAAAATGTTATCTTATCAAAGTATATTCATATCAAAGGGTATCTACTTCAGTTTTATACAAAATCTTAAATTAAATTTTTTAAAAAAAAATAACTATGTTCTTAGTTCAAGTGAATAATTGTTAAAAACTGAAAAATTAACAAATAATTGTTTATTTCTCAAAACAATTTTTTTGAGAGCAAAGTAACAGGATTTATTAGACTAGAAGGAAGGGAGGGAAGGAGGGAAAGAAGAGAGGAGGAAAAGTGAGCTCCAGAATGGGGAAGAGTCCTAGGAGAGGGGTACCAATGCTTTTTTAAAACAGTAAGAAAGATGCTATGGTTTGAATATTTGTGTTCCCCCAAAATTTACAGCCTGAAACTTTAACCCCCAAAGATAATCGTATTAGGGCTGGGGATGTGGCTCAAGTGATAGCGCGCTCGCCTGGCATGCGTGAGGCACTGGGTTCGATTCTTAGCACCACATACAAATAAAATGAAGATATTGTGTCCATCTAAAACTAAAAAATAAATATTAAGAAATATATTTAAAAAAAAAAAAGATAATCGTATTAGGAATGGGACCTTTGGGAGATGATTTGGTAATAAGAGTAAGCCTTCATGATTAGTATAAGTGTAAAAGAGACTTTAAAGAGTGAGCTCTCCCCCACCACCAGGTGAGGATGCAGCAGAAGGCAACATCTCTGAACCAGAAAGTGAGACTTCTCCAGACACTGAATCTGCTGGCATATTGATCTTGTACTTCTCAGGCTTCAAAACTGTGAGAAAGACACACCTGTAGTTTATAAACTACTCAGTTTGGTATTCTATTAGAGCAGAATCGATTAAGACAGGAAGGAAATAATCAGTGTGGCATAAAAAGTCATGGAGTATTCTGTGATTCCTACATAAATTTTAAATACAAAGTTATAATCTATTCAGACCTCCTTAGGACCTTTAGCAAAGAAAAATACTTATTCAAGGTACATGAATAATTTATAAAAACAAAAAGACCTAACATACATGATAAGTTTAGTGGGAAAAGAAACAATGAGGGTGATGAGAGAGAAAGAGGAAAGAGGATTCTAGGAAACAAAGTATGAAGAAAAAAGAGAGAAAATATGCTTTGAACCAATCCAGGAAATCCAAATTTAGATTGGGTGAATTAAGAACTTACTATTCATTCTTTTTGTAAAAGCCTACTTATAGGATACAATTAAATGCAAAGTCTCATTACATCTAAAACATAGTATTATTTATTTATAAAAATATCCATTCATACCTGTTTTAAAGAAGTAAATCTGCATAATAAACTACAGTTATATGAAAGTTTTTAATTCACTGGGCTGGGAATTTAGCTTGCTGGTTGAGCATTTTCCCAGCACATAGAATGCCCTGGGTTCAATTCCCAGAACAAATTAAAAAGGAAAAAAACAAGAAACTTTTGAGTTTACTACTCTGATCCAATCTTTGACTGTAATATCAATAAAATTTACTTCTATACTAATAAACAAATATATCCAACGGTCAAAAATTTATCCATAAGATAGAAAATCTGATAAAGAAACAGGAAGTTAAGTACTTTTCTATATAATTAACAAACAATGTTAGTAAGGCGTGTGTTTCTTCTAAAATCTTCAAAACAAAACCTAAAATATGAGCAGTCTTATTCAAGGAAAGCTGTGTTTGGAATCTTAAAGTTCAGGAGGAGAATTTTTCCTAATATAACTACCGAATTCCACATACAATTGATCACAACTCTAGGTATAGAAAATTGCCACATACTGAGATTTAGTTTGTATACTCTAGTTTTCAACCCTTACATGTGTGAGAACCTCTCAAAAACATCCCTCAGTACACATAGTGATTTTAAACCTATCATAAATGGGTTAAGAGCATAGTCATCTTGTGCATGAGGAAATACTATTCTCTGAGTTAACATGATTCAAATCACAACTCACAAAATAATCTATACTATATCAGAGTGCAGTTAAAGTGTACACATAAAGCCAGCTATCAGCAACAAATCCAAAAACATGAAACTAATTTGGGAAACTCCAGTAAACATAAAGCATGTGGATTCAAAGACCAACTAATACAACAAAAATGTAACAATTTTTAAAAGCCAAATTAAATTTGTAGTTAAAATATGCACACAATTCTACATACTTTGAGAATTTTTAGTAATTAAAAACAATAAAATTAGCCAGGTCTGGTGGCACACACCTGTAATACCAGTGGCTCGGGAGGCTGAGGATCATGGGTTCAAAGCCAGCCTCAGCAACTTAGGGAGGCCCTAAGCAACTCAGTGAGATCCTGTCTCTAAATAAAATACAAAATAGGGCTGGGATGTGGCTCAGTGGTCAAATACCCCTGAGTTCAATCCTCGGTATAAAAAAAAAAAAAACTGATAAAATTAATAACGTTTAAAAAGCTTCATAAGAACAGGTGACTTAAGAGAAAGATGGCATGCCAAAGAAGATCAAATGGAATCACCTTATTATTAGATTAAATGGAATTACCATGTTAACATGTCAATAAAAATAATTGTAAAAAATAATTAAAATCAATTAAGAAATCAGTAAATAATTTGGAAAACTACATAAACTTTCTTGAAAAAAACATTTATACATTTCCCAAACAGTGAAATTTATGCTTTTCAAGTGCTCAAAAAATACTCTCAAATGCATTTAAAAGATAAAAGTATATTTTTAAAAGTCAACATAAATTGAAGTTTTGAAAATATAAATGGTATCTTATGTAGGAGTTTTTTTTAAATCAGTAATAACACTAAAGGTAATTTGTGAAGTTTAATTTTAACATAAAAATTTACTGCAAGATTATTTTAACCCAGTTGTTAAGAAACAATTACACATTATTATTTCTTCTTTAATACCAAATAATGCTAATTAGGTATTAATGTTAATACCTAATTTAAATTAGGTATTTTAGGTAAATGAGCTAATCTGTTTCTTAAATCCAAAAATAAGCCAACAATGAAAAATAGGAATCTAACTTTCATTCATTGTTTTAAAGTATTTTCTGCATCATTTCCCCAAACATTAATTATAATTCTAATTGTGACCAGTCTTATAGCTTCTAGTAAGGATCTAATCTAGGTCAACGATAAGCAAGTAAATGAGCATGAAAACTGTATGTACTAATTCTATGATATATACTCATTTTATGCACACACACATCTTTATCAAGCTTTCCTTAAATTGTATGTTTAGTTTTTCCTTCCAACTTAACTCAGGATTAAAGGGAACTCTAGAAGTCATAAATAGAGACCAAAACCAAGTCCCTTATTTTTGCTAAAATGTCAATCTAACTGTAGTAGATTTAAGGTGGATGTAAATAAACATTGTATATATTTCTCTTAATGCTATTCAAAAATCTCAGAAAATATTTCCCTGGGGCGGGGGGAGCAATTTGATGTCTCAAATAGAAAGTTTCACTCATTAAAACAGTTTTAAATAACCTTACTTACAGATATGTGTTCTTAAAATAATGGTTGTGTAATATTCTACTTCAGTTATTTCTATATGGGAACTTAGTAAAACCTAGTTTATCAGTTAGTCAATAAACCTGTTCAATGAATACTAATAAATCTAAATTTATCCAGAATAACAAATGAGAATACATGCTATTTCAAAATAACATGCATCTCTTTAAAAATTCAGGCAATTTTCAGAATACTTAAATCACGTTGGCTGAGTTGAGGTTTAGTTTCTATAGAATAAAGTTTTTTTATTGTTTTATACTCTTTCGTGAAATAAAAATTTGATTTAAACTACTTGATTATAATTACTTTCTTTTGCCTTGTACAGGATGCACTCCATTATTGGCCTACACCTAGTTACCCAGAAATATTAATGGAACAATACTGTTTCAATTAGGCACAATTTCTTCCACTTTAAAAATGAGGACTTCGAAGCCTAGTTCTATAACTAGTCATATTTTAAATTTGGATTTAAAAAATGTAGTAGAGGCACATTTTTTTAAACAAATACAGTATGAAATTTTGCTTTTCAGAGTCAGTGAAATTTTTTTTATGTTGTTTTTATGGCTATTTGCTTTACTTCCTTCTTTCCAACAAGATTAATAGCAATCTTCATTCTTTACAGTTAGAAACACACAGGCCTAAATTGTATCAAAACATAACATGGTATTGCCTGGTAAAGTCAGGTAATCTAGCACCATAAGAACAATTTGTACTAAATTTTAACACTATTCATTAACAGTTCCATTTTCCTGAGTTTGCGTTTGTTCCTTGGCATTGGCTTGGGATATAATCCATTTTTCAGAAGATATTCCTTGCTGAGGCGAATTTGAGCACCATGCTGAAGTTGGAAAGAGCATAAAGCTTGAAGAGGACGAAGCAAAGTCTGTTAAGGGAAGAAAAAAAAAAGACACTGAAAATTTATCTGTGACAAATCGTGATACCCTACTTTTTTCTTTCAAAAACAGAGGGAATATTGCCCATATTTCTATATGGAAAACAAAGTTTAAACTAAGTTTAAACTATGTTTTATTCAAACATAGTAAAAAAATTGTTGCTCTAATACTAATTTAATCTATAAAAAGCAGACTAAAAGAAACTTTTAGATACAAAGATAAGTACATTGAATTAGTTAAGTCAGTTTCAGTAACAAAGAAATGCAAACTTACTGACAATGACAATTAAAGGGTGACAGCAGGAGGTTAAGTGGTTTACTTCTTCTCTCCCCAGAGTCTAGGACTACATACAAATTAGATACCTGGGCTTTAATGCATATGAAATCATCCTAACTACACGTGTGTATCTGTCTAAATTACCCTATAGGGCCTAGCATGTAATATAAACACATAAACTGAGTGGATTTAGAAGCTAACAGTGAAGGAAGGGGTTGTAATATAACTATAGTACACACTCTACTGAAAGTTATTTAAATTTAAAAAGAACTTTTAAAAACACTATGTCAGGGTTTTAAATACATTTTGTATTGGATTGTTTTCTTGGTCTTGAAACTCCTGCCTTAAACCTTTTAAATAGTAATAGCAAAATTTTTTTTTACTATGTAAATAGTAATAGCAACAATTTTTTTACTATGTTTGAATAAAACATAGTTTAAACTTCATTTCTCTTGTCTAATCCAATGAACTTCTATTCTTCCCTTGTCCCCTCTTATTGTATATTATCATCCACACATTGGAGAGAACATTCAGCCTTGTTTTTTTTGAAATTGGCTTATTTTTCTTTTCTCTCTCTCTCTTTTTAAAATTTATATATGACAACAGAATGCACTACAATTCTTTTTTAATATTTTTTTAGTTATACATGGACAGAATATCTTTATTTTGTTTATTTATCTTTTATGTGGTGCTGAATATCAAACCCAGTGCCTCACATGTGCGAGGCAAGCGCTCTGCCACTGAGTCACAACCTCAGCCCTACAATTCTTATTACATATATAGAGTACAATTTTTCATATCTCTGGTTGTATACAAAGTATATTCACACCAATTTGTGTCTTCATACATGTACTTTGGATGATAATGATCATCATGTTCCACCATCATTTCTAACCCCATGCAACATCCTTTCCCCTCCAACCTCTCTGCCCTATCTAGAATTCATCTATTCCTCCCATGCTCCCTCTTTCCCTATCCCACTATGAATCAGCCTCCTTATATCCAAGAAAACATTTGGCATTGGGTTATTCGGGATTGGCTAACTTTACTTAGCATTATCTTCTCTAACTCTACCCATTGGGATTGGCTTATTTCACTTAGCATGATAATCTCCAGTTCCATCAACTTACTGGTAAATATCAAAATTTATTCTTCTTTATGGCTGAGTAATATTCCATTGTGTATATATACCACATTTTCTTTATCCATTCACCTGTTGAAGGGAACCTAGGTTGGTTCCAAAGTTTTGCTATTGTGAATTAAACTGCTATAAATATTGATGTGGCTGTGTCACTGGAGTACGCTGATTTTAAGTCCTTTTTGTATATACCAAATGGTATATAACTGGGTCAAATGGTGGTTCCTTTCCAAGTTTTCTGAGGAATCTCCGTACTGCTTTCCAGAGTAGTTGCACCATCTGCATTCCCACCAGCAACATATGAGTTAAACTGTTTCCCCCACAGCCTCCACAAAATTGTTACTTGTATTCTTGATAATTGTCTTTCTGACTGGAGTGAGATAAAATCTCAGTGTAGTTTTAATTTGAATTTCTCTAATTGCTAGAGATGTTGAACACTTTTTCATTTCATATATTTGTTGACCATTCATATTTCTTCTGTGAAGTACTTATTCAGTTCCTTTGTCCATTTATTGACTGGATTTGTGTGTGTGTGTGTGTGTGTGTGTTACATTTTTTAAGTTCTTTGTATATCCTGGAGATTAATGCTCTGAGGTGCTGGTGGTAAAGATTTTCTCCCATTCTGTAGGCTCTCTCTTCATGTTATTGATTGTTTCCTCTGCTATGAAGAATCTATTTAGTTTGATACTATCCCATACCATCACATTTCAAGTTATTGATTCTTGATTTACTTCTTACACTTTAGGAGTTTTGTTGAGGAAGTCAGTTCCTAAGCCAACATGATGAAAAATTAGATCTACATTTTCTTCTAGTAAGTGCAGGAGCAGGATCTCTTGTCTAATGCCTAGGTCCACGTTGAGTAGATTTTTGTGCAGGGTGAGAGATAGGGATCTAATTTCATTTTGTTACATATGGATTTCCAGTTTTTCCAGCACCATTTGTTGAAGAGGCTATCTTTTCTCCAGTGTATGTTCATGGTGCCTTTGTCTAGTATGAGATAACTGTATATATGTGGGTTTGTCTCCGTGTCTTTTATTCCACTGGTCTTCATGTCTGTTTTGGTGCCAGTACCATGATGTTTTTGTTAATACAGCTCTGTATTATAGTTTAAGGTCTGATATTGTGATGCCTGCTATAGCACTTTTCTTGCTGAGGATTTCTTTGGCTATTCTGTACCTCTAATATTTCCAAATGAATTTCAAGACTTGCTTTTTCTATTTCTATGAAGAAAGTCATCAGAACCTTAATAGGAACTGCATTAAATCTATATACTGCTTTTGGTAGTATGGACATTTTGACAGTATTAATTCTGCCTATGAAAGAACATAGATATTTCCATATTCTAAGGTATTCTTCAATTTCTCTCTTTAGAGTTCTGTAGTTTTCATTGTAGAGGTCTTTTACCTCTTCTGTTAGATTGATTCCCAAATATTTTATTTTTTGAGGCTATTATGAATGGTATAGTTTTCCTAATTTCTCTTTCAGTTGATTCATCACTGATGTATAGGAATGCAATTGATTTATAAGTGTTAATTTTATATCCTGTTACTTTGCTGAATTCATTTATGAGTTCTAGAAGTTTTCTAGTGAAAGTTTTTGGATCTTCTAAATATATAATCATGTCACTGGCAAATAGTAATAGTTTGAGCTCTTCTTTTCCTATTTGTATCCTTTAATTTCTTATAATTGTTCTGGCTAGAATTTCAAGGACTATGTTGCATAGAAGTGGTGAAAGAGGGCATCCCTGTCTTATTCCAGCTTTTAGAGGGAATGCTTTCAATTTTTCTCCATTTAGAATGATGTTGGCCTTGAGTTTAGCATATAAAACTGTTATAATGTTGAGATAAGTTCCGACTATCACTAGTTTTTCTAGTGTTTTGCTCATGAATGGATGCTGTATTTTGTCAAATGCTTTTTCTGCATCTGTTGAGATAATCATGTGAATCTTGACCTTAAGTCTATTGATGTGACGAATTACATTTATTGATTTCTGTATGTTGAACCAGCCTTGCATCCCTGGGATGGACTCCACTTGATCGCGGTGCACTGTTTTTAATGTTTTTGTATGCAATTTGCCAGTATTTTATTAAGAATTTTTGCATGTATGTTCATCAGGGATATTGGTCTGAAGTTTTCTTTCTTTGATGTGTCTTTGTCTGGTTTTCATATCAGGGTGATACTAGCTTCATAGAATGAGTTTGAAAGGGTTCTCCCCCTTTTCTCTTTCATGGAATAATTTGAGGAGGATTTGTATTAGTTCTTCTTTGAAGGTCTTATAGAATCCATCTAATCCTGGGATTTCCTTTATTGATAGGCTTTTGATAGCATCTTCTATTTCATTCTTGAAATTGATTTGTTTAAATTTTCTATGCCTTCCTGATTCCATTTCGGTAGGTCCTATGCCTCTAGATATTTGTTTATGTCTTCAAGATTTTCTATTCTACTGGAGTATAAATTTTCAAAATAGCTTCTCATTATTATTGGATTTCAGTAGTGTCCATTGTGATATTTCCTTTTTCATTGCAAATTTTTGTAATTTGAGTTTTCTCTCTTTCTCTTTGTTAGCGTGGCTAGGGATTTATGAATTTATTTATTTCAAAGAACCAACTTTTTGTCTCATTGATCTTTTGATTGTTTGTTTCAATTTCATCAATTTAGGCTCTGGTTTTAACTATTTTTCTGTCTTCTGCTTTTGATGTTGATTTGTTTTTCTTCTCCTAGGGCTTTTAGATGTAATGTTAGGTTATTTGGCGGCTTTCTATTATTTTAATGAATGAGCTCAATGCAATGAACTTTCTTCTCAGAACCGCCTTCAAAATCTCAGAGATTTTCACAAGTTGTATTGCTGTTAATATTTACCTCCAAGTATTTTTTTTAAATTCATCCCTATTTCTGCTATCCATTGGTCTTTTAATAGTGTATTATTTGGTCTCCAGGTGTTAGAGTAGCTTCTATTTTTTAATTTATCATTGATTTTTAATTTCATTCCATTTTGACCAGATAGAATGAAAGGTATTATCTCTCTCTCTCTCTCTCTCTCTCTTTTTTTTTTTTTTGTATTTGCTGAGTTGCTTTGTGGCCTAATATATGGTCTACCTTAGAGAAAGATCTGTGTTACTGATAAGAAAGTTTATTCAGTCATTCATGGATGAAATATTCTATATATGTCTGTTAAGTCTAAATTATTAATTATACTTTTTAGTTCTATAGCTTCTTCATTTCGTCTTTGTTTGATGAGCCTGTTAAAGTCACCCAGTATTATCGTGTTGTAGTTTATTTGATTCTTAATATTGAGAAGGGTTTGTTTGATATAAGTATATCTTCCATTATTTGGGGCATAAATATTTACAATTGTTATGTCTTGTTGATGTATAATTCCCTTAAGCAGTATGAAACCCCATTGAATTTAACTGCTGCAATAAAGACTCTGTTTACATGCAGTCAAACATAATTCCTAATTAATGTACACCAACGGAAAAAACAATTAATATTTTGCAAAAGCTTTACAAAATATAATTGTTGAAAGTCCCTCAGGTATATTCTCATAATTTTTAAAAATAAAGCAGGAGAGGAAATGGGGAAGTATATATTACTTTACAGAGTGAGCACAGTGGACAGATTAAATTGTGAAATATCTTACAATACATAGGAAACATAACTGGACTACATACAGATTGAGAAAACTGAAGACTCTATTGGTATTTTAAGACATTTATTACATTCTTCATGTATAGGAGAATACTAATGTTCTTTTAGTCAAGAGCCTGGAACTTTTCCATCTTAAATATAAGATTTCATCCAACTAAGGTAATTAAGGGAATGAATTTTGGAGCTAGATCTAGAATACGCCCCCCTCCTTCTAGGTAATAGTCACCTGGGTTACTAACAAATATGCCAGTCGTCCTTACTGGTAAATGATCAGATTGCATTAATCACCCTTTAGAAGTTAGGCATGGCCTAATGAAATGTGAACAAAAGTAATGTGTGTCACCTCTGGCCAGAAGTGTTAAAAGTGGTGTAGGATTCACCACGTTTCCTGCATCTTCCTTGATGAAAATGGAATGATGTATCTAGATATTTTCTCCATCAATCCATGTTCCCCACTGACTGCAATGAGCAGAGGTCCTATAGTCAACACCACTGGATAAAAAGCATCAAATAGGCTGTTGTCAATGATGCCATTTTAAGTCACTGCAGTCTAACCTAGACTGATCACTATCACTAGGTATGTATTTTAAGTTATATAACCTCTGTCTCATTTTTTTCATCTCTAAAATGAAAAAATAATATCCATCTCACAAGGCTTTTATCATAGTACTGAGATGATACAAAGCATTGTGCATACTGATAATAAATGATAACATTTTTATATAAAAAAGATCATCATATCTGAGGCAATATGAAAGTATAAGAGTCTGACTGATTTAGAGGAACAAAGAAAATCCTCCACTTAAAAATAATTTAATTTCTAAATGTTTATTTGGGGAAACCATTGCTTTATAAATCTTTTTGCCTATATATGCAGAGTCTATTTTTAAGGGACCATTATCACCAGCTTCAAAGCTTTTTTCACATTTCCTTTTGAAAGTTCAGAAGGTAAAAATTAATAAGTAAAAGAAATCCTGCAATGAAAAAAAAAATCACTAAGCACAATCCCCTAAGCCCAGGTAAGTAATACAGCAGATGAATAAAATACACCAAATTTTAGTTTGAAATTTCTTTTATCAATCTACAGGTAAGATTCAGAGGGACAAGAAAGGGTAAAAGGTTTAACTCTTGACTGCCTATGTTGACAACTGTGGCAATTAACAAACATTATGTCACTCAGTTCTCAAAGTACTGTGATGTAAACATACACACACACAAACATACACATTATAGGTAGGAAACAAGCACAAAGATTAAGTGAACTGCTCACTAAAGTGGTAATACTAAGTGATGAAGTTTTAAATCAAACCTACTTTAAAGCCCATGTCAAGCTACTTTTGGGAGCTATGTTTTCAAGTTATGCTACTTCTACATGCTCAAAAACTGCTTTAGAATAAAGGAAGAAGAATCAAAAGACTAACAAAGCTATTCCATACTGAGTTCTTAATTTTGAGGGGTCCTATGGCAACAGAATAAAACCATGAAAATTTATCACTCTTTCCCATCATCTTAAGGTTTTATTAAAATGTCCCTAATTAAAAGTTATTGAGCAAAAATGTATTTCATATGTAGAGTATATGGGAGGATATGTGTAGGACATATGCAAATATCCTTGGGGTCCTGAAACCAATACCCCACAGGTATTTGGGGACAACTGTCAAAACAAGCATATCTAAAGTAGAATTTCTGTGTTTTGACAAAAGTATAACTCCTGAAATACACATTGTAATCAAGATAAAAATCAACTCCATCACCTTAGAAAGTTCCCTCTGGCCCTCACTCAATTCTCACACTCCTGGAGAAGCATGCACTATACAAATTTCTATCTTCTTAGATTAGTATGACTGATTTTAAAGGTTCATATAAATGAAATCATGCAATTTGTGCTTTTGTGAATCTAGCTTTTTATCTCCAATACAGTGTTTTTCAGATTTAACAGCATTGTTCTATTTTTCAGTATTTTATATGATAAAGTTGTGTGTCTGTCTATTCTGCTGTTTAGATATCTGCATTGTCTCCACTCTATCTATTATACAAACTATGAAAAGTTTTATAAAAATTTGTGATTAAAAGCTATCATTTCTCTTAGTACTGTATCTGTGAATAGAATTGCTGACTTGCAGAGTAGGTATGTGCTTAACTTCACAAGAAATTGCCACATAGCTGTTGATTCCACTGCATACAACTCCCTGCAATGTATGAAAGATTCTGTTGTTCCATAAATGCCAATATTGGGCATGTTCAACACTTTTTATCTATTGAGTACAGTAAAATGTAATTGTAATACTATTGTTTGAATTTATTTCTCCCTTATAACTTACAATGTAAAGAAAAATTTACATGTTAAAAAATGTATTTCATAGCTTTCCTCTCCAGGTGTTCAGAGCAGACTATAATTTTTTCTGCACCTACATTTAGAACAGACAGGCTAATTTTTTACTGAAATTGATTTTAAGAGCTGGACTTAGAGTTCCTCCACCTAATAAAGTGGCTTTTACTATAAACTGGGGGTCAATTTTTGCCATCTGTAATAATAAGCAACTTGAAATCTTTCCTTGTACATCTCTTCTGCTCATGCTGACACCAACCATATTATCAACCCCCACAAAATCACAGGTGATTGTCAAACCTTGTTTTTCTGCTCCTGGCCATATAGTACAATTACTCTTAGAGACCAAAGTAAGCAAAATGAGGGCTCCAGAACCTTGGTTTACTGTGGGATTTTATGTTAAATTTAATCCACAGATAGTAACAAAAACTGAAGAGATCAAAAAAATTATCCACATTCTGTATCTTAAACTTTGGTTGTTCTTAGATATTATATTAAGAACATAAGATATTTTCCAACTTTCAAGTTGTATGATAAAGTTGTGTTTTTTGTTGTTTTTTTTTTTTTTGCTTTTAAGATATCATATCACAAAGCACATCTAACTTAGCAAGAGTCAAAGTCAGCTTTTGGCTTATATCATCAATGAATGCTTTTTATGACATCAACAGTCAAAGTGGTAAAATGTTGAAAATATGATATGTTGATGAAGAAGAAACCCTGAAACAATATCAAGAAAGTTGTTCTAAATATATAACATCAATTTTTGATAAAGTTCCTTCTCAATTTTGAAACAACTCATTGTGGATCAGAATCGAGAATATTTGTAAAATAGAATGTGAAATATTCTTGGCTAATGGCTTTGTTGCCATAATGGTAGACTAATTAATACCAGATATTATACCTATAAAACTGGGAAGGGGAACAGCAGCAGCAGCATTTGTAGCAATAATACAACCCCTATCCCTAATCCTAACCTTGTTTTAACTATATCTACTATTACTATAAATACCATCATTACCAACAAAGAAGTTTCCAGTTAAGATTGCAGTAAAGATCCAATTTCAACTGTGGGAAAAGGAGAAGAAACTTCATAGAAGGCTGTTTCTAGGCTCAAAAGGAGCCTAGAAGGAGAGGGAAAATCAAGTTTTAAGTCTATATTCAAAGAATATTTTATTTTTCTAAAGATATGAACTTTTAACAAGACTTTGGTTTGATATCTGAGCCTAGAATTTTACACTGACAAAAAGGGAAATACAGACATTACACAGAAAGCAACTTTAAAAAGTAGCACTAGGTTACGTCTTTCTGTAAAGATATCTAAAAAAGTGTGTGTTGGCTTTGTTGTTGTTTTTTGTTTGTTTGCTTGCTTGTTTTTTACAAGGATACAAAGTACAAAAAGATGATGTTGAATAAACGAAAGAGAAAAATAAGTGCAGGGGAATATAAAGTGCTATGTTGATGGTTGGGAAGTAGGTAATAAAGTTAAAGAAAAGGCAGAAAAGTCTGAGAACACTCCCTAGTCAAGTGTCCTTGGTGAATTTTTTTTTTCCTCAAAGGAAAATAAAATTGCCTAGATCTCAAACTAAGACTACTTACACATATGCACACCCCCAAAAAAGCCCACTAATGAAAGCCTGCTTCTTTCAAAAGAAGGAAAGTCTCCAACTTTTGACATTTTTTATAGTTTAGGATCGGTTAGAGAAAAAGGCAATTCAGTGCATGCTTCTAGCACTTTTTAACACTCCTTGCTCCTGAGACACTGTTGTTCTCTTTAGGATTAATATCTTGGTAACTAATCCAGTTACTCTGAGCCAAGCTTTTATCCATTATTGAAATTTCCTTCATAGCTGATGTAAATCTTACAGTAGGAACTATAGTGTATAAAGAAGGAGAAAGAGTACCTTAGCATGCCTGTGTCATGGTGTATGGTGGCGGGCAGCGTGTAGCAGGAGGAGTTATAAACATTATCCTCTGACTTTTTTTCTTCAGTTATAATTATCAAGATATTTCAATTATTAAAAACACTAATAACTTAAGTTTTACTTACATATATTTTTCTTTTACTATAAATGCAAAATTTCTTACATATTCTAAATATTGAGATGTTAATAAGCTCATTGAAACATTACTCTTTGCTGATGATTATTATTTATATGTGCAATTTCAGACTTTAATGGAAATTAAACAGAATGATGATTATAGGTTATATCCTTTTCATATTCTGTAGGTGTTTCTTTTTTAAAAAAAAGTATCATTTTTAAACTTGAAGCAAGTATAATAAGATAAAGAGGATGTTAGCATATCTCTTCAAGTAAAGGCACCAATGCAAAAAATAATGATGTTGCTACAGAAAGTTATTTTAATTAAAGAAAAAAGTTGAACACAAAAGAATACAAACTACTAAGAAAAAAAGAAATAGAAAATACTAAAGAAAAATCTAGCTAAAAAGCTATTTAATGTTGTGCTACTTAAATGCAAGTTAGCATATTACAAATGTTGTTTGCACAGTTAAGTATGAATATTTAAATAATGCAATCTGGAATACTAACACAGAAAAACACCAGAGGGGGAAAGAGGGTTATAAAAGTACATAAATTCCTATCACAGATACATTCAATTTGTCAAATTGAGCAAATTAAACATCTAAATTTTTAAAATAAAATATAACTGAACTCCTAGTTTCAAAAACTATGACTTTTCTCATACCTCCTGTATGTGATTATTCTTCTCCAAGATGGAAAGAGCAACAGCAGCACATTCCAGTGTAGAAAGGCATCTATTGGTTGGCTGCATCCGAATGACATACTGACTGGAAATGTTCGTTTTTAACTGCACCTAAAACCAAAAACAAAATAACAAAATGAAATTTTGGTCTTAAATTTAAAACTATAACGTTTGTGCTTTAAATATTAATTACTTTCCATCTAAAATTGCTAGTAGTTTAAGAAATAACTGAATGTATCAATTATTTCATATATAATATTCTTTTCTTCTTTTCACTGTTAAATAGTAGAAGGAAGATGATGGTTACACATTTATCTGACAAAGATGATACATCTAAAATATATACAAAGTCCTACATATCCAAAATACAGACTAATAACTCCCTCTCAGTGGGGAAAAAAGTATACACTTCATGAAGACAGATATAAGAAAGGTACACGAGTATATGAAAAAGAGCTCAAATGATCTAATGTAAATTAAAAACACAGTGGAATAACATTTCACACTCATTAGAAATAGTTAAAATAAAATAAATAAAGATATACAGCAAATTAAACTCTCACAGACTGTAGAATTTAAAATGATATTACTTCACAATTTTTTAAAATCATGCTTTATCCCCATTATTTCTTAGTATAGTATAAAGTGTTATTTAAAGTGTCATAGGTATACCTGTGTAGATGGTGTATAAAGATATACACAAATACACACAAATATATGTAATCCTCTCTTAGGTAAGAAATAGTATGCTATACATACTTTATATATACATTTCTCCATGGATATATTATTTTATCTGAAACCTGAAGATAGAGTCAGACATGAAAAACATCAGCAGAAAACCAATAGTCAACACTTGGGATTTTTGTCTCCTATTTTAAGTAAATAAAATTCAAACAATCTTATAAAGTCACATTCCTAGCCCACATTCTAAACAGAATCACATGTTAGGATATGCAGATAGAAGATAATTTCAATTTTTACTTCTTCAGGTGTTCTCTCTCGTTTTGTTAGTATTCTCAACGTAGTATGAGATCACTTCAAATCCATGACATCTTATCCTTCAATTCCTTCCCTCTTCTGTGTCTTATGCAGTCCCTCATAATGAGAAATATAATTCTTCTAGTTTGGCTCTTTGTTTAAAACAATTTTTCTCTATGGCTTTTATTTTTCAGAAAGGGAACAGGAAAGAGTGGGATACTATGGCTGCAGCTTAATGGACACTATGAGTATATATTTGATTTTGGAATACATACTTTATAAGCTGACTAATAATATTTGGAGTATGATTATATTAAAATTAATTTATATTTCTCCAAATGGAAAGATGTGAAGGAGATTCAGGGAAAGGAAGGATGAAAATGGTTAAGAAATATATACAGTGATAAAAGAAAGCCTATGATTAAATAACTGCAAGAATATTCACAATGTTGATTAACTGTAATTACTAACAGTTTTAATAATTCATCAAAGATGAACAGAGAATAGCCAACTACTGCTTTCAATACTTAATCCCCAAGTTTTCCTTGGATGAATTTATAATAGACATCCTATTATCACAAAATAATTAGGACACAGGCAAAATTCAGTCAATTTTACTTACTGGAATGAATTTTACTTTTTAAAAGACATTTGTTATTACAGGGAGTAATTTTATTTCCTATTGTAAGAAAATTCAGAATTTGAAATTTCATATGTTAAAAGACTTCAGGGCTGGGGTTGTGGCTCAGCGGTATAGCATTCACCTAGCAGGTGCAAGGCCCTGGGTTCAATCCTCAGCACCACATAAAAATAAAATAAAGGTATTGGGTCGAACTACAACTAAAAGATAAATATTTTAAAAAGTTAAAAAAATACTTCAGAATATCCTTCACAAATCATCTTTCCAGGAATTAAAACTAAAAGACCAGATAGCTAATCTGTATCATAGTGATGACATACATGTTATTAGATGATAGCATGTTAAATGTGGTCTCATAGCTTCTCCTTTCATGTTTTTGTGCTATTCCATCTTCATCACATACTCTATTCAATTAGCAAATGAACAAGAGGAGTAAAGAAGTGGATAAACTTTTAGGCAAATCCCAGTAGCTCAGTGACAGAGTGCACACCCTGCATTCTATCTCAAGCACTACTTTAAAAGAAACAGGGGTGAGGAGAATTAGCATAGACAAAAGCAGGATACATAGAAAGTGGGCTGGTTGAAAAATCATGATAATTTTATCGAACCTGACAATAACAAATCAATCTCACCCATGTCATTAGTTTCTTAGTTTCCCTTACCTCCTCCTCACCTATAAAATCAGATAGCTAGATGTGATGGTGTCAATTCTGACAGCTGAATTTATCTCGTAGGTATGAATCCTAAGATTTTATAAATACAGACAGAGGTAGATATATTTGCAAGTTTTGAAGTCATGCTGACTCAAAGAATGCCTCAGTAATTTTCTCTTTTTAAAAATATTTATTTATTTATTTATTTGTTGGTTTTCGGCGGACACAACATCTTTGTTTTTATGTGCTGCTGAGGATCGAACCCGGCCACACGCATGCCAGGCGAGCGTGCTACCGCTTGAGCCACATCCCCAGCCCCTAATTTTCTATTTTTGAAACCTGGTTCTCTATGATATAAGCTGAATACTCTTAATGAGAAACAGGAAAATCACTGGTTGGTTCAAATTCTATTGGTATAGTTTGTGGGCTTATAATAAAGTTTTCATTTTATAAACTTAAGCTTCAGACCTTTTCCATTGATTCTCTGAATCAGCTAAAAGTTCAATTTCTAGAAATTCTTTTGTTGTTATAATACCTTCCTTTTTTCTCTTCCATTACATTAGATAAATTTTTGGGAGACTAAGGCAGGAGGATTGCAAGTTCAAAGCTAGCTGCAGCAATTAGGAAGGCCCTAGCCTGTTTTAAAATATAAAATAAAAAGGGCTGAGGAGGTAGCTCACTGGTTCAGCACCTCCAGGTTCAAAAAAAATACCAGATAACAGTATGGATGACTATGATCGCTGTTCAGGTGCCTTTTTAAAAATGTTTTTACAAATTTCTCCTTCCTATTTATACATTTAGCTCTTTTTGTTACAAGTGATTTTTGCCATTAAAAGTTTAAATAACATACATACTCAGTGGTTTAGTAGTGACCTTTAGGACTAAAACAAATATTCAAGGAAATAACAGGTTGTGGAATATGTTTGCATATTATTAAAGATTTTTAAAAATAACTTATTGCTATAAACAATAATTAATTCTTTTGTTGGGCAAAACTAACAAACACCTTAAAATTTAAATTAGAATTTTAATTCAACTCCTGATAATACTGCATTTTAATAATCTGATGGTAATCACTTTTTCTCTATAATCAGGCTATCTTAAGTCAAGTTCATTACTATTCAAAACTATTGTGTGTCTCAATTATTAAGACTTTCTAATCACTTGATCAAATTACTTACAGGTTTCTAGGAAAATCAACCTATTTTCCACGCCGTCTGAAACAATTCTAGACTAGAATAGGCTTAAACAAACTTCTTTTTAGTAACATCCTGAAGTCTTACCATTGAGAGACACATATAAAAACCTCCTTTCTGTAGCAGACTTATTTCTATGATCTTTCCCAGGCTAGATTCATTATCTGAGTTCATGAGCTGCCCCTTGAAAGAGAAGCACTTAACTTTTTCTTCTAGCCCCAATCCCTCAATTCATTTCACTCTTTTCACTCCCTTGATTTAGTTCAACTATATGACCTAATAGTGGTAAAAGTCCAGCTTTGGCATCAGACAGATGACGGATCTAAAACAGATTTAGTCATTTATGTATAAGGTTTCATGCAGTTATAAATAATAAATAATAAATTGCTTCATTTAATTCTCATAAAGACCCTATGAAGTAGGTACCTTCATTATCTTCACTTTATAGAAAAGGAAACCAAAGCAGAGAGACATGAAGTAACATGCTCAAGGTTCCAAAATTTGTCATGTCAGAGCAGAAACAGAGGCTTATTCAAGAGCCTGAGTGAAACCACCAGGTTAATATCTTAAGTGGATAAATTTGTAGGCAAATCCCAGTATAGTAAACAAATAAAAACAAAGTTTTTCTATTGGAAAACAAGGCTGGGTACCCTGAAGAATACCCTGTAGAATCTTCTGAACTTCATCATTTTTTTAAAATGATAAGGAGGGAAGGGTCTTTTACACAAGTATAAAAGTTACTTGCAAATATCAGTGTCTCTGCCTTGCTCCAGTTCTGACATACCACAAAGCCTGTCTCTGCCTTACTCCAGCTCTGACCTATTATAAAGCCTGCAAAGTTTTTACAAAAAGTAGAAATTCTAGGAATTAACATGGAAACTCAGAAAATATGATAAAAATAAAGTTCAAAGGGACATCAGTTGTAGATAAAATGAAAATATCAGTGCTACTTCTCAAACAGATTATCACTTAAATTATTTACTTTTCTAGGCTTGTTTGAAAATCTACAATTCACAACAGTTTATATAAGAAAGGCTGTGTCCAAAATTTTATGTGTATATGTGTATTTGTAGAATATGTTTGATTTAAAATTTAGCTCTTTTCTACAGAATTTTTCATGCTAACACATCAGTAAGAACACTATATGTTACTTTTGATGTTAAAAACACAAATATATAGTTAAAGAGTCTAAACATTAAGCACTTAAAATTCTTCAGTTTCAGCAATCTAAATACTAATACAAAAATAAGACTTTGTTTACTGAGTGACAGCCAAACATCGTGATTACTGGATTTTCCTCTTAAGAATAATATTTTATCTTCACAGTCTTCCACTAAACTCCAATATACCTCGTATCTGAAGACCCTAGGAACTATCAGTATGAGAATATATTCAAAGGAAAAACATCCACATAGATTCGTAAGATCACAGGACTGAATATAATCTTTAGAAATTAAATAATCCAGAGGGGCTCGGGTTTTGGCTCAGTGGTACAGCGCTTACCTAGCATGTGTGAGGCACTAGGTTCAATCTTTACCACCAAATAAAAAATAAATAAATAAGCTAGTCATGGTGGCACATGCCTATAATCAATCCCACAGCTCAGGAAGCTGAGGAAGGAGGATGCAAGTTCAAAGCCAGTCTTAGCAAAAGTAAGGCACTAAGCAACTCAATAAGAACCAGTCTCTAAATAAAATACAAAATAGGGCTGGGAATGGCTCAGTGGTTGAGTACCCCTGAGTTCAATCCCAGTATAAATAAATAAATAGGAAAAAAATAAATAATCCAGCTTCTTCTGCTAGGTATGATTTTTCTTTAAAAAAAATTGTATTCACAGAATTAAAAGTTTTAGCCGGGCACAGTGGTGCTTGCCAATAATCCCAGCAACTCAGGAGGTTGAGGCAGAAGGATCACAAGTTTGAGACTAGCCTTAGCAATTTAGCAAGGCCCTCAGCAAATAGTGAGACCTGGTCTTAAAATAAAAAAATTTAAAAAGAGGGCTGGGGATGTGGCTCAACACTAAAGCACCACCAACTTCAAACCCCAGTACCCCCAAAAAACAAGTTGGGGTACTTGTTTATTTTTTTCATAATATTGAAATATAGGGGTGGAAATGCAGCTCAATGTGTAAAGCACTTGCCTAGCATGTACAAGGCCCTAGGCTTGATCTCCAGCACTGCAAATATATATATATAAATGAATTTCCCATAATAACCTAAAATTATATTTTATTTAGATTCAAATCTTCTTCTTGATCTACCAGCATGCCAATGTAATAGCCAATTTAAAATGTCTTACAAGTCAAATATTTTCACCCAAAGAGAAACTTCATTTAACAATTAGCAGCTCTATCAGTTTCAAAAACTGTCATGGCATCATTAACAGCTTCTGAAAAAATGAATTGTAAATTAGCCTAGGTGTGAAATACAACATTAAACAATTACATCAGAAGTTCATGTGCCAAATACAACTTTTATTTAAAATTTACTCTGAGTTAAAGTGTATGCAATTTCATTTGGCTGAAAGCATCTGTCTCTTCTATAACTTTGAACAAAATTTACATGCATGAATTTGGAGGCAGAAAAGCACAGCAACTAAGAGCATGAGCTCTGAAGTTAGACACACTAAGTTTAAACTGACAAAATAAGTTTGGGCTAGCCCAAAAGTTTGGGCTAGGGATATAGTTCAATGGTAGAGTGCTTGATTAGCGTGTTCAAGGTTCTGTGTACTTAAATTAATTTACATATACACATATATATATGGCATAAATATTTGCATTAAAGATATATTTAGAGACAAAGAAAAATTTAGATTTTTATTATTTTTTAAAATTTTATTAATTTTTTCATTTTCTTTGTTGATGGACCTTTATTTTTTATTTGTATGTGGTACTCATACATTTGAGGCAAGCGCTCTACCACTGAGCCACAACCCCAGCCCCTAGATTTTTATTCTTTTACCCTTTAAGTACAAGGTATGAGCACCACTAAAATTTGCAATAATTGGGCTGAGGTTGTGGCTCAGTGGTGGAGTGATTTCCGGGCACATGTGAGGCACTGGGTTCGATCCTCAGAACCACATAAAAATAAATAAATAAAATAAAGGTATTATGTCCATCTACAACTAAAAAATATTTTTAAAAAATTCTTTAAAACAATTTGCAATGATTACCAAAATAAATAGACTGTATATCTTTCAATCATTTCTTTAAAACATCCCCCAAACAACACTATATAAACATAAAAGGCAGACTAAGAATTAACAATCATTTTTGAAAATCACTTTTTACGTGAAATTTATTTCTTAGATGACTGATTAAAAGTTTGTCTTATCTATCCATTGTTTTCAATGCATTATCTTGTATTCCTCTACCTCTACACATTTAAACATGCTTGATTTTATGATAATAAAAGTAGCAGAGAGACATAAGAAAGTGTTGATTAGCAATAGGTTGCCATGTTTCTTTGAACAACACACAGCACAGAACACATAGAGAAGACACTGTGGTTTATAATCTTTAAAAAAAGAAAATTATAAAATGAAAAGCATCAAAACTTTTAAGACTGTGCTTATTGATAACAAATAGTTTGACTTCATTTACAACTGAACCAAGTATGTAAAATTGCAAAAGCCTTCATGTCTTTCTCAATAATTACGGTCTATATTTTTCTAATAAATTTTACTGTATACACTTAAAGTATTCAATATGCTATTATGAGACACAGAGAGATAGTAAAAAGGGCTATTATAGTGAAACAAATGAACATATTCATCATTTCAGCTACTCTTTTTTTGTTTTGGTTTTGTTTTTGTGGCAAAAGCAGATAAAATCTACTCAACATGAATTCCACATACAGTACAATTTGTGGTCTTCATATTGTATCTTAGATTTCTGGAATTTCTAGAATTACATATCTGCCACTTGGTTTACTCTTACCTACATCTCCCCAATTCCTACTCCCCCATCCCAACCTGAATAAAACCATTTAATTCTCTACCTATATACTTAATATTTTAAAGATTCCACAGATCTGTGAGATCACATAATACTTTTCTTTCTGTGTCTGTCTTCTTTTACTTTGCATAATATCCTCCAGACTAATTCATGTTATGGCAAATGGCAAAATTGTGTCCTTTTCTCAGCTGAATAATATTCCATTGTATGTGCATACCACTGTTTCTTTATGCCTTTGTCTGCTGACAGACACTTGGGTTGTTTCCATATCTTGATTATTTTGCATGATGTAACAAACATGGGACTACAGATATCTTGATGATGTGGTGATTCATTTCCTTTGGACATGGGAAATGACCCATAAATGGGATTGCTGGGACATTTGTAATTTTATTTTTAATTTCTTGAGAAACTTCAATACTGCTTACCATGATGGCTGCACCAGTCTACACTCACACCAATGGTTTGTTATTTACTAAACATTTTTATAGAAAACATAAATAAAAGGAAACATATACAATATTCATGGAATAAATACAATATTATACAGAAGTCTTGAAATTTGCTCTACTAGTTAATGGAAGCTCAATAAGAATCTCAAAAAATATTTTTGCAGAATTTTATAAAGCTGATTCTGAAATTATGTTAATGAAAAGTACAAAAATATCAAGATAACCTTGAAGAAAAACAGTAGGATTTTTCCTACCAGTTAGACTTATTATAAAGTAACTAATTAAGATACCATGGAACTTGTACAGTTAGAATAGCATTTAAAGCACAGAAGTAAATTTTCACATATATGCACAAATGATGAATGATGGAGATAACACTTTTCAGTGACCTTTTCAGTAAGTGCTGAAACAACTGGGCAGCCATACAAAGGGGAGGGTGAAACTGGACTTGGCTCATACCAAACAAAAAACCCAGTTGTGAGTAGATTAAAGACAAATATAAAACTGAAACTTTTAAAATATAACATAAAAAGGTTATGAGGTTATTCATTTGAGATAAGAATGAATTTCTTAACAAAATAGAAAACACTAATTTATTTTTTTAAAAAAAGATTACAATAAAGGTCAGGATATGGGAATAAGAGAACTAGTAGTGAGATGGATAGATATAACTTATGGTGGCAAAAGGAGCCTTTTAGGAATGTATAACATTTCAGCAATGTTCTATTTCTTGACCTGAACAGTGGCTACAAGAATGTTAACTCTTTAAGTATTTCTTACTCAACATGTATTTTTATGCAGATCTAATAACACATTTTTAGAAATTCTTATAAGCAGCTGGGAGCAGTGGTGTACACCTGTAATCCCAGGAGCTGGGGAGGCCGAGGCAGGAGGATTGCGAGTTCAAAGCCAGGCTCAACAACATATCGAGGCTTTAGGCAACTTAGCGAGACCCTGTCTCTAAAGAAAATATGAAAAAGGTTAGGGATGTGGCTCAGTGGTTAAGTACCCCTGGGTTCAATCCCCAGCACAAAAAGAAAAGAAAAGAAATTCTCATAAGTATTAGCTCAATAAATGTGCCTTCCAATTAGAAGTTTTTTTCTACTATGCAAAACACTGAAATCAAATGCAAAGAGAAGATAATTGTCTGTAATCAGCTGTGTGATTTTGGATAGGTTACTTATTTTCCAGGGTTTAACTTTCCTAACATATGAAATTATAAATATATTCCCCTCTGAATCCTTAAGAGTCCTACCGGTTTTTAAATTCTTGGATTCTCTTGAGTTCCCATCAGTCAATTGAACATTTAATAGGGCTCTGATTAAATCTCGCATGTGCTTCTTATGGGTTTTTTACATTTTTTTTTAGTTGTTGATGGACCTTTATTTTATTTATTTTATTTTATATGCAGTGCTGAGAATCAAACCCAATGCCTTACACATGCTAGGCAAGTGCTCTACCACTGAGCCACAATCCCAGCCCCTATATGTTTTTTCCACCCTCCTTCATTCAGCAAAATGGAAGAAAATGTATGCACAAATTCAAGTTTAAATACATGAAAATATATTTCATTATTATTTAAAGAACAACAATTAGTCACATTGTGAGCATGAAATACTATCTTCTTCTCATTACAACAGAGTGCCGGGATATAAATAGAAGCTGACTGGTTAATAAAGTTTTAGAATTCAAATATATAATAAGCCTTCTTTCTGAGAGCTGAAAATGTTTGAAAAAGAAATTATGCTTTATATTTATAAAATATAAATATAAAGTTGTGAAATTTAATTTTATTAATTAAATTAAATTTTATTTAATTTTATTAACCATTAAAGACATACAATATATCCCCCCTCTGAAAGATGGCATAGTTCCATCAACTTTCCAGTATGAAAAATGCCAGATATTGAATTTGATAAATGAATTAATTTTTAGTGACTGAGGAACTGCCACCCTGACACACTGATAACCACAATAGAGAGTAAAAAGAATGTGGAAAAGTATGTGAGATAAAAAAAAAATTCTTACTAAATTACAGGGAATTCTTTTCCATTCAGTGGCAGAGGGATTCTGATTTCAAATTAAAACTGAATTTTTGTAAAGATTATCATTCATCTTTTGAAATTATTTAAATAAAAATTCTATTATATACTTAATCAAAATAGTAGTGTGTTACCTCCACCATTATTTATAGAAAGAATTAATTACAAGAAAAGTTATCACTAAGATAATATAGAAAAATTTTTAACAAATCATGGTTTATTATTCATCTATTTTATCAATACTACATTCTTCTCAGTCCCTTACTACATACCATTCAGATTAAGGGTAGTGGTCTACAAGTTTTTTTATCCTGCATTTTGCCTGGATAATTACTATTTATTCTTCAGTTCTCAAATGCTAGAGAGTTCTTCCTGAATCTCCAACCTCAATAAAATCTGCATTTTAAAGCATGCCTTATTTATAGCAGTTTCAGAATATAAATCCTGTTTGCAGAAATCCAGGTTAGAGATGATGATGACCTGAAATTAAATACAGCAATCGGGGAGAGAGTTATTTAAGATAGAAGCCATGCTAATAGTTGAAAAGATTCTGTGGCTTTGTGTCCCTGTATTAGAATTTTAACCTTGTCTAATAGAGAAATAATTAATGTAGATGGAATTAAATTCTATGTAATTGTAATTACATACTAATCTCAGTGGCTATTTACTGTTCTTACTCTGTGTTCTCATATCTAGAACAGTGCCCCAAAATAGTAGCTGCTACTCAATAAATATGTCAAACTAACAAACTTTGATCACAGTCACAAATAACTATAGTTATGAATTATCAATGCCAAATCCAGCCATGAATACCTAAATTTAAGGCTTTTGGTGACTTTATTGGGGAAGGAATTATGACAATGAAAGTGGGAAAAGGGTCTGTTTAAAGAGTTCAGGGATTTGTATCTGAATTAAAACTTTAAAAATTGATAAACAGCTACTTTAAATAATTAGTAAATTTTACATAGAAAATTGAAAATTGGAAAACAAGTAATAGTCATAATTTTTATCTATTGGGGGACTAATTAAGTTTATAATGTAGGCTAACAAACTGTACCAAATTCCTTCAAGAATTAGAAATTTGAACACTTGCTCAATTAAATAAAAAAATACATTTCTATTTAAGCTAAGGAATATATTAAAAGTGCTAGAATTTATGATCCAAATATGAACTATGTTTAATTACAAATATGTCATGCTTATCTAATTCTTTCCTAGAAATATTTTAAAACTTGCTTTCTCTTACTCTATAAATTCTAATTTTTACACACATTTTTCATCAATTTCTTTTGGTATACTGGAAAAACTCACTCAAAGCAAACTTAGGAGGTTATTAAAATCTACATTGAGAATATAAGTAATCTTTACTAAACATTATGATTTAATTTAGAGCACACATAAGGAGAAAAAATCTTAAGGAAATAAACATGGAACATTTTTTAATGTATAGTCCTAAGAAAACTAGATGACACAAAAAGTTTTTCTATAACCATTATATTCTCCCAGGGAGGGAGGATATTCTTCCATCAAAATGGAGATACCAAAGTTTTCTAGATTATCAAATAAGAATAGATTTGATATGATGGGACACTAGAGTTATATGATCACAAACATATTATTCATAGATTTTTAAGACATTTCACATTCTATGTGAAGTTTTACTATTATTATTAACACATTAGACAACTTAATGAGTTTTACTGTGGCATTTCCATACAAACGTATACTGAATTTTGATTATGTATTCCCTCCCTTCTCCTATCATCTACTTTCTCTCTTCTCTCTCCCTTTGACCCTATTTCCAGACCCTAAGAGTTCCTTTTCTACTATCAGATTGTCTTTTTTGTTGTTCTTTTCTTTTAGTTTCCACATAAAAGAATACATGCAATATTTGTCTTTATGTGTCTAGCTAATTTCACTGAACATGTCTTCCAGTTCCATCATTTTCCTGCAAAAGGCAAGATACCATTCTTATTTATGGCTGAATAATACTCCACTTGTATATATGTCATATTTTCTTTACCCATTCATCTGCTGATGGGCACCTATGCTGATTCCAAATCTTAGCTGTTGCTGCAACAAAACTGTGTATGCAAGTATGTCTTTTGTATGCTGACTTCATTACCTTCAGATATACATATACTCAGAAGTGGCATCTGACATCACTGTAAGGAGTCAGTTGACTAAGATGCTTGGATTTATTTCTGGGTCTTTGATTCTGATTCTGTTCCACTCTTCTACAGATTATTTTTATACCAATGCCATATATACTGGATCATATGGTGTTTTAGTTTTATTTATTTATTTTACTTTAGGAACCTCTACACTGTTTTTCATAGTGCTTATAGTAATTTGCATCCCTACTGACATTATATTAGAGTCCTTTTTTCTCCACACCTTCATCAGCCTTTAC
Organism: Marmota marmota marmota; assembly: GCF_001458135.2. NCBI lineage: Eukaryota > Metazoa > Chordata > Mammalia > Rodentia > Sciuridae > Marmota > Marmota marmota. Next base: position 10,445,975 of record NW_026000221.1, read on the forward strand.
TTTTTAAAACATAGCTACTCTGAGATAAGATAGTATTTCAAGGTAGAATTTTTGTTTTGTTTTGTTTTGTTTTAGTTGTAGATAGACACACTACCTTTATTTTATTTATTTATTTATTTATTTATTTTTATGTGGTGCTGAGGATTGAACCTAGTGCCCCACATGCTAGGCAAATGCTCTACCACTGATCTACAACCCCAGCCCTCATGATAGTGTTTTTGTTTTGTTTTGTTTTAAGACAGAGAGAATTTTTTAATATTTATTTTTTAGTTTTCGGTGGACACAACATCTTTATTTTATTTTTATGTGGAGCTGAAGATTGAACTCAGCGCCCCGCGCATGCCAGGTGAGCGCACTACCGCTTGAGCCACATCCCCAGCGCCCCCTCATGGTAGTTTTGATTTGAACTTCCCTGATAAAGATGTTGATTTTTTTTTTTTTCACATGTTTACTGACCTTCTGAAATTCCTCTTTTATGAGGCATCTATTTAGATCATTTTCCCATTGATTGATTGGATAGTCTGGTGGGCTGTTGGTTTTTTATTTGTTTTTTATTTAATTTAGATATCACTTTTCTGTCAGATGTATAGTCGGCAAAGATTTTTTCCCATTGTATAGACTGTCTCTTCACTCTGCTGATTATTTCCTTTGCTGAGCAGACACTTTTAATTTGATTTATTTAATCCCATTTGTCAATTCTTTCTTTTGTTTCCTGGGCTATTGGAATCATATCCAGGAAATCATGGTCTGTGCCATATCTTAAATTTTTCCTCCCTGTTTTCTTCTAGTAGTTTCATGTTTTATATTAAGGTCTTTGGCCCATTTTGAGTTGACTTTTGCATAGAGAGACAGGGGTCTGGTGTCAATCTTCTACAGGTGAATGTCCAGTTTTCTCAGCACTGTTTGTTGAAGAGGCTGTCCTTCAACATCTTTTTAATATCTTTGTTTGACAGTCAGTTGGCTGAAGACCCATGGATTTTTCTTGATCTTCTGTTCCACTGGTCTCTTTTAGAGTGAATACGATTGTGTTTTTGTTACTATGGCTCTGTAACATGCTTTGAAATCAGGTATTGTGATGCTTTCAGGATTGCTTTGGCTATTTGGAATCTTCATGTTTCCATAAGAGTTTTAGGGTTGTTATTTCTGGGTCTGTGAAGAATGCAATTGGTATTTTAATGGAGACTGTAATGAATCTGCAATATCATTATTTTTAACAATATTAATTCACCCAATCCATGAAGTCTTTCCCCTTTCTGGTATCCTCAGTTTCTTTAGTGTTTTATAATTCTTAGTAAGGTTTATTTATTTTTGTGTGTGTGGGATATTGTGCATGGGATTGTATTCCTGATTTCTTTCTCAGAAAGTTCATCATTGGTATCTAGAAAACTTCTAGATATTGATTTTTGTATCCTGCTATTTTACTTAATTTATCAGTTCCAACATCCTTTGGTAAGTCTTTAGGATTTCACATAGTCTACAAACAGGGATAACTTTTTCTATTTGTATCCCTTTTATTTGTTTTTTTTCTCTTGCCTGATTACTCTGGCTAGAATTTCCACTACTATACTGAAGAAGAAACGGTACAAGTGAACACCCCTTACTTCTTCCTGATCTCAGAGGAAACACTTCCAGTTTTTCCCCATTCAGTATGAGGCTAGCTAGAAGTGTGTCTTATACAACCTTTATTATGTTGAGATATGATCCTTCCATACATAATTTGTTCATGGCTTTTATTATGAGGGCTAGTGAATTTTATCAAAGACTTTTTCTATACCTATTGAGATAATTATGTGATTTTTATCCTTCACTCTATTTATGTATGATATTATATTTATTGATTTGCATATATTGAGCCATCTTTGCTAAATAAACATTTAACTATAAATATCTTATTTTAATAACCACAGTAGTTACATTTTTGTTCCTTTAAAATTAAAATGTTGGGGCTGGGTCTGTAGCTCAGTGGTAGAGCCCTTGCCTAGCATGTGTGAGGCAATGGGGTCAATTCTCAGCACCACATAAAAATAAATAAATAAAATGAAGGTATTGTGAAAAACTTCTTAAAAACATTAAAATGTTGGTAATATTTTATCCAAATTTCTTACAATAACATATTTACATTTTGTTGTAGATGATAAAAATTTATTTTAAAAAAGAGGAAGTATCTTGCTGACAAAGGATATTTACTGTACAACTTTAAAAATAAACTTTTACTAAAGATGCACAATTTGGAATTACTTAATAATATTGTGTACAAGTGAATAAGCACATTATACTCATAGAGAAAATACTAATCCTAATTTAACTTACTAAGATACTAATGAAAATAAAGATGCTTATCTCAAAGTCTGAAATAAGAGTAAATATTTGGTGATTTTCAAAATAATATTCTTGGTATTAAGTCTGACATGATGGCTTAATAGGATAGCATATAACTCAAGGTTAGCACCCTCCTTACATGGTAAACAATTGGAAAATTTTGCATTTGTGCTTTTAATTCCTATAATTATCACTGTATTTTCTATCATCATTGTATTTTCTAAACATAAGCAACTTTTTTTTCTCAACATAAAGAACCATGTTGGGTACCTCTCTGTGTGACTGCAGCAGGTTGGTCCTAGACCTCTTGAACATGGAATATTTTGTTAAAAGTGAGCTTATGGAGAATGCAGCAGGATTACCTTGGCCAAGAACATTATGCATGTATTATAGAAGCTGTAGGAAAATACCCTTGGAAACTCTTGAATCCACAGGGAATTACTGATCACCCTGCATGTTAATGTAAAAAATGAATGAAAATCCTAATTGTGTTAATTATAAAAGACTTAGAAGATATAGAAATATATAGCATAAAAGTTGAAAAGCCATCTAGAGATAACAACTATTTACTTTATGGAATTTATGCTTCTAACACTTCAATTTAAAATATAATTATGAAAATTTTAACATCTACAAAAAAGAATAGGTAATATTTGAGTTATGAAGTATAAGGCTAAAACTGATACCTCTGGAAACTCTAATAACTAATTTAAGAAATAGAATAAATCAAAATGACTGACACTCTCAGGATGCTTATTACTACATGCTCCACATACTGAGAGAAAGAGAAAAGGGGAGAGGGAGAAGATAAACACTACTCTACATTTTTTATAATTCTCTTACTTTTAGGTATCACACATAAAATATCATTCAATTTTGCCTATTTTTAATCTTTATTTTTTTGAAAACAGCAGGTATTCTTCTGTGTCTTCTCTTTTTAGCAGTATTCTATATATTTTCATTTCTGTCTCTCAGTATTCCTATATAGTCCCTGAAATATTTGGGATTTTTAAAGTTACTTGTTTTTATAAGAAAAGTAATAAAAATTCATGTACCTTGGTCTAGGAGTGCAGGAAAATCACTGAAGTACATGCCTCAGAGTAGAACTGGTAAGTACTGGTCTATAAAAATCTGCAACTTCATGAAATACTGACAAATTGTGTTCCAAAGTAGTAAGATTTTATATGCCTTTTAGTAGGGAATAAAGAGTTCCCTTTGCTTCATAACATCTCCTGTATTTGATATTATTAGACTTTTAATAATGTTTTGCCAATATGGGTCATAAAATTATCTTTGTGGGTATTTTGTATTTTTCCTTTTTTCTACATTATTCTTCAGCTTATGAAACTCCTGAATGTTCTTTCTTTCATTCCAGTGAAGCCAAGGAGAGATTTTTATTATTTTTTAACAAAGAAATGTGGATGCATGCATTTTTCTTTTCATTAAAACTTTTTTTTTTTTTAATTTAGGAGACCTTAATAATAGTCTCTACCTGCCACTAACTAGGTGACTGTACTTCCTATTTGTGCATGTGTTGATAGCTTTTCTTTTTCTTTCTTTCTTTCTTTTTTTTTTTTGGTTTGTGTGTGGTGCTGGGGATTGAACCCAGGGCCTTGTGCATGTAAGGCAAAATCTCTACCAACTGAGCTATATCCCAAGCCTGCTTTTCTCTTTTTAATGAAATATAATTGGTATGTTATGTATGTAAACATATATAATGCAAAGTCTTAATATGTATAGGACTTAATATATTTTTACAAAATGAGATTTTATTTTGGCCATCTGGTGGCTTATTTCTACTTTCCTATTAACAAACACTTTTATGAATCTTGTCATATGTTCATTCACCATTGTGGTCAACGACCATGTGGTCATTGTGGGAGGGGCGGTGATAAGCAACTATTCAAGTTTTTGCCAATTTTTGCAATATTAGGTTTTCTACCTTCTTATTAATTTGTAGAATCTCTTATGTATTATAGGTATCACTGTGAATTACATTTTTCACTCTAACATCTTTTTATATCTAGAAGATAATTTTAATGAAATTAATTTATAAATCTTTTGTTTTTTGTTTAAGAAACCTCACATACTGAAGTTACCTAAAGTGATGAGAGGCAAACATCTAAACACTGACTGGCAGACACAGTGCTGAGCATTTTTCTTTTCCCACCAGCCAGAATAAAAAATCTCATGATTCACAGGGTATTGAATTTGATATACAGAAGGGCCTTATTATCTTATAATCAAGAATAAATAGGTCTAGAGTAAGCACTTGAAAAGTGAGCAACTCGAGTTGCTTGCTTCCTTTTCTACCCTGTTATTCATCAAGAATATGCCCTGTATAGCCTACAGGAGGATGAGAAGCAAGTGAATAGTTGAATCACATCAGTGGTCCAGCCAGCCTATGCTAATTATAAGAGTAAGCTCAATCAATATCAACAGACTTCACCTAAAAGATATCTCACAGATCCACTATGTGTGCACAATAAATTACTGCTATATGCTACTTTGATTTTGTGCATACACAGCATTATTGCGGCAATATAAAACCAAATAAACATTCATATGACATGAAAGAGTTTGGCCTTAGAGAGATTGTAAAGCCTTGTGATATTTCAAAATGAGATCTTTTTTTCTGCCATTTAAAGAAAGAAAGAAGACTTAAAGATAAAGTACTTAGGGTTTCAGAAAAGAAAACTGAAGTTAGATAAGCTAATTTCAAAAACAGATTTCCCTATACAGGTTACTGATTTCAACAGAGATTTAACAGCACTAAGACTGTTGGAGCTGGTGAGAATAGTTTCTCTGGAGAAATATGTGATTGTCTTCCCAGTGTGTTCTTCAAAATTGTGTATGTTAGAGGCTCCTCAACTATTTAAAAAAAAAACTCAACTTTTAAAATATGCCCAAAAGGAAAATAATACAATGAATCATATACTTTTGCAATATTCAGACACCACAATTATCAACATTTTGCCAAATTTTTTCAGTCTATCCTCTCTTTTTCTCCTCCTCCCATTTTTTAAAATGCTAAACCAAATTACAAATTTTGTGCTATTCTATTCTTAAACATTTCCATGTGGAACTATAGGTGATTAAGACTTAAAATCATTACCATACCTTTATTATACTTAACAGAATTACTAAATATACTTTCATATTATCAAATAACCAATTTTTATTTATATTTCTTAATTGTCTCAAAAATATGTTTATAATTACTTTTTTCAAATTATGATATAAATAAGGTCCACACATTTAAGGTCCAATTCCTCCTTTTAAGTAAGACTATTTCAAAGATAGTAAGCCAGTATTTTCCATTGTTTCCCATTATGAGACACACAATATCTCATCACCCCACAGTCAATAATGGGAATAGAAATTCATCACTAATTAAATGTCAACATTCTGATTTCTCCATCAGAGAGTTTCTACTCATCTACTCATTTAGCATCCATTAGTAATCACTACCTAGAACCATTATCTCAGTGGAGAGTTGCAAGACTGTAATTTATCTACGTCTAGATTTCCTCACATTTATTAGTTAGAATTTGTATATAAAGAAAACCTTTTCCTATTAACTATTTAGTAACCCTGAAATACAGTCGTCCATAAGAAAGATGGGATAAAGGGAAAGAATAGAGTATTTACAGATTTTCAGAATAATGAGTTGACAATCTAATGAATGCCAATAAAGAATAATATTTGATTTATCATTTGCATTTTTAGTATCATGAATTCATGGCATATGTTTTGCAGGTTTCAGATAATAAACATTTTTAAATGTTGTGATCCAGAAATTAGTATTTTAGATACTTAGATTCTCCCATCTTCTGGGCCACTTTAATTGGCTTCTGTATCTTTTTAATATAATGTCATTAGTTTTGATGCTACCTTGGTTCTTGACACCAATATTTGGGTTCATTTGTTTTCTTTCATTTTTAATGACTGTCATTTTTTTCTTCTTGATATAATTATCTGTTCATGTAAAATATTTACACAGTTCCAGTCTATATGTATAACAAGACATGCTTACAGAAATTTTGCTTCAACATCTGCCCCTCTACCTATTCCTTCCCTCACTCATAAGTAAATATTTTGGATTTATTCTTCTCTTGCTTTATATGAAAATATAAACAATGTGTATTATATAGAAATATATATTTTGTATTCATATGTTATACTAGCTATATTACTATGTACTATGTTATGTAAAGGAATATTTTGTTTATAATATATATCAATTTTAATATACTATAACCTTAAATGAATATAATACACACTTTCCTTTTATTACACCAAATGTAGCATATTATAAACATTGTTTAACACCTCACACTTTCCCCTTTATTCTTAAAAATATCTACATGTTATTCTTCCTTATATTCCTTTTTTGCAACTAAATACAAACTGATCATGTGGCTATACTATAGTTTATGCAACCAGTCCACCTTTGATGAATGAATTGTTTGTACAGTCATTGCTATTTACAAAGAAAAAAAAACACAATAAGTAGTATTGCATTAATCTTTTCCCTGGATTCCTAGCAATCACTGAATCAAAGAGGAAATATATATATGAGTATTTGCTAAATATCATCAAATTACCCTTAACAGTATTGTAACATTCTGTATTCCTTCAAATGATACATGAAAGCCCAGGTTTACCTACAGGCTTAATAATGGAGTATGCTGTTTGGGATTTTTGATGAGTTGACAGTTTAGAAATGGTATCTGGATAATTTTAACCCATATTTAATATGCATTTTAATACGCATTATCATTGTTAGGACTGAGCTTCAGCCTCTTTTTCATGTGTCTAAGGGCAATGTTTTAGTCAGCTTAATGTTGCTATGATCAAAATACCCTACAAGAACAACTTAGAGAATGAAAAAAGTATTTTAACTCACAGTTTCAGAGGTTCATCTATGGTCAGCCATCTATATAACTCTGGGTCAAAGGTGAGGCAGAACATTTAGGCAAAAGGGAATAGCAGAGAAAAGCAGCTTGGAACATGACAGAAAGCAAAGAGAGAGCTCTGCTCATCAGGGACAAAATATAAACCCCAAAGACACACCGAAGTGACCTACTTCTTCCAGTCACTCCAGCACCAAATTACAGGGAAATACATCTTATTCAACAAGTCCTTTCCTATAAAAGGAAATATACATTTAATAGTACTTTACTCTTTTGAGTCAATCACATAGTTATTGTATAAAGAAATTCTTAATAGAACTACTGTAAATTTTTTTTAAAGATGGACACATTATCTTTATTTATTTTATTTTTATGTGGTGCTAAGGATAGAATCCAGTGCCTCACATATGCGAGCACTATCGCTGAGCTATAACCCCAGCTCCAAACTACTGTAATTTTTTGTGAGTAGTTATGTGTGTGAGACTTCATACAGGAGGGACAACTATGATTATAATTTCAAGTTAATAAAGAAATTTTAATTTCAAAAAGGTTTGGAGTAATTGTGTTATTGTACATTATACTTAGAAGACATGAAGTTTGAAAGGAGAAAGTTAATTTTAGGCACTTTCACATGAGAAGCAGATCCAAAGCCATGACATTATACATTTACAAAGCAACTAATATGTACTTTGCCTTTTATAAATATTCTACCATTTAACTAGCTTCAATGATTTGATTAATGAAGGTGGATGTGTGTGTATATATATATAGTTTGTGTGTATACATATATATACACATACAATAATATATATATAATATATAGTTGAATAACTATATATATAGTTGAAATATATATATGTATATATACATATATATACATATATATATATATATATATGTATATATACATTTGCTCCTATTTCCAAATTAAGAAACTAAAGCTCAAAAACATAATTATACAGAATGTTCAAGGCAATTAGCTAATGAAACAGAAAAGATTATAACAGTTTCTGTCCAGACAAGGATCTGTTCATTATATAATGTCAGAAATTATTACCAAAGATCACATTAAAAAGTCCTTTACAATATGGGTCCTATCCAACCCTGTGGCCTCTTCTCTTGCCATTTCTTTACTTGCTCCTCATTTCCCAAGGACCTTGACCTGCCTATAGTTTCTTTTATACATGATGTTCCTTCTCACCTACAAGAGTTTACTTATATCCTCCCTTTCTTTTATAAGTGTTCTTTCCTTTCCTTTCTCCTCTTCCCCTGGGTGACTTTTACATGTTCCTTAGGTAATATCCCTTCTTTAGGAAACACACTGTAATTTCTCCTGTCAGGATATGTGATATTTCTCTTCTCCCAAAATACCTACTATCATTTTTCTTGGAATACTGCTTGATAATTATATTCATGCAGTTATCTACTTCCTCTCTGCTCCGCATGTTCCTTCAAGTACAGAAATGTTACTTTCTCTCTATCTTTGCACTTGTGGTGCCAAACAAAGGGAACAGACATGAACATGGTGAATAAACACATGTGCAAGCGAACAAACAGCCTAGCCAATCAGTCACATTCCATTCACAAGGAAGGCAGGAGCTTTACCTTTTAATTCTTTGAATCCTTTTCTCCCAATCACAGAGAAAAGTATCCTGGAATAGGATTTCATTTATACCAACAGAAAAATATCTAATATTTATGAAAATTACATCAGACAAAGAAGTGGATTCTGAACTAAGATACTTCATGATAATTAGAGGGGTGAAATGTATACAAAATAACACAGGTCCACAGAAGTGCTTTTAATTATAAACTACTGCATGGCTCCAAATAGATTTTCCAGGTGTTATGAGAGCTGCTGTGCAAAGTAAGGAAAGGGCAAGGAATCTCACCATAACAACCATTATGTAAATACTAAAATCCAACATCAGTAAGAAGATTTGCTTAAAAACATTTTTAACATCAAAAGAATCTTAAAATAAATATGCATGTTAAAGAACTGCTTTCTACAGTGATACTATAAATAATGACAAACTAGATAAGATTAAACAGACAAAAAACACAGAATGGGTTTATTCATTCTTAATGTGCTATCACTCTACAAAATAATCATCTGAAAATTACATGATATTCTATTTTAGAAAAAAATATCTATTACTATCAGAGATATCTTTCAGACTCCTGTTCATACCTATACTTCAAAGAGTATTAAAGTTGGTATACATAAAACAATAATTTCATTTTAAAAATTGCTACTCAGAGGGGCTGAGGTTGTGGCTTAGTGGTAGAGTGCTTGCCTAGCACGTGCAAAGCCCTGGATTCAATTCTCAGTACCACATAAAAATAAATAAGTAAAATAAAGGTATTGACAACTACAATTAAAAAATAAATATTTTTTTAAAAAAACTGCTACTCAGAGAAACAAACTAAATATACATATGCCATGAAAATCTTATAATGGGTCTGTGTTAAAACATTGTTTTAAATGAGAGCTAGAAAAAGTTTCCTTCTTATATACTTTTCTGCTTATATTTCAGAGTTTATCATGTAATGTATTATTTTATGTAGCACCAAACTTTTAATAATTAAAAGTGATATAAAATATCAAAGGGGAAAGGCTAAAATGAACCTTGTGGTGCTGGATTAGAGTTGGAGATATTGAACTCATTTATCTTCATGTGTGTAGTAACTATTAATTAAAATATACTAAAAATTGATATTAGTATATCAATATTTTTAAATTTTATTAACTCAATACATTAATATTTAATACATATGTACAACTAGATAACAAAATAATTAAAGATGTGTGTATACATGGGACAGCACACATTGATATATTTTCCAGAGCTATCAACTAAGTGAACCTAGAAGTAGTAATACCCTAAGTAGCAACAAACATACCTAGATCCCATACCTTGGTTTTCAAATACAATTTATCAATAAAAGGAACCTGTGTTCCTTGACTGATTTTAGGACTGAGGCAGGAAAATACCAGATGAGCCTGTACCGTGTTGTAGTATCAGAAAATAAGGAAGTGCTTAAAAAAGAGGATGTGAGCCACATGTGGTGGCACAGCCTGAAATCCCAGCAGCTTGGGAGGCTGAGGCAGGAGGATCACAAGTTGAAAGTCAGTCTCAGCAACTTAGTAAGCCCTTGTCTCAAAATAAAAAAGAAATAAAAAGAGCTTGGTATGTGGCTAAATGGTCAAGCACCCCTGGGTTTAATCCCAGGAAGGAAGGAAGGAAGGAGAGGGAGGAGGAAGGGAGGGAGGATATGTTAAAAGGACAGAGGAACCAACCTAAAGGAGTTGCCAATGGCCAAAGCTAAAACAAGTTGAGCAACAAAATATTGTAGATTTGGGTTATATCCCAAAGAATAAAACAAATACCCATGAGTCAATGTGGAAAAGAATAAATAATTAAACATTGGAATAAGAACAGAAGATTCTTTCAGATACTCCCTTATGGAGAATCCCACATAATATATTTAGATAGTCCTCTTTCCAGAAGATGGATCTTAATTCCCTTTTCCTTCAATGTGAGCTGGATTTACTGATTTGATTCTAATGAATCAGGAATAGAAGTGTAAATTTTCAGAGAAAAACAGCAGATACCACCTTAAACAAATGATCCAAGTTAACAACACCAGAGACAAGTTGATATCATGTACTCTGGTATGATGAGAAGGGTACTTCACCTCTGTTCTATTCTTTATCAAAATTTGTAACACTGGAATTGTGAAACTATATCAGATTAACCCAAATTAAGCAAAAAGTACTTCATTAGGATTTCTCATAAATGTTAAGGTCAAATAAGACATGGATCATGAAAAACAATGACTATGAAAGTGTTAAAAATTAGAGGAGACTAAAGAGACATGACTAAATAACATGGTATACTGAACTGGCCCTAGAACAGAAAAAAGATATTCACAGGAAACACTGGTGATATCTGAAGAAGTCTGCAGTTTGGCTAATAATACTGTACAAATGTTAAATTGTTAACTATGACAAATACACTATGGTTATTTACTATGTCAATATTAAGGAAAGTCAAATGACAGGTACAGAAACTCCACATACTGTCCTTGCAACTTTTCCATAAAACTGTTCCAAAATAAACTCTTTTTAAACCTACATAAGAAATCAGTGAAAAATAAGAATAAAGGCTTACAATTTAAAAGAAAGTATAACTGCACACTCTACCAAGCTGCAAAAAAATTAAAATCCATAAGAAAAGTGGACTATTTCAATGTCAATTAAATCTATGCACTGACACTGTTTTCTGAAGCCTAAATAGTATTTCCTATCTTCTCCTACAGTAGTTTTCTTCTGACATATATTTTAATTTAATAATACTTGGATATTTTGTGCTGAAAGCAAATATGATTTTTACCTAAATGGTACTATCCTATGTATACTATTCTGCAAACTTTTGTGGAGAAGGGCTTTTTTTCCACTTACATTATAGCTTTGGGATACTTCTAAGACTTTTAATAACTGTCAACTATATTAAATACTTCTATTGATTATATGCTTCAATTATTGAAATGATTGTTCAAAATAAAATATGGTTTAACCGGAAAAAGGACACAGAGATGGGAAGGAATTCACTTATACAAAAAAAATAATTATATGTCAGCAATAACCAAAGGAGTTTAATAAACATTACTTTAAAATATTAACACTAAAACAAAAATATTCAAATCTCAAGTGATGTCTTTGATACCTTTCCCACATTATTAAGTATGTAAACAAGGTGCAAAAAGGTTTCTTTGTAACCTTTTGGCTACAAACAAAAATCACCCCAATTAGGGAAAATAAATATTTTCTTGAATCTCATAAAGCAAGTAGGCAAATGTCTGGGGACTAATAAAATGTAGACTTGTCAATTGCCAAGGATTAGAATTTGCAAGTATTTGAATCTGAGAAGATAAGAAACATTTAGGTCAAAATTATATGCCATAAATAGTTAAAATTAAAATATTTATCCTATTTTACCTAGTTAATGAATAAAAGACACTGGGAGATACAAATATTATTTGTTAATAAACTCTGTGCATGAATACACTGAAATATAGTAAAGAAAACTTGGAAAATATAAATGTATTTTAGTTCTTGGGCTAAACAGAAGTCTTAAACTAGAATAATTAAATGTGGAAAAAACTTTAGCTGAATCTGTCCAAAAAGGAAGTTTCTGTATGTTCCAATTACAATTTAAATATACAGCTCTGTTTAGAAGATTATATAAGAAAATGCAAGATATTCATTGAAATTTTCATTATGTATTGTAGAGAATTTTTTTTAATATACTGTGAACCAGGGGGTTTAACCACTAAGCCACATCCCCAACTCATTTTTGTATTTTATTTAGAGAGAGGGTCTCACTGAGTTGCTTAGGGCCTCAATAAATTGGTGAGGCTGGCTTTGAACTCACAATCCTCATGCCTCAGCCTCCCAAGCCGCTGGGATTACAAGCATTGTGTCACTGCACTAGAAAAGCTCTTTAATGGAAAGGGATATAACAACAAACAAATTCATAATTTGGTGGCAATTACAGTTTAAAGACTATAGTTTCATATATAAATTTTAATACCTCTGTTTCAGGAAAAACATCCTACTTCCAGGATTTATATATATATATATATATATATATGTGTTTCTGTTTACATTTATATGTCAAAAACCTTCAAAATTTTTCAAATAAGTCATCACTACTTTAATTGCTCAGGCTTTTGAATTTTGTTATACACCTATTAGGCAGAAGATGTAAACTTTTTTCTTTTGTTGTTTTATGTCAAATTCAACCAACAGAGGCATAATATTTAAAACTAAATAATACAATAAAGAATACTCTTAAATTTTAACAAAATGAAGAGCTATAATTTTAAATTTTCTACTAAGAAATATTTTCAGTTTTTTATGTTTTTTTGGCAATGAGTCCAGAAGTCTAAGTCAATAGCCTATATTATACACTATCAAATAACATAAGAGAATCATGAATAATACTGTACAAAAACTTAAGAATTACAAATGTAAATGTTATGGACAATATGGGCAATGACCAAACAGACTCCGTTTTATCCTGAGACTCCATATCATATAAAAAATGCTTCTCCCATGGGAAAACCCTGCCTTTGTACCCACCAACAGTTGCTTAGCATAGCATACTGACAGTACGAAATGGCAAAATTGTTCCTTCTATTCTTATACGCTGTACTTGTGCAATGTACCCTTTCTGTGTAGAATGTTTAATGTTTGTCTAGACATTAGTAACCATTCTTTAAATTGTACTCAACTAGGATTGTTTTGACCCACTTCCCCTTTTACTTATCATTTTAGATTTCATAATTTTTTGTTTATGGGTTTGAACCATGGCAACAGCCACTTATGATCAATGTATTGACATGCTTTACTTGTGGTTTTAGACAATAAAAGTATGCTCTAACCCCTGAAGCGGGTCAAGGAGTGTAGACTTGCAGCCTGCTTCTCATTCTACCAGCTGGTGCCTCAACTGCTAGTGAATAAAGATGGTTTCATTTGCTTTAAGACTGAACCCGTGATTTATTGCAATCTCACTATAACATAAATATGTACTTCTGTTTTTACTTTCCCCTTTGGTTTGTTTATAAACACAGTATACAGCCAAATATTATTTATGCAGTGGCACACACCTATAATCCCAGCAACTCAAGAGGCTGAGGTAGGAGGATTCTAAGTTCAAAGCCAGCCTCAGCAATTTAGCAAGGCTCTAAGCAACTTAGCAAGACCCTGTCTCTAAACAGAATATAAAAAGGGCTGGGGATATAGCTCAGTGGTTGAGTGCCCTTGGGTACAATCCCCAGTACCCCACCCCCCGCCAAAATATATATATATTTTATATAATATACAACAAAAATATTAGCTAAAAAAAATCAAACCTATATACATACATATTTAAAGATACAATAAAATAAAAGTGATTTTTTTAACAGTGCTAGAAATGGAATCCAGAGCCTAGTACATAGTAGGCAGACACTCTACCACTGAGCTACATCCTCAGCCCATATAAATAAAATACACAAGAAACACAGCAGTAATTGAAGAGTCATTAAATCTCAAAGAAAACAAATACTCCTTGAGTTGCCTTACTTTGGCTTCAGTTTTTAAAGCTAGGAGATCAATAAAATTTAAAGTATCCTCATTTTATCTCATTGATTTAAATTAAACATTTTAAAAATGGAAATACTAAATTTTTTATTTTTTCATAAATTATATAATATAACCTATTTGTTTAGGGTTCAGTAAATCTGAAAAACAAGAACCACTTCTAAGTTGATTTGTAACACATGTACTTAATTAAGCAAGGCCTTTCTTCCTCCTAGACCTTAACAGCCTCAGAGCCTACTCTAGCTGACAACCAGTTAAGTGTATGAAATGTACTTGGCTTTAAATAAGGTGCATTCATGTGCGTGTGTATATGTTCTGGAAAAGAGAATAGTGATAGTCCTGGACTCAAATGCCTTAATATGCTACATTTTAGAATAACCAAGCATGAAAGTTATGAATCTAAAATTGCTAAAATTTAAGGCAATATGCCTTAAAACTTTCTTCTACCACTTAAAATTAATTAGTTGTTTAACACTAAACAAGCTCCTTAAATCCCCTGAGATTCTGTTTCCTCGTCAAAAATATGGGACAGTTATAGGGAACGTAACATTTATAAAATTTTGTGATTTTTTTTTTTAAAATCATCAAAAGCATCCAAACTGAACTGTTTCTCAAAGGCAACACAAGAGTGATCACAGAATCAGACACACACTCTTTGCTGCAACAAAGTCATGTGTCAATTCATTTGTAATAAAGGTGGGCAGACTGACAAAACAGAATAAAGGGTATGAAGTAAAGATTTATACACTATGTAGGCAGAATGTATAATCCTTCAGTTGAAAATTGAATGGCATAAGTAATCTAACTCAAAGTAACTGACCAAAAAGAAACTAAGAATAATTCTGAGAGATTTTAAAGAATTCCACAGAGGGCAGGGGTGGAGGGAGGGGAGAGAACAATTCTTTAAAAATATACTCCAGGGGCTGGGGTTGTGGCTCAGCAGTAGAGCACTCGCCTAGCATGTGCAAGGCTCTGGATTCAATCTTCAGCACCACATAAAAATAAATAAATAAATAAAGGTATTGTGTCCAACTATAACTAAAAAATACATTTAAAAAGTGTACTCCAGCTAAACATGTTTTCAATCAATTTATTTACATTATCTGCTTTTTCTCTTTTTACCAAGAGAATTTTTCAGAACTGCAGATTAATTAAGAACTCTCTGGAGCCAGAGTGGCTTCAAAACTAGACCTGCCAATTTCTAACAATGTACCCTTAAATTACATAACCCCTCTGGTCTTCCACTTTCTTGACTACTACAGAAGCATATCAGAGAAATACATGTGATTAAATCTAGTTGGCAGATCAAGCCCAAGAATCTAATTCCTCTTATGTAAAATTCCTTACATTGATAGACAATAAAAATACACATAAATAATTGGCATCCATAACAACGCTGTAAGACAATAAAAATGCACTGCAGAAAGAAATTAAAAAGATACCAATAAAAGGAAAAATATCCCATGGTCATGGATTGGAAGACTTAATATTGTTGAGATGTCAATATTACCCAAAGCAATCTACAATTTCAAACATACCTATTAAAATCCCAATGGTGTTTTAGCAGAAATAGAAAAATCCATCCTAAAATTCATATGGATTCTCAAGAGATCCCAAATAGCCAAGCTAATCTTGAAAAAGAAGAATAAAGTTGGAGTCACATTTTCTGATTTCAAAACTTACTACAAAACTATGTCAAACAGTATGGTACTGGCATAAAGACACTACATACAAACTAGTGGAAGAGAATACAGAACCCCAAAATAAACCCTGGAACATATGGTCAAAGGATTTACAGGAAGGGTTCCAAGACCATACAAAAGAGCAAAACAATCTTTTCAACAACATGTAAAAGAATGAAATCAGGCCCTTATCTAATGTAATAAACAAAAATTATTCAAAATGGATCCAAGACCTAAATGTAGGGCCAAAACTATAAAACTGTAAAGAAAAAAAAACAGGGGAAAGCTTCACAAGACTGGATGTTTGGATGTTCCAAAAATTTCCTGGGTATGACACCAAAGGCAGAGGCAACAAAATAAAAATATATATAATCAGACGGCATGAAAATTAAAACTGAGTATCAAAGAACATAATCAACAGAGTGAAAACACAATTCACAGAGTGGGGAAAATATTTGCAAATCATATATCTAATAAAATGTTATATACAAAATATGTAAGAACATCTCTGATACAACAACAACAAAAAAAAAACCAACCTGATTAAAAATGGGCACAGATCTTGAATAGAAAATGCTCTAAAGAAAATAACAAGTAATCTTCCTACCACAGCCTCCCAAGGAGCTGGAACTACTAGTATATGCCACTAAACCCAGCTTAAAAACCACTTTTTAAATATCAGTTAAATCACACGAATTTTACAAGGATATAATTCAAGTGCTAGTATGCTAGTTTTGCCTTCTCTTCTACAAGAGATTTATATGACTCTAAATACCATAATCTAAGATGCCATTTTTTAAAAAATGAGTTGCTTATTTAAAAGAATGAGAATTGAAGGTTGGGGCTGTAGCTCAGTGTAGAGCCCTTGCCTAGCACAGGTGAAGCACTGGATTCACTCTTCAGTACCACATAAAAAACAAACAAATAAAAAAAATCAAGATTAAATTCTTTTTTAAAAAAAGAATGAGATTTGAGTACTTAAAACGTTCATAAACCTAATAAATAGCATGGTTTATAAGCATATTAATAATTTGAAAATATTTCTTCTAATGACTACCAACATAATATGAAACTCATATTTTTTCTAGAAACTCAATATTTCTCTTTAAAAAGGACAAAAGATCAAACATGACTAGTTTAGAGAATAAAACCACTTGAAAAAAAATTTATAGTAAACAGGTAGAAAATAAAGCTAATAAAAATGAGACTTATGGTTATGATATGAACTTTACAAATACTTGTAGTATTTAAAAGTGGAAGAGCTAGAATAGTTATAGTTTCAGAATACATATCAGATTTTTGTAAATGTATAGTATCTTTTTCTGTAGATGATTTTGTAGTTACCAGATAAGAAAGGTACAGGCAAGGGAAATATGGAGACTATGGTAAATATCATCTCTGTTTAGTCAAACCTATAATGTTCTAAGATTTTTCCAAAGCATTAACATTTGACAGAATGTACACCTCACTTCACTAGCAGATTTCTTAATCTATATGCATATACCCCACCACAGATCCCTTTGTATGCATTTCAAAAACTCACCCACAAAACCAGAATACTAAATTCTTTATTTTTGTTAACTATTTCAAGAAATGTTATGCTATTTCCCTTAATATGAAGTCAAGAAACATTAACTGTGTGATATATTATTAATCTGTTCTTCAGAAACTGATGTCTAGGAATCACAACAACAACTCTAAAAAATAGTTCCATGTTATGCAAGTTTTGCATTAGCTAAAGTTGAACTACTTTAGTTAGTATACTTTTTTGTATACTTATATACAAATTTCATCAAATACATATTGAAATTTATTTTGGTATAGTGGACTCTACTATTTTGCCAGACTTGAAAAAATTTGTTTCCAGAAAATAATTCACCACTTTCTACTCCAGCCAATTAAAACTTTTTAAAAATCATTTAGCTTTTCCTCTTCACAAAAACTACTGTTTCAAATATCCCCTAACACTTCCTATACCATATCTGCAGGCTGTTAAAATACACTTTAAAAAACAAAATAGAGGAAAGACCAGTAGAGTAGATGAAGGGGATTGAGGAGAAGGAAGAAGGCACAGGATAGGAAAAAGAATAGTAGAATGATTCTGACAGAACTTCCATATGTTCATGCATGGATGTGGCACAGTGAGTCCCAGCATAAGTGCTATTCCCAGGCCACTTATTAAAAAAAAAAAAGTAAATTATTAATGGATTGAAGAGGGATCACTGGAGGAAGTGGGGAGTGCTAGGGTCTGAACTGGAGCTGGTTATGTTCCATGCTTTTGTGATTATATCAAGGTGTATCCTAGTGTTGTCTATAACAAAAAAAGAATTTTTTAAAAATCATTGCTTTAAAAAAAAATTCCTAACGAGGCTGAGTGCAGTGACACATGACTGTGATCCCAGTTACACAGGAGGCTGAGGTAGGAGGATTATAGGTTCAGGGCTAGTCTAAGAAACTTAGCAAGACCTTATATCAAAATAAAATTTAAAAGAGCTGGGGTGTAGCTCAGTGGTAGAGTGCTTGCCTACCATGCAAGACCCTGGGTTCAGATTCCAGTACAGGAAAAAAAAATCCCAATAAGCCAGATCCACACATAACCACAATCTAATCTGGTTTATGTTTTATTTTACCATATTTTATCACAGACTATGTTTATTCAATGAAATTAGTGATCAAATAATCATTGTCTCTGTTCCATAATTTCTCATCCACCCATCCATCCATTCATCCTCTAATATTTACTGAGCTACTTTATGTAGCAGGCACTGTACTAGCTCACTGGAAAAAATACTGAAATATTTGCCTTTAAAATGTTTGCAGTCATTGAAGATTCCGAGTGTACAAGAAGAAAATCTCTTTCTCAATTATTCTGTGGTCTAGAAAGACATATGGTCAAATAAATAGAGAGCTATCACAGCATATTGTAAATCCCTGTGACAGGAATATGTTGTGGGCACTATGGAAACAAATAGGAGGAAATGCCTATCTCCACTAATGCATATAAAGGAAAGAAATTTGGGGGAAAATGATAGACAAGTATTGAGCCTATAGAAAAAAATGTAAGTTAATCTGAGTAATGTGTTTAGGACTTTCAGAAACAAGGAATGGCATGTAAAATCAAGAAGAGAATTCAAGTAGAAGTGACAGAACCACAGAGTCTCTTAGTAATAAAAATGGAGTTCAAACAGCTAATGGACAGAGATGATGCTGTATACTACATGATATATTTCTGTCCAATATTATTTCATGAATATTCAGTTTATATTGAAATTATTTTGATTAAATAGGTGAATTTTCTCAGAAGTATGTCTTACAACTACATGTGATTCTCTAATTATCTCCCACAAAAAGTTTTATTTTAAAAAGCTAGGTAGTGATTTAAAAAATTAATTAGAATTACATTTTAGAACAATTTTAGTAAGGAAATATAATCCTTTGATTTCCTGGTTCTAATAATTTTATAAGGGTGAGAATTTTATGTAAATCATTAATATTAATTCAAGAAATCCAACTTGACAGTAGGAAAAATAAAGT
This sequence comes from Marmota marmota marmota, assembly GCF_001458135.2. Taxonomy (NCBI): domain Eukaryota; kingdom Metazoa; phylum Chordata; class Mammalia; order Rodentia; family Sciuridae; genus Marmota; species Marmota marmota. The sequence continues at coordinate 10,465,576 of NW_026000221.1, forward strand.
CTAATTTATTTATTCTGGACATCCTCCCAAAAGGAAGAAGTTAAGAAAAAGCAATTTGAAATTGCTGTTATTAGTAAAGAAAAAAATTGAAATTGCTGTTATTAATAAAAAAAAATTTCTGGCCAGTTTGTGTGACTGAATGGTATGGTTGAATGAATGAGAGCTTTAGGTGGGTTTCAACCTAGATCTGCCACTTACCTAATCTTTCAGGACATCTTTCAATCTTAAATTTTTGAAAATAGTCTATCCTTTAAAAGTCTGTATGAAAATATGATATGTAGGAATGAGCTTTAATAAAATTGATCCAAAGGCCTAAAGCATGATTTAAAGAGATGTTCAGTTAATTTGACTCTTGTTCTGGATGACTGACACTAAGTTCAGACAAACCAGGTACTGTTTCCATAGCACACAAAACTTATTCCAGTCATAGAGACTTATGATATATTTGCACCACTTCTGATTATTTGGGAAGACCAAAGGTGATCAATGAATACTGTTCACATTCCAGTGTGAATATTTGCACTATAAGGATACATACTGTTTAACTATGAGACACATGGAGTAGCTTTGGCCACATGAAATGGTGCCTTCCACACATCCAGATCAGCATGCTGCTCTAGCCTTTTATATATAAAAGACTAGGCCTGAAGGGGAATGGTTGAACTTCCAAAAGTTCTAAAGTGACAGTTACTCATGGGACAATATCATCTGCAACTATGTACATCCTAGCAAAAATTCTGAGGTCTGGCACTATATTGCTGACCTTTCAACTGCTTCATTTTGTGTTTCTTGTTTTTCTTTTAGAACTTCACTGAATTTAACATTGATATAGAATAAACTGCATAAATTTAGAGTATGCAATCTTCTAAGTTTTGACTTACACATATACTGTAAAACCATCGGCACAATCATAATAATAAACATAGTCCTAATCTTAACCTTTTATAATCTCTTCTTCTTACCTCTCCTTTCTCTCCCCTCCTCTTCACCCCATCAAAGCAAGCAATGATTTGCTTTCTGACACTAGTTTAAATTCACTAGTTTTATGTAAGTGGAATTGCACAATGTATATTCATATTTATATAGCTTCTTTGAATCAAAATAATATTTTCAAATTCACCCATGTTATAGAGTGTATCAATAATTAATTGCTTTTTTCTAATCAATAGCTTTTCATTAAACGAAATATCACACTTTATGCAATCACTTGTTAATAGACACTTAGGCTGTTCCTAAGACTATGACAATTAAAACAGATATGAACATTCATATGCAATTCTTTATTTGGACATATATTTTCATTTCTCTTTGTCAAATATCCAGGAGTAAATTGGCTAGCTCATATGTTATGTGTCTATTTAACTTTTTAAGAAGGTGACCAACCATTTTCCAGAGAGTAATATCATCCACATTGCCACCAACAGTGTGTGAGCATTTCAATTGCTCTACAGTTTTGCCAATACATAGTATAGAGTCTTTTTAATTTTAGTCATTCTCACAGGTGTACAATGATATCTTATTGGGTTTTATCTGCATTTCTCTAATAACTAATGATGTTAAGCTCTCTTGTTGGTGTTGTTAAGCATTCTTTCATGTACGTCTTTGACATTTATATATCTTCTTTGGTAAAGTGAATGTTCACAATTTTTATCTATTTTTTAACAGAAATGTTTCTTACTGAAAACTATTCAAAGTCCGTTATATAGTGTGAATGCAAATTTCTTCTCAGATTATTCTGCACAAATATTTTCTCTTCATCTGTGCCTTGTCTTTCCATTCTCTTAAAATAAGTATATATGTTTTGTGTCTTTTGAAGAAGTTTTAATTTTGATAAAAGTACAAGTCTATTTGTTCTTTTATGGATCATGTTGTTGTTTTTAAATCTTAGACAAACCCAAGGTCATAAAGAAAATTCTTCCTAGGGTCCTGTCTTTTCACTCACAGGTACCTCTTGCAAAAACCAATCCAAGAAAAATTCACCTAACATAAAAATGAGTAATCAGTCAACTAATCAGTACAGGATCTATACAAAGCTATTACCAGAAAAAATAAGTAGAAAATTGAATAGGAAAAACAAATGATAAAGGACAAATAATTTAACATCAAGCAATAAATTACAGTTCATCCATACGTGAAATTAAAAATAACAATAAAAATTAATAAGCTCTTCACATACAGATAAAGAACAGTTCCTAAAATGCATTGTTAAATGAAAAAAGCAACCCATGTAACAGCAAGTACTTACCACATATCTAAGGTAGTAAGCATGTACATATATATTAAGTTGCATGTAAGTAAAATGACTTTGGAAAAATACACAAGAGTCTTAATGTATTGGTTGCCTCTAGAAGGACTCTACTTAAATGGGGCATGGAAGTGGGAAGAATACTTTTCACTGCATGTTTTCTTATCTTTTGAATTTTTTGCCATATAAATGTATTACTTCTATAAATTAAATCAAATTTTACAAATTTAATCAACTGTATGCTAATTATAGCCTTATAACAAGTATTTAAGTGGTGGGGGGGTGGATATGGCTGAAGAGAGGCTAACTAGCTCTCCATGGCCCAGCATCCAAACATCTGGATAACAACTACTCAGTGAGGTGACCAAGGGAATTCATGGACATTCAATACTGAACATTCAGAGACTTGGAAAGATTAGGAAATGTTGGTCTTTGGTACAGAAGGTAAAAAAGAATGCATCAATGCAGAGTTTGTAGTGATCACGGAGAGGAGGAGTAACACAAAGGGAAAGACAGAAAAGCACAGTGAAGAAGTTTGGTATAGAAACAGCTGCAGAACAGATAGGCTGTCTGAATTTAACTGATCCAGGAGCTGCATAGCAGGGTAGAGCTTGTAAAGTGCCCAGCATTTGTTAATTTATAGGCGGAGGGCTGTGGCAGGGAACCATCTTGTGGAAGTCACACTAGGGCTTGCTACTTTGGAAACCTTGGAGATAACAGCAAATACTGCCACACTGTCTTAGCCAGCATCTACCTGTGACTAAATGAGGCCCTGGTAGAAGACCACTGAAGCAGGCAAAGAGAATATATGAAGTGAAATTCAGGTTGGAAATATGAAAGGGAGTGCAGATCACATTCCTTTAAGTCTAATGGCTCAGGCCAGTTGAAGAGAGTTGGGAAACTGCACAGGCATACGTGATTGCATGCATGGATTGGGCCTTGAAAGGCCTTTTTGAGAAAGATTCTATGAGAAGGAGATCTAGCCAAGACCCAATCACACAAGAGCGATTAGCATTAGCCCAACCCTGGGGGTATATGGATTTAATCTGTCCAGAGTAGACTCCAACCAAGGGAATAATCAGTTCAGAGTTCATCATTAGCTTGTCCCTGAGAGTGTAAGGTTCTAATCTTTTTGGAGTAAACTCCAGAGCATAGTACTTCCCAATCCATGCCACCTTGTGCTGGTGAGCACGGAAGTTAAGAGCGATTTCAACCTGCTTTGATTCAAGGCCACTCTACCTGGCAGACTAGCAAGCAATGCAAAAAGAGGAAGGGGTTAATAGCCCCAGCCCATGTTTTCTCTAGGAGGTACACAGCCCAGAAAGATATAGAAAGAAGAAGAGATTGGCATAAGTAGTAAATATCCATTCTTGTTCACATTTTCAATCATTTCAGTAAAGAAAATTCTTTCATTTTTCATTAATATCTTTTTTATATTTGCTTATTCATTCATGTGTACACATACATGTTTTTCTTGTAATCTTTACTTGTGGTTTTTTTTTTTCAGTTTTTTGTTATTCTTTTTTTTTTCTTCTCCTTCCAGTACTCAGATTTTCTTGTTCTCTCCCTCTTTTTTAACTTCATTTCATTTTTTAACTTAAAAATTTTAATTTTTATTTATTAATAACCTTCACTTTCTACCTTTCTCTGCTTTCTCTTTCCATTTTTTTTAGTATCATAACTTTTCTTTTGTCTTCCTCTTCCCATTTCCTCTCTCTTAATTGTATTTTCATCATTTAAAAATGGTTTGGTTTACATAATGTCTGCCCCCATCATTCCCCTTGGTGTTGTTGTTAATGTTGTATATGTCTTCATTGGCACCTGGTATTTATCTTAATGCTATATCTGGTTCACTGCTATTTATTATTGTTACTGATTTTCATTCCTCCCTTTCTGCAAGGTACTGGGGATCTAATATGACATTTTCAGCTTGTAGGGTAGATGCTCTGTCACTGAGTTTCAGTCATAGATGAGTTAAGAGACAGTACACACTGCTACGCTCATAACCCCACCCTTTTCAAACACTGGCAAACACTTTAACAAAAAAAAGGAAGATAAAATCCCCAGCTGATGAGCAGGCCTGCAGTAGATTATGGCTTGCAGCAGGGGAGGGAGTGGCTAAAGACCTCATCCTGGACATCTGCTCCTACAGAAACAGCAGAGAGAAACAACACAGAGATTTTTACTCCTATCCTCTTTTAGAATATACAGTGTAGATAAAACTAAAAGAGTAATCAGAGGGTGTATCCCATTTACTCCACTGTCCACCATACAATTTTCTTATATGCTATAAGGACCCACCTCTGTGAGACTTACAGGGAAAGTGGAATCCTGAAGGTCTACAACAATGTACAATGTGTCAAAGTACACTAGCTGCCACCAAAGCAGCAGCAGGGAAATAGTACAAAATCCATTTGGAAAGATATTCAGCAAATCCCAACAATTGGATTTCCCAAGACACATTATCATCCAGAGAAGGCTGTGCATTAAACAGGCCCTAACATAAAAATGGAAGAGAAATCCGACCCAAGAGATGTGCAAACCTCAACATAGAAATAAAAGAAATACAAACAAACAAGGCAATATGGCACAATCCAAAGTTCATAATTCACTAGCAACTAATTCTAAAGATATTGCAGTGGATGAACCACCTGATAGGGAATTCAAAAGAATGTTTTTTAAAACTCAATATATTCCAAGAGAATACAAAAAAGCAAATGACCAAATTAAGGAAGACAATGCAAGATATGAATGAAAATCCAATAATGAGATAGAGATACTAAAAAGAACAATACAGAAATCTTAGAAATGAAAAAATAAGAAAAAAAATCAGTAAAAAGCCTAACATAGAATTCAACAGAAGAGAATTTCAGGACTTGAAGACAAGATAAATGAACTAGAACATGCAGAGAGTAATTTAAAAAAAAATAGGTAACTATGAAAAGAATATACAAGATCTTTGGGACAACATTAAAAGAGCTACCTTAAGAGTCAAATCTTAAAGGAGTAATAGCAATACAGGTTAACAGCATAAGAAACCTATTCAGTAAAACACTAGCAGATTTCCCAAATCTTGGGAATGAGATGGACACTCTGGTATTATAGGCATTTAGGACCCCAAAAAGACCCAAACAGAAAAGAACCTTGCCATAACACATTATAGTTAAGATGACAAAAAATCAGAATAAATGAAGACTATTAAAAGCTGCAAGAAAGAAAAACCAAGTCACTTACAAAGGTAAACCCATCAAAATAACAGCATATTTCTCAAAGAAACTCTAAAGGACATGAGGGTTTATTACCATATTTAAATCTCACAAACATTTATTAAGTAAATGCTATTATGATTACCATTTTACAAATGAGGAAACAAAGGGCAGAGAGACAATTTTTCTTAAACTACAAATTAATTGTGAAGACAAATATAAAGAAAGTCAGTCTGCCTTCAGGGCCTGGGCTCCTAAGCATTATGCCATATGGCTTGTCCTACACATTTCATTATAATAGGATAATAGAGTTCTAATCAGATAACATTGTATACATATCAATAATTCACACTGTATAAACTCTGAAGATTTTAGATTTTTAATTAATTATTTAAGCACATATATCTTTGAAAACAGGCAGACCTTAATTTTAGACAATGTAACATTAAGGATGTAAATTAAGGCAATCATCAAAACACAAAATCTTGATAACCTAAGTTTTACGCCCTAAATACATGAATTACTATCTTTAATTCAGAACTCAAATAAATGTATAGATTAAAAAAATGTGTGGAAAATGTGCGTAGGGCTGGGTACAGTGGCATACACCTGTAATCCTAGTGGCTCAGCAGGCTGAGACAAGAGGATCACAAGTTCCAAGTCAGCCTCAGAAACTTAGTGAGGCCCTAAGGAACCTGGCAAGACCCTGTTTCAAAATAAAAAATAAAAAAGACTGGGGAGGGCTCGGGTTATAGCTCAGCAATAGAGCACTTGCCTACCATGTGTGAGACACTGGGTTCAATTCTCAGCACCACATATATATATAAACGTGCATTGATAACTAAAAATATATTTTTTTAAAATTGGGGGGGCTAGAGATGTAGATCAGTGGTTAAACACCCCTGGGTTGAAACCATGGTACTTATTAAATAAATAAATAAAATGTGCATAGGTAATTAGTAAGTGGGTAAAAGAACAGAGCAGAAATACGTGGAGAGCTGTGAAATTCTGCTGGTTAAATAATACCTAATATTTATGTAACATTTACAATCAATGAGATTTCATTAGTAACCTCTAAAAATAATGAGAGTGTTTAAAAATATGTTTTCTTTCTTCTTTTTAAATTTGGCTAAATTTCTTCCCTTTGTATTCAGGTTGTTTTCAATACCTATATAAAAGTTTTTCCTGATACTGTAAAAAATAATTTCATGATGAGTATGGCAAGGTATTAGAAGGTCAAGTATTTTTTTAGTCATCTGTTCCCACTATGCAATGCTTATCACTTCATAAACAGAGGCAATAGTACCCTCATACCCTATAATTGAGGCACATAATCATACCAGCTGCCTAACTATGCCAAGCATGGCTGCCATGTACACAGCTCTTCTTTTTCTGAATTAATTGTGCCCACTGGATCAATTTAATACAGTGCTTCTCCAGCATTACCTTTGCCAACCGTGACAGCTGTTGCACAAAAGTCTACAATGCATACATTGCTGCTCACAGTGTACTCTGAACTATGGTTATGCAAAACATCTCTAACTAATGTACTCCTCCAAAAAATGTAAGTAATCAGAGGTTTAAACATCATCAGCAGGGCTGTGGTTGTAGCTCAGTGATACAGCACTTGACTAGAACACATGAGGGCCTGGGTTCAATCCTCAGCATCACAAAAAAATAAATAAAGGTATTGTGTCCGTCTGCAACTAATATGTGTGTGTGTCTGTGTGTGTGTATGCATATTTTTTTTATTTTTAAAAAACATTAGTATATACCAGAAGTCATAGATATGGATATATACAAACACAAAGTCATCTCATGTAATGATGCTTTCAGATATGATGCAACCCAGTAAGATTTACTGAATCAAGGCTACTAATTAATAAATACAAAAAATGTATTATAAACCTAACAGGATGGTTGAAGCAGTCAGAATTACCAAGAAATTACTAGTGATTGAATTAAGACACAAGCAAGCATCTCTTAACTTTACACATCATGAACACACCCACAAATTTTATATAAAAAATTAATCTATGTTAGTGCTAATAAAAAATATCTTGTTAAAATACAAAGCAATAGAGAAATTGAACTTCATTAAAATTAAAAACATCTGTTCTTCAAAATCCAACATTAAAGAATACAAAGGCAAGACAGATTAGAATAAAAATATTTGCGATACATAAATCTGATAAAGAATTTTTTGCAGGATATATTTTAAACTCTTTCATCTCAGTAATAAATAATCTCCCCCAAATAGAAATGGAATAGACAGTTCACTAAATTAAAAATACGGATGGAAAATAAAAACACAAAAAGATGCTTAACATCATTTATCATAATGATGCAAATGCAAATTAAAACCAGGATATAACAGGGTTAAAATTAAAAACAGTGACAAGCATTGGCAAGGATGTAGAATAACTGTAAGATGTATACAATGCTAACAGGAAATAAAATGGTATAACTACTTTGGATAACTGCAGTTTCTTATAAACAAAAGACACAGAAATTCCACTCCTAAATGTATTTGAGATAAATTAAAACCTATGACATAAAAGGACTTATAAATGAATGCTCAAAGCAGTTCCATCCATTCTTTTTGCATTCTTAGAAACATTACATATCCCTTCTATCTATGCTATACTTGGCCTCTCCCTCTCAACTAAATCATTCTTGTTACTTTTAAACATGTACAAGTCTCCCCTATTTGGAAAAAATAAACACGTACTACGAATCTCACAATTACATCCAGCTTTCACCTCACTTCTTTTCTTTCCAAACCAGTCAAAACAGTTTTCTACACTAACTGGAATAATTCCCTCACCTTTACTTGTTCCTTAAGTCAGAATGCCCAGTATCCATTCTATCACCCCATTAAAATAGTCTTACTTAAAACAACAATGCAACAACCATCATGTCACTAAAAGTAACGGACACTTCTCAGTCCTCATTTTAACTCATCTCAAAAAACATTCACCTCTAGTTACACTCTCTGCCCTTGTTCCCAAGGCACCAGCCTCCCTTGGTTTTCCTTTTATCTCTCTGGTTATTTATTCTCTCTCCTTTAGGATTTTCCTTTAGGATTTTATCCTTCTCCCCTGGCCATTAAATATCAAAGTTACTCAAAGTCCATCTTAAATACTCTTTTCTTTTTACTTTATATTCTCACTCCAGTTAATATCATTCATACCCTGGCTACCCTTAGCACCTAACTGGAAAAAACTGACAAGCTGTAACCACTCCTTTGAACTCAAAACAGAGAATTATTACTTTAAAGAGATTCTGAATTCTCAATGTCTTTTAACTGGGAATAGCTCAGAAAACACAAATGAAAATATGGTAAGCACAAACACTCTACACCTGGTTAATACTTTAGGTTTCTCACAAGGAAGTGGTATGCCCTAATGGAAAGAGCTTAAGAATTCTTTTTGTGGCCTTAATTTCAATGTATACCAATGAGAAAAGGGAAGAAGGTAGGTATAAATGAGTTCAGAATGTACAGTTGCCACAAAAACAGGTACTAACACTGCAAATTACCATGTTTTCAGTGGCATCAAAATAGTGCTTATTAGACAAAATTACTCCATCTAGTGTACAGGGCAAGTAAGTAGAATCCAGAGGTAGATGCCATCATTGCTGTATATCTAGGACAAGATCCAAGTCAGTGGATGAAATTTTAGTGATACAATTTGTAAAAGAAAGCACTAGAAAATATTACACTAAGTAGAATTCAAGTCCCAGTGGGAAAAATGGAATGTAAAATCAGAAATTAAGGCTGAAAGTCATTCATCTGGAGTGAGCATTCCCAGTGAAGGAAAGCAGAAGGGTGGCTCACTATGATTGCAAGTGCTATAGGTTCATCCCCTCTTCAAACACAAAGATAAGGGCATCAAAATATTCCTAACTCATAACAATAATGTATTCTACATTTCAAAAAGGCAGAAGAGGGCTGGGATTGTAGCTCGGTGGAAGAATGCTTGCCTAATGAGAGTGTGAGGCACTCGGTTCAATTCTCAGTACCACATATAAAGAAATAAAATAAAGGTTCATTGATAATGAAAAAATATTTTTTAAAAAAAGGGCAGAAGAAAGGATATTGAAAGTTTTCACTGTAAACAAATGATAACTATTGGCTGAGATAAATGTTTAACCTGATGTAAACATTACAGAATGTACACAGTAAGCATTACATGTTACTCCACTAATATGTCCAAGTGATGTTTTTATGTATCAGTTAAAAATACATTAAAATTTTTTAAAATAAGAAATATTCCAAATTCTAATAACAAAGTGCCTAATATCCTCTTGACTACCTTGATCAAAACTAATAAAAAACAAAACCAATTCTGGTGCTCTTAAAACTAAATAGATACTTATAAATGGTAAAGACCAGCAGTGGAATTTGGAATCATAACACCTCTGTTTTCATTCTAGTTCTTTCTTTTTCAAGGAAGTATTATTAATGGTAAGTGGGGGTTACCCAGAAAGCCTCAATTATTCATTTATGACATGTAACCATTAACAATACTTATGTAAATCATCTTAGAATTTGTTTAAAGAAATTATATAATGCATGCAAATTTTTTTGCTAAAACACAATAATATCCCATAAGATGTGATTTACTGTTAATATTGAAAACAGACATAATTATTAAATATAAATAAAGATTGAATAACACTCAAGAGTTATGAATGAACTCAAATGTAAAAATATCACACTATAACCTAAAGTATGTAATAGCTACTGACAAGATTCAAGGAGTTTTCATGTTATTCAAAAAGAGGTTCCCAAGGGCTTGTAGAAGCTACAAACCAGTGAGTAAACAAGAAGCATTTCTAATCACATTAGAAAAAATTCCATATTAAGAAAAATTTCTAGTCACAAAAAGCAATAGTATTTTCTGCAAAGAGAATTTTGCCTCCATATATATTCTAGAGAACAAAAACTATGGTGAATCTGATCCCATAATACTATATGTAGGTCAGATTTTTCATTTTCAATTTTTTAAAAATGAACCTGAAAAAGAATAGACACTTCCTATGGAGGATATAATAAAAACATTAATTCTCTTAGAAACATAAGAGCCAAATACATGTTAATAAAACCACAGAAGGCATGAATAACATGAACACAATTATTCAAAGAATGAAAAGAAATGGCTAACATTTGGAAAAGACAGTTTGGGGAAGGAAGGAATTAACAACTTTATAAAACATGTGGTAATATAGGGAACTTGTTACTCCAATTATTCTAGCTAATAATAAAAATACAAGCTATTCCAGAAGTACAGATGAAAGAATAATCTCTCTAGTCAGGGTAATCTGATTTCTGAACTGACATTTCATAGCCCTAATATCGCAGAGACCACATGTAGACATTCCAGTCAATAGTCCCAGCTGTGTGCAGCCTTCCCTCAATCCCTGTCATAGATGTCTCGGACCCTCTAGCGCAGGTCAACCATTATATGAAAATCACTAAGAAAGCTCTGTCAACACCAAGTCAAACTTTAGTTTAGCAAGTCAAATTCTTGACTTAAAAAAAACAAAAATTCATTAGATTGCTAAAATGCTTATTGCTTCAAGAAATTAAATTTTATGGAAATTTGTTATGAAATATGTCTGGGGTTCCCATGACCACCCACAATGATCTGTGATTTGCTAGGAGTCAAGAACTCAGGATACAGTCAAAGTCATGACTACAATTTATCGCAGCAAAAGAAAACAAAGCAAAATCAGAAAAGAGAAAAAGACACATGACAGTTTGGATAAAAAAAGAAACAAGATTCCAAGAATCCCCTCCCAGTGGAATCATAGCAGATATACTTAAATCCTCTGGAAGTAAATGGTGACAAAATGGGTAGTGTGGTCTGCAGAGAAGCTCATTAGAAACACAGTGCCTACAGTTTTTATTGGAGGTTAGTCATGTAGGTTCTCTCTGCTCAGCACATATAAAAATTTCAGATTCCCAGAAGAAAGCCAGTGTTCATCTTATACAACAATGCTTCCACAAACACCTCAGGTACAGTGAGTCACTCAAATCACTTAGAAAAAGGTTTTATAGTAAAGCAGAAAACTTTACCATTCACATCCCCAGATGTCAATGAAGGATCACCCTTAAAAGCATGTTTCTAAGGAGAGCACACTCAGACCTGCTATGTTAATTGTTCTGTACTTGCAGCAACGGAAAACTGGAACAACAGCCACATATCATTGTTAAAAACAATGTAGGCTATAAAAATCACTAATCTAACCTGACCTAAAATGGCCTAACTCCTGTTCCTGTGAGAAAATTAAGTTAAAGTACTACAAAATAAACAGTATTAAAACAAAATATAATAAATATTTATTTTTAAATATGCATCATTACAAATTATCCCAGAGTAAAATTAATATTTGAAAATTAATTCAACCTCAGTCTTTTATGCTAGTACATTTCAAGCTGCCTAGGGTGAACCTTGATACAAATTTATTTTGAAGAAAACATAACACTATTTGAAATGCAATCACCTAATGATCATTTGCTACCAGGAGGAAAAAATCAATGTGCAATGTTACAATGAATCCCTGATCAGCAAAGAATCATTAGATAAAATTTTAAATCCAATAAGGTTTGACATAAAAAATTACAGGAGTAGCCAGGCGCAGTGGCGCACCCCTGTAATCCCAGCAGCTCGGGAGGCTGAGACAGGAGCATTATGAATTCAAAGCCAGCCTCAGCAATGGCACTAAGCAAGTCAGTGAGACCCTGTATCTAAATAAAATACAAAATAGGGCTGTGGATCAGTAGCCAAGTATCCCTGAGTTTAATCCCTGGTTCCCCCGCCCTGGCCAAAAATTACTGGAGTAAGGCTGAGAGTATAATTCAAGTAGGACACTTCCTTAGCATGTGCAAACCACTAGACTGTATCCCCTTCACCTTAAAAAATAGAAATTTTAAAATTAGTAATTTTTGAAATTATAGTCTAGTACAAAAAAATTTACATTGGTTATCTACTACTTTTCTAATTTTAATCACAAAAAAATTGTCATTTTAAAGATATTTAAGAGGATAAAGTGATATGTAGCCCATTTGTAAACACAATTTAGAAATAAATATTTCAGGTCCTAATAGATCTATAAATATATCATTATTAGCAGATTACATATTTGCAAAACTTCCTACTTGCTATAATTTATTTGTAACACCAATATGTGCATGAAGAGAGCAGTAAATTTTGAGTCAGGGCTAAAGACAGTGGATGAAATGAAGGGTGCATTTCCCAGCAGTTTCTCAGCTCAAGATTTAAAAAGCAGGAGGACTGCTCCTCAATGAGACAAGTGACTAAGGGAATTCACTGAAATTCAACATTGAATAACAAAATAATCACAGAGACCCAGAAAGTCAGAAACTTAGAACATAAGAAACAGTACATTAGAGACACTCCAGCTTGGCTGGTGGCTGCAGCAGCATCAACACCACCAGCCCATCACAGAAGAGATAGGAAGCACAGGCAGAGAGAGAGAGGAAGGCTCGGCAAATAAAATTGGCCTGAAGGAACCTGTGGTATGAGAGGGAGGATGATCTTAACTGACAGAGATGGTAGGGGAAGTTGTTTGATGAAAAGCAGGGCAAGTTCAACCACAATCAGTGTCATGACAGAGGGGAACATTTTTGAGTGGACAAGAGGCAACAAGCAGAGGATGGAGTTTGGGAAATCATAAAGGAAGTTGCCAGCCTGACCAAGCAGTTGCCTATTGTGGGGTCTAGAGTATGTCTGGAACAGTGTGACTGAAACAGGCACAGAGAGGACTGTGCCTAAAGCAACACAGGGTGGGGATACCTAAGAGAGAGTTTCACTTCATGGCTGTCATCCCATATAAGCATCTGGGAAGATGCCAGTAACCTGACAGTCAGGGATATCTATATTCTAGGACTGATCCTGGATAATTCACAACTATGAAGATGGAATATGTGAAGCCTGTCAAGGATTATACTCCTCACCCTAAAAGTGGAAATTTCAGGAAACCCCTGAGACCCAGACATCCAGCAGAGATCAGCATCTCCTCAGCAACAGCAAGGTGTGGACCAAATCTCAAATACCCACCAACAGTATTACAAGAGTCAGTCAAGTCCAAACACCAGCTACCAGACTTCTGAGAATACCACATCAGCCCCACTATAGGAAAACACCTGTTGTCAACTCTCCCCAGCCTATCCCATCCTATACTGGGAGATGGGAAGACAGCAACTACAACCAATTTTAGCTCCTGGCCACAATGACTGGCAGCTTGGGGAGAAACATAAACCCCCATCTCTGATCTAAGGGTTGCAGAGCCCCCCAAAAAATAAATACAAAGAGTGGCACAACAGCATAAGCAATGAACATCTTTTCAGAAAGTTGGACCACCTCAGTGGAAACAAGCTCTTTTTTGGCGGGTGGCAGAGTGGTGGGGGAGGGGGGACCAAGGAGTGAACTCGGAAGCACTCAACCACTGAGATACATCCCCAGCTCTATTTTGTATTTTTATTTAGAGATACAGTCTCACTGAGCCTTGCTTTTGCTGAAGCTCACTTTGAATTTGCCATCCTCCTGCCTCAGCCTCCTGAGCTGCTGGGATTATAGGCATGCGCCATTGCCCCTGGCCCTTTGTTTTCTCATTAAGAATTTTTTCCCTGCCCTCCAACCTTTTTCCTCTCTTTTGAAAATTTTACATTTTATTATTATTATTTTAATTGACTTTTTCCTTTGATTCTGTGTGATTTGTGTGTATGTGTGTGTGTATGGGAGAGTACGTGTGTTCATGTGTGTTATTTTTGCAGATAGATTTAAAAAAACTATAGTATAGATTCACATTATTTTCCTTTTATTTTAATTGCTCCCTTCTTTACCCATTTATTATTTAGCCTTGGTTTGACTTTGGTGGAGTAAAATTTTACATGGGTTTGTTTTGTTTTGATCTTTTATTTATTTGCTTATACCTTGGTTTTTATTCTTCTTATTACCTCTCTTCACTATATTCCCCCACAAAGGACCAAATTTTTTCTATTCCCTTTTCTGTCTTTATTTTATGACTTCTAGTTATGTTTTTTCCTCCCTCTTTATAGCCATCATCTGCTATTTATCTCCTGCTTTTCCTCTGTTCATTTTTTAAATATTTCAAACTTTCTCTTGCCTTCCTACCATATTTTCTGTTCACTTAAGGAACTACAGTTCCACTATCAGCATTGTATAGCTTATGTAACCCCTACCCCATTCATACTGTTGTGCTTTTTAATATAGTGTATGACATAGTGGACACCTGCTAGTTAATGTGTGATCTAGTTCACAGTTTATTGTTGACACAGATGTAAAATGCTGACACACCATTCCTCTACAGGGTGGTAGTTAGTATTATAGATGCAAATCTTTAGACATCAAATCTTTATTTTAAGACTGTACATCAGTTGTTAACATTGTTCCTAGTCCTTGTTCTGTCTTTCTTTGAGAGGGGAAGTAACTGGGACACTTCAAGCTCACAGAGTACAGATGCTGCTACCAAGCAACACTCATAACTCAGCCAAGTAACAGCAAACCTCACTCTATACATGCACTAGCCCCACTCAAACCTCAACAATACTTCAACACATAAAACATGGGAGAGAAAAAACACAGACCAATAACCAGGCACCAAGGAAAAATAATTAGATGAGGACCTTAGATACCACTCCTGGACATCTACTCATACTGCTTAAACAAGAGAGAAGTTCCTAGAACAAAAAGATAACTACATACCACAGGAAACACTTATAAAAGAGAATGAGGAATCCAACACAACTGACATACAAGTCCAAGATATGAGGAAATCAGCAAATTTCCTCTCAAAACCTATAGTAAAGAAAACCACAGATATGGAAGTGAACAAATTTCCAGAGAAAGACTACAAAAAAAAAAACCTGATTATTCAAATATCAAACAAGTAAATGATCTAAGAAATTAAGAATAAGTACAGTAGGTGAAAGACCATTTCGATAAAGAAAAGAGATATTGAAAACAATTAGAACTCCGGAAAATGAAAGAAACACATGAATCAAATTAAAAATTCATTTGAGGGGCTGGGGCTACAGCTCAGTGGCATAGCATTTGCCTACCACCTGTGAAGCACTGGGTTCAATCCTCAACTCTGTATAAAAATAAAATAAAGGAACCTAGTTCCCCTCTCTTAAAAAAATAAATAAATAAAACATCATTTGAAAGTATCATCAACAGAACAGATTGCATAAAAAAAAGAACTTCAAGCCTCAAAGACAAAACCTTGGGCCTTGAAAAGAGGGTATAATAAGGGGGTGGGGATAAAAGACCATGATTAGAATATGCAAGAACTCTGAGACAGCACCAAGAGAATAAACCTGAAAGTCACTGGGACAGAAGAGAATATGGAGATACAAACTAAATGCATAAAAATAATAGCAGAAAATCTGCCTCACCTTAAAAATGAGATACACATCCACATATAGGATACATATAGAAGCCCAAATAGATAAGATCAAAAAAGAACCTTCACAGGACACATAATAATCAAAAGCCTAATATATAAAAAAGGAAAGAACATTAAATTAAAAGCTACAAAAAAATGTCAGCCCACATTTAGTGGCAAAACAATAAGGTTCATTTCTGACTTCTCAACTAGACCCTAAAACAAAGGAGGCCCTGAAATGAGATGTCAAGCTTTAAAAGAAAACAATTGCCAGCAAAGATTACTGTATCTAGCAAACCTATCTTTCAGAATAAATGAGGAAACAAAAACTAACCATGATATGAATAAAGAATTCATGACCATCAAGTCAGCACTATAAAGAAAACTGAAAGATATACTGTATACAGAGGAACCAAAAAGCAAAACCCAAAGCTCCCAACAGACAAAGTTCACTAGAAGAGCAACGAACAAAATGAAAATCAAGACAGAATTAAATGTAGCAAACAAAACAAAATGGCAGGAAATAACATCTATCCATAACAACACTGAATATAAAAGGTTTCAACTCTCCAATTAAAAGACATAAATCGGCAGAATGAATCAAAAAACAACATAAAACTATATGCTGTTAACAAGAGACTCATCTCTTTTTTTTTTTTTTTTTTTTTTTTTTTA
>NW_026000221.1:10482326-10506277 GCF_001458135.2 Marmota marmota marmota
CCATAAACACACAAACACATGGAGATTGAAAAATACTCTTTTAGGGGTTAGGGTTTTAAATGAGGAATAAATCATAAAAGAAATGAGAGAAGAAATTCTTAGAAACAAATGAGAACAGGTATAACATATCAAAGTTTGAGGAACAGCAATGAAGGCAGTTCTAACAGAAAAATTTATAACACTAAGAGCCTACATTTAACAAATAGAAAGATCCCAAGTAAATAATGAAATGCTACACCTTACAGCCTTAGTAAAGGGAAAACAGACTAATGTCAAAATCAGTAGAAGACAGAAAATAATTAAGATCAGAGCTGAAATTAATGACACTGAGACTATAAAAACAACACATGGGCTCAATGCAATAAAGAGCTGATTCTTTGAAAAAATAAACAAGATTGATTAAACCCCTAGCCAAACTAACCAAGAGAAAGAGGGAGAAGATCCAAATTAAGACAACTAGAGATGAAAAAGGAAATATTACTACATTCACTAATGAAATCCAAAGGATTATTAGAAGCTATTTATAAGTTTAGAAGTAAACTCCAATAAACTGGAAAATCTAGGAGATAATGACAAATTTCTAGATATACATAACCTATACAAATTGAACCAGAAGATTAAGAAAATCTAAACAGATGAATACCAAACAATGAAATTAAACAGAAATTAAAAGTGTCCAATGAAGAAAAGCCCAGGTCAGATGCATTCTAAGTTGAGTTCTACCAGACCTTAAAAAAGAAAAGAAAAAAAAACTAACTCTAGTCTTCCTGAAATTATTCCATGAAATTTAAAAGAAGGAACTACTCTCCAATATACTCTATGAAGCCAGTATACAGAGTCACATCAAGGAGAGAAAACTACAGACCAATATCCCTGATGAACATGATGCAAAAATCATTAATAAAATATTAGCATTTGAAAACTCATCAAGAAGATAGTACACCACGATCAGAAGGGTTTCATCTCATGGATACAAGGTTGCTTCAACATACACAAATCAATAAATGGAATTCATCATGTAAATAGAATTAAAGAAAATAATCAAATGATGATCTTGATATATGCAGAAAAGGCCTTTGATAAAATCCCACATCCACTCATGTTAAAAAGTCTTGAAAAACTAGGGACATAAGGAACTTACCTCAACATTATAAAGGCTATAATATGAGAAACCCAAAGTCAATATCATATTAAATGGGGAAAAACTGAAAGCATTTCCTCTGAAATTGGGAACAACACAAGGATGTCCACTCTCACCACTCCTATTCAATACAGTCCTTGAAACTCTAGGCACAGCCACCAGGCAAGAAAAGGAAATTAAAGGGACATTAAAAGGAAAATAAGAAATCAAATTATCTCTGTTTGCTGGTGGCATGACCCTATACCTAGAAGACCCCCCCCACACACACACACACACCAACATACACANATAAACAGTTGCAACTGGAGAACATTGTACTGATTCGAATAAGCCAGACTGAGACAAGGGTCAATTGTGGTCTCTCACACATGGAGGCTAGAGAGAGGAAAAAGGGGGGGGGGAGGGGATCTCATGAATGGAAGGAAGTCCAATAGAAGAGGAAAAGGATTGAGAGAGAGGGAGTAGGGAGGGGATGGAAAAGTACTGAAAAACAAAATCTATTAAATTATGTTATGTCTATGTATAAATATTACAATGAATACTTCTTATGTATATAATTATAATGCACTAATGTGAAATAATAACAATAATAATAGAAAGGAGTTCAGTAGAGTAAGCAGATCAGGGAAGTAAAGAGGGAAGAGAAAGAAGGAACTGGGGAAGAAGACTGATCAAATTTTGTTATGTACATTTTCAAATATAGCATAATGAATCCCACTATTATGTATGCACTATTGTGTATGCATCAATTTTTTAAAAGCTGTGATATATCTTACAAAGAGCATATGTGTTAGATAAGCTTTATTTAGGCATGAATTAGAGTACTGTTGGTTGTGAGTTCAATGCTAATGAATCAATGGTACATATAAAAAGGGTGTATGTAAACAGAAATACACATAAAACAGATTTATGTATTGATCAATTGACAAAATTGTTACAATCAACGGCCTGCAGAACTTTTTCCTGTATTTCTCCTGGGGGCAATGGTTCACCAGTTCAGTGTTTATAGCAACTTTATAGAACACAACTATCATAAATAACAAGAATCAACTACTAAAAAAATAAATAAATAAAAGAATCAACTACTTATGTAAACTTTTTCTGGACGCTGAACATATACATTCAAGTGCCTGAATCATAAGTGTTTAGTTCCATGAATCTTCACAAAGTCTAAACAATACCCAAATCAAGAAACAGAATATAATCATAGGCTGGAGCTGGGGCTCAGTGGTAGAGCACTCGCCTAGCACATGTAAGGCCCTGGGTTTGCTCCTCAGGACCACATAAAAATAAATAAATAAAAGGATTGTGTCCACCTACAACTAAAAAATAAATATTAAAAAAAGAGAAAGAAACAGAATATAACCAGAATCCAGAAACCAATTCATGTTCTGTTTTTTGTCATTATGCCCAGCAAAAGAAACCACAACTCTGCCATCTAAAACCATTGTTTTGCCAGTTTAAAACTTTAAACTGGAATCATATGACATATTCCCTTATGTTTGACTTTTTACATCAACGTTGTGTTTATGTAATTCATTCATGTTTTTTTTTAAGAGGGAGAGAGAGAAGAGAAAGAGAGAGAGAGAATTTTTAAATATTTATTTTTCAGTTTCCAGTGGACACAACATCTTTATTTTATTTTTATGTGGTGCTGAGGATCGAACCCAGCACCCTGCACATGCCAGGTGAGCGTGTAACCACTTGAGCCACATCCCCAGCCCTCACTCATGTTTTTATGTGCAATTTAATCTTTACCATTCTAGATTATTCCATTAAATGTAAATAATAGAAAAGTTTGTCTTTTCTATTATTAATGGGAAAGGGTCTCTCATATAGTGTTAATATGAATATTCTTGTACTTGTTCACCCAATATTTTTTAAAAGTTTCCACTTTTATATGAAAACATAAAAGAAGTACTTATTGTTGTGAATGTTGCTAAATCAACAACTGAAAAACATGAAACTGTATACAAGTTAGCAGAGACAGAGTGAGAATGAACATAAAGAGGGCAAATTTGTGGCAATAAATTGCACAAAAATAGTTCACTTTATAGAAAGAAAAAAATTTATTCATCTAAAAACTATAGTCATAATACAGATATATAAACAACATAAAATATTTTATTTTAAAATGTACTAGATTACAGAATTAACAGATTAAAAAAACTTAGAATCAACAAAGGAAAAACTACTCCCAATTATATTTCCTACTGTACTTATAAGCAGAAGTTATCAATGACAATTATTTTCAAATCAATATCACTACCTCAGAATTTCTGTGTTCACATATATTTTATATTATCACAGTTCAGGAAGCCATCCATGAAATACATGAGGACCTTCTCTTGGCATGGTAACCAGGGAGAGATAGACCTGGCATTGAGAACTTTCTGTGGCTCTCCCATGGCAACAGATTGACGAATGCACGTGACCTTTCCCTCCACTCTGCTAGGAAGGTTCCTCATAGTAGTTCGGAAGATGGGCATAAACCGTTAGGAACTGAACAGTCCAACTTTAACCTTTTTTGGAGAAGAATGTTCTATTGAAGGCCTTTGTTGTCTCCTGATATAAATAATTTAAGTGTCAGCACCATTTTGCCAAAAGCTTCATCAGTCTGATCAGCTTGCCCATCCTGCCCCCACTTTTGAAACTATTTTCTGTATTCTGTGGTTTTTTTCACCATTCTATTTTTTCCTAGCTTTTATTTCTCAGCCAGCCCATTCCACTGAGGAGAACCTCATTCCCACCACCCCCCATGGGATGGGCGGGATCACAGGATTCAACTACACTATAAAGTATGTGAATATATTTAAATTTATAGTTACTTATATTAAAGTTTGTTATTCTAATACTAAAAACTATACCTATATTTTTTTAGTAGCCATAAGACAATCAATTATGATTGCCCTTTAAGTGACAAAATTCAAAAGAGTAAAAATGAGGATTCCAAACTCACGAGTACATCATACAATGTTTGCCTTTCTATCTATAAATTCACAAAATAATAAAAAACAACATTGAAACAATCAAATTTGAGGGAAACCAGACACTAGAGTTTCACAATCCTTATCAGTTATTTTTTAACAATTTTGTAGTTTTTAAAAAGAATCAAATTAAAATGCAGATACTGGAATGCTTTTGATGATTCTTTCTCTAAAGCTTGCTATCTTGCCTAAGCCATGCCTTTTATGTAACTGAAAAAAATGTTATATATTAGTATACATTGTATAAGAGTACATTTCTGTATTTAAAGAAGGAAATTTATTGTACATAGTAAGTATTACCATGGACCACATGTTATATCTGAGATCTGTCATTATAAATTTAATTTAAAAGTTCTTTTTGCATGCCTGTGAGACATGGGAGGTTGAACCCAGGGTGCTTTACCACTGAGCTATATCCCAGGCCTTTTGATATTTTATTTTGAGATACGGTCTCACTAAGTTGTAGAGGCTGGCATCAAACTTGCAATCCTCCTGCCTCAGCCTTCCAAGTCACTGGGATTACAGTCATGTGCCACCGTATCTGGCAGAAAGTTCTTTAAATATGCCCTAACTATTCAGAAAGTAGATCACCTCTGATCATCAAGAGATTAAAATGACTTATCTAGAAATGTTTATTTTTAATCCAAGCTAAATTCAAAATTAAATCAGATGTGCTATAGTTTGAATCTTAAATGTACCTCAAAGGCCCACGTGTTAAAGACATGGGCCCCAGGGAGCTGATAGAACTTTTAAAAGAGGATCTGATGATATGCCTATTTGATCACATAACACGCTTTTTCTCATAGATCACTGTACCTAGTGATCAGCTGAGAAACAAAATTTACAAAACTATAACTAGTAAACTTGGAGAGCTACAAATATGCTACTTGAAATATCATTTGTCACATATTCAAAGGCATAAAGAAAAAATTCTTTTGTGTTACTTGAACACAGTAAAAATTCAACATATATTTATAGGATAAATGAAATGTATGTAGGTATGCCTGTGCAATGTATAACTTAAATTATAAGGCACTTGAATATATAATGACCATAACCCATTTATACCTTTAAAAAGAAAAATAATAGATCATAAACTAATAGAGTATCTAGATTTCTATAAACCAAAAAATTATATTTTAATCTAAGACTGAACCTTTACACTTAAAATTTAGTTACATCTAAACATTTATCATAATTCTTCTCCAATATAAAATTCTCACTGGGTTCTATTCATGTTTAAGAGAATATATATGTTTTAAAAGTTTCTGATCAATGCAGATGATAAAAACAAGAAATACATTTCTACAATCACAATCATCCCTGCAAACATATATTTTGAAAAATACACTTATTATTTTTATGGTAATCAATACTTTATTCACAGTAGATTCAATAATTACTGGAACTCATCAGTCTATAGTAATTTTCCAGATATCTTCTACCATGTATACACAAACTACTTATAATATAGCTCTTGAGATTTGGAGGACAATACAAAGACCTAATAATTAAAAAGATAGAACTTAAATTCATATTTTTATGTCAAAGCTATTATACTGACTATATATTATATAGCCTATGGCAAATAACATGAGTTGAGTAGTTGGGCATGGTGGCACACACCTATAATCCCAGCAACTGAGGCACAAGGATCATCAAGTTCAAGGCCAGCCTCATCAACTTAGCAAGACCCTATTTCAAAATAAAAAGGACTAGGGATGTAGCTCAGTGGTAAATCTTCCCTGGATAAAATCTCCAGTACCAAATCAAAACAGAACAAAAGAGACAAAAAAAAATGTGTAAGGTCTAACTTGAAGAGATTGAATTATTAGTGCAAGGTAAACCAATCTCAAAGGAAAATAGCAGAACAATGCATCCTATATCACAACCATCGGCATCAAATAAAAAAAAATCACTGCTATGGTTTGAATGTGGTTTATCCATCAAGGTCATGTATGAGAAGCTTAGTTCCAGGTTAGTGGTATTAGGAGGTAGTCCCAAACCTTTGAAAGATGGGGCCTTTGAAAGTGGGAGATCCTGAGGTTATTCAGGGGCATCTTCTTAGAAAGGTCATGGGATTCTGGCTAATTCTTATAATAGGGTGGTAATAAAAGTCCAAGCTTGTCCCCACCTAACCTCTCTGGCTTCCCGCTTCAAGATAAAAATCTCTCCCTTATACATGCCTCTCCCCTGATGTGACACAGCCAGGAAGGCCCTCTATAGACCTGAACTGATGCCAGTGTCATACCCTAGTTATCTCCTGAACTGTGAGCTAAACAAACCTCATTTCTTTATAAAGTTAATCTGCCTCAAATATTTTGTTATAGTAATTAAAATTTGATTAAAATAATTATTCATTGATATCCCTCAAAATGGAAAAAAGAGTAGAAAATGTTATCCAAAGACATTATCATTTCTGCACTTGAAATCTTTCCACTGAAGATGACAGAAAATTCAATTCAGATCACTTCAGCAAAAACAGAATTGAAGGAGAATATCAGCAAGATGGCAGAATAAGAGAGGCAAGCCTTTTTTTCCATCCAGGAAAAAAAAAAATAGTAGTTAGGTAGCTATCCATTTAAAAAAAAAAAATCTCTACAAGAGCTCAGAAGTCAAATGAAGAAATACAACACAGTGAAACAAAAACCTAAGAATAACTGTCCCCAAAAAGGTGGAAAAACTCTCATTTTGTTTATATCATCTCATCTCTGAGGCTAGCATTGCTCAGCAATAATAGAAAGTTCTTTGGCCAATAAGATCTCGCTGCAGAGAAAAGTAGAATAGGGTGATCAATCAACTTCCCTACCAGTTGGGGTTACTATCGGAAGGACTTAGATAGGTTTTA
The DNA here is from genome assembly GCF_001458135.2 of Marmota marmota marmota. Classification (NCBI taxonomy): domain Eukaryota; kingdom Metazoa; phylum Chordata; class Mammalia; order Rodentia; family Sciuridae; genus Marmota; species Marmota marmota. The sequence continues at coordinate 10,489,303 of NW_026000221.1, forward strand.
CTCCAACAGAGTGATCACTGGACGGACTGGAATAACTAAGTGATGTGTAGACAACGAGAAACAACAACATAAACAAAAAGTGAATGAGCTATCAGCATCAGTCACAGGGCAGGTGCTACTAGGGTCTCCAGTGGTCAGCTCAGCAGATGATCCCAGCACCATTCATTACTGAGACCCTTCACCACCGAGAAAATCAACAGAAGATTTTGCCACTGAGGGCCTAGTAGTTTGTAACTTTCACCTTCAGTAGCTGAGCCACCCCCAGACAATGCCACCACAATGACCCAGTCTCGATACCCAGGCATCCACAGCACACATGCTAACATGTGCAATCCAGAGCCCTACAACCAGCTTGGGCAACCACAAAAATGCACACTCCCACAGCTAAAGCCTGCAGCTATGCAAATATACTCTGGCCCTATACCCACTGTTGGACTCAAGGATACTGATAAGAGCCACAACAACCCTCACAGCCTTCCAGACACTCCCCTCCCACCAACACACACACAGTTCTTGCCACAAATAATCAGGTGATAGACAATGACAAGGACATAAGACATCCTTGCCTAAGACATAAGACATCCTTGCCTTGGACTGGAGCCAACATCTGTCTTACACTTAGCCCCCCATGCCACTAGTCCCAGTACCAAAGTATACTACAATGTTTCCCTCTCAATGTTCCCATCATCCCTTCCTCAACAGAAGTAAAGGTTTTACCTTATTGAATCCAGTCCATAAAGTCTGGAAAATGTAACTACGTCTTCAAATGCACCAACACCCAAAGCTTCAAAGATCAAGAAGAATCAAAGACATACACCACCACTAAAGAAATAAATGTCTAGTAAGCAATTCCAAAGAAATGGAGATTTACACATTGCCAAAGAATTCAAAATAATTGTTGTAAACTATCCCAGCAAGCTATAAGAGAATGCAGATAAATAATTTACCAAAATCAAGAAAACAATAAAGAAGCAAAATCCTACATTTAATAAAGAGATCAAAAACAAGAAACAGAAATTTTGGATGTGAAAAAAACAATGATTGAACTGAAAAATCCAACAGAGAACTTCAATGGCCAACTAGATGAATTAGAAGAATGAATCAGTGAATTAGAAGATAGATCACTTAAAATTATCCAGTTTCAGGGGGAAAAAAAAGAATGCAAAAAGTAAAGAAAACCTACAGGATTTATAAGATATTATCAAGCTATCACATATAAGATGAAAGATTCAGAAGAGAGAGATGATATAGTGACAGAAGAAATAATAATTGAAAACTTTCCAAATTGGAAGAAAGAAGAGCCAGACTCAGTAAGCCTATAGGGCTATTTTAGTTAGCTTTTTTATCACTGTGACCAAAACACCCAACAAAAACAACTTAGAGAAGGAAACATTTATCTGGGGCTCACAGTTTCAGAAGTCTCAGTCTACGGATAGCCAGTTCCACTGCTCTGAGCCCCAGATGAGGCAGTACATCATGGGGGAAGGGCTCATCAGAGGAAAGCTTCTCAGCTCATAGCAGGGTCAGGAAGCAGAGAGGCGGGAGGGAAGAGGAGGTAGAAGAGGCAGAGGAAGAGGAGGAGAACAACAACAACAAGAAAGGGGCCAAAGATATTCTCTTCCAGGGCACACCTCCTAAAACATCCCTCCTCTAGCTATACCACATCTGCTTACAGACATTAAAAAAGTCCACTCAAACTAGGTTGGATTGATTAGATTATGGTTCTAATAATCTAATCATTTCACCTCTGAAGATACCTGCATTAACTGGAGCTTTTGGGGAATACCTTATATCCAAATCATAACCTACCCCAAGTAGACTGAACCTAAAGAGGTTTATTACACTCAGATGTATTATAATTGAACTGTTAAAAATCAATGCAAATGGAGAAACTTAAAAGCAACAAGAGAAAACTAATTTTTCAAGGGAACCTCCTTAAAACCATTGGTAAATTTCAGGGACAGAAACCCTAAACCCTGCACACCAAAAAAGGTAGGATATATATTCAAAGGAATGGAAAAAAAATCCCACAAAGAACCTGTATTCTGCAAAGATGTGCTTTATCAATAAAGGCCTTCCTTCCCAAATACAGTTTGTTACCACTAAACCTGCCTTACAAGAAATGTTCAGGAAGTTCTTCAAATGAAACTAAAAAACATTCTGCACAGCAATGTATAGCATATGAAAATATAAAGCTCACAGGTAAAGCTAAATATATGATAGAATACAGAATAGTCTGACTGTGTTACACATCATTACACATTACAATGATGGCATGGCAATTATTCATAGCTAATATAAAATTATAATAAAAAAGTATTAAGAATAAACATAACTACTAAAATGTGATCAATAAAATAAAAAGAAGTAAACTCTGATTTCAAGAACATATATGGGAGTAGAAGAATAAAATGTAGAGATTTTATATGCAACTGAAGTTGTTATCAAATTAAAATACATCATTATAAATACAATACTTATACAAGTTTCATGATAACCATAAAAGGAAAACCTGTAATATGCAAAAAGGTAAAGAAAAAGGAATTTAACAAAACTACTACAAAAATTGATCAAGTAACAAAAAAAGAGAACAAGAAGGGAAGAGAGGAACAAAAAATTGCAAAAAGGCCACATCAGTGTTTATAGAAGTTCAATTCACAATAGCTAAACTATGGAACCAACCTAGATGCCTATCAACAGATGAACAGATAAAGAAAATGTGGTACACGTACACAATGGAGTATTACTCAGCATGAAAGAAGAATGAAATTATGGCCTTTGCAGGTAAATGGATGGAACTAGAGAATATCATGCATTATGCTAAGCAAAATAAGCCAAACCCAAAAAACGAAAGGCCAAATGTTTTCTCTGCTAAGCAGAGACTAATCCATAATGGGGACAGGGATGAAGAAACTTTGTATTGTGCAAAGGAGAATGAGAGGAGGGGAGGGGGTTATGTGGATGGCAAGGACGGTGAAATGAGATGGACATTATTACCCTATATATGTGTATGGTTACACTATTGGTATGACTCTGCACCATATTCTACCAGAGGAATGATAAGTTGTGCTCCATTTCTGTACAATGTGTCAAAATGCATTCTATTGTCATGAATAACTAATTAGAACAAATTAAAAAATCAAATAAATTGAAAAAAGAACAAAAAATAACAAAATGACAAAAGTAAGTCCTTATCTATCAATAATCACTTTAAATGTAAAGGGATTAAAAATTACAAATTCAAAGATGAAGAGTGGCTGACTCATTAGAAAGTAAGATCCAACAGAAGACTGCCTACAGGATACTCACTTTCAATATAAGAATAGACATATACTAAAAGTGAAGAGATGGAGAAAAAGATATTTCATACAATAAGCAATGAAAAAAAAGTAGAGGTGGCTATACTTATAATAGACAAAATTGGTTTTAATTAAAAACTGTCATTAGCAATATACTATCATTATATAATGATAAAAAGCTCAACATAAAAGGAAGATATAACAATTTTTAAGTATTTATGCACCCAACATGAAATATATAAAAACAATTACATTTAAATATATAAAAACAATTACAGATATTTCCTAATTTACAATCATTTGACTTAGTTTTTTACTTACTTTATAAATGTGCAAAAGCTTTTTAAATTTTGAAATTTGCATGGTACAATACTCTCTTATGTGTCTGGACAGTGGCAGTGAGCCACAGCTCCTAGTCAGTCATATGTCCACAAGGTAAAAAAAAAAAATTATACTCTGCAGTTTACTGCCAAATGTTCTCTGGATACAGATATTCAATGAATTATATGAGACATACAACACTTTATTATAAAGCAGGCTGTATATTCAATGATTTTACACAACTTTATATTCATGTTCTGTTCATGTTCCATAAGCACATTTAAGATAGGCGATTGTGGAAACTAAATAACACACTTGAACAATTACACAAAACAGTGCTACAGCCTGAATGTTTGTATCCACATCAATGTACTGTATTGAGACCACCCATACAAGCCTGTCCGGGAGCCAGGCTCACAGTAGGCCTGGGTCCACCCCTCCACTGGCAGGCACCCACTGGAGCCCAGCCTCTGGCACAGGACTACCTCTTCCGACCAGCAGACTACCACGGGAGCCCAGGCCCAGCCCAGATCCAGTGGTCCAGTCCACACCAACTTGCACAGGACCAAGGTCCAGGGTAGGGCCAAGTTTTCACCCCCACACACAACTGGGAGCCTAAGCCTAACCCACTCCCATCTTGGGACACTGCAGTCATTGCCATAGCCTTCCCCACACAGTAGCCCCCAACTTTTTGACAAGAGACAGGGCCTAGGAGCAGCTACATCTCAGAGCAGGCATCTCAAAGGGAGATTGAGGCCCACCCTTTCAGCCCCATCTCTGTAAGACACTGCTTCCATTTTGGGGAAGTTACCTCAGCTATTGCCACCACCACCTTTAGATATAGTAGCATACATTGAGGGTCACCAGCAGGGTCTGGAAGCCCAACATCAAGGTGAGGTACTGACAATCTGCACAGGTACTTCAAGAATATAGGGAAGAAACTGTAATATCTCAGATCCACACTGCAAAAAAGGAAGACACATAGACAATATGAAAAAACAAGGGAGGAAAGTGCCCCAAATAAACCCAAAATAAATAACAGAACCCATGGACAGCGAAATTAATGAAATGTCAGAGAAGGAGTTCAGAAGGTTCATAATTAAAATGATCTGTGAATTAAAGAATGACCGAAATGAGCAAATACAGGCAAAAACTGATCACTCCAACAAAGAAATAAGAGAGCAAAAACAGGTAGCAAAAAAAGTACTTCAAGAGAGAGATAGAGACTCTGAAAAAAGAATCAGAAATTCTTGAAATGAAGAATACAATAAGTCAAATAAAAAACTCAATAGAAAACATAAACAACAGACTAGATCACTTAAAAGAAAGAACGTCAGATAATAAAGACAAAGTATACAATCTGGAAAATAAAGTTGATCACACAGTGAAGATAGTAAAAAACCATGAACGGAACATCCAAGAATTATGGAACAGCATCAAAAGACCAAATATAAGAGTTATTGGGATAGAGGAAGGCACAGAGTTACAAACCAAAGGAATGTACAATCTCTTCAATGAGATAATATCAGAAAATTTCCCAAGCAAGAAGAACGAATTAGAAAACCAAATACAAGAGACTTATTAGGACACCAAATGTACAAAATTACAACAGATCTACACCAAGGCACATTATAATAAAAATGCCTAGCATACAGAATAAGGATAGAATCTTAAAAGCCGCAAGACAGAGGAATCAGATCACATATATGGAGAGATCAATTCTTATCTCAGCAGATTTTTCAAACCAGACACTCAAAGCCAGGAGATCGTGGAACAATATATACCAAGCTCGGAAAGAAAATGGATTCCAATCAAAAATCTTATAGCCAGCAAAACTAAGCTTTAGATTTGATGATGAAATAAAAATCTTCCATGATAAACAAAATTTAAAAGAATTTACAACTAGAAAGCCTGCACTATAGAACATCCTCAGCAAAATATACCACGAAGAGGAAATGAAAAACAATGATGAAAATCAGCAGAGGGAGGGATTACACTAAAGGAAAATCTAATCAAAGGAGAAACCAAGTCATGTAAAATACCAAAAATAAACAAAAAATGGCTGGAAATACAAATCATGTCTCAATAATAACCGTGAATGTTACTGGCTTAAACTCACCAATCAAAAGACACAGACAAGCAGAGTGGATCAAAAAAAAAAAAAGACCCAAAAATATGCTGCCTCGGGCTGGGGATGTGGCTCAAGCGGTAGCGCGCTCGCCTGGCTTGCATGCGGCCCGGGTTCAATCCTCAGCACCACATACAAAAACAAAGATGTTGTATCTGCCGAAAACTAAAAAATAAATATTAAAATTCTCTCTCTCTCTCTCTCTCTCTCTCTCTCTCTCTCTCTCTCCTCTCTCTCTCTTTAAAAAAAAATATGCTGCCTCCAGGAGACTCATCTCATAGGAAAAGACATCCACAGACTGAAGGTGAAGGGTTGGGAAAAATCATACCACTCACATGGACTGCAGAAGCAAGCAGGGGTTTCCATCCTCATATCAAATAAAGTAGACTTCAAACTAAAGTTAATCAGGATAAAGAAAGACACGACATATTGCTCAAGGGAACCATACACCAACAAGACTTAACAATTATAAATATAAATGCCCCAAACAATGGAACAGTTATGTTCATCAAAAAAAGCTCTTCTGAACTTCAAGAGTCAAATAGACCACAACACAGTAATTGTGTGGTGACTTAACAAACCTCTTTCATCACTAGATAGAGCTTCCAAACAAAAGCTGAACAAAGAAACTATAGAACTCAATAATACAATCAATAACTTAGACTTAACTGACAAATATAGAATATTCCATCCTTCAATGAGAGAATATACTTTCTTCTCAGCAGCACATGGATCCTTCTCTAAAATAGACAATATACTATGCCACAAAGCAACTCTTAGAAAATGTAAAAAAGTAGAGATACTACCCTGAATTCTATCATATCATAATGGAATGAAATTAGAAATCAATGATAAAATAAGAAATAAAATGCACTCCAACACCTGGAGACTAAATAATATGGTACTGAATGACAATGGGTTACAGAAGACATCAAAGAGATTAAAAAATTTTTAGAGGTGAATGAGAACACAGATATATCAAAATCTCTGGGACACTATGAAAGCAATTCTAAGAGGAAAGTTCATTACATGAAGTTCATTCCTTAAAAGAAGAAAAAGTCAACAAATAAATGACTTAACATTACATCTCAAAGCCCTAGAAAAAGAAGAACAAATCAACACCAAAAGCAGTAGAAGACAGGAAATAATTAAAATCAGAGTTGAAATCAATGAAATTGAAACAAAAGAAACAATTTAAAAAATTAACAGAACAATTATTCTTTGAAAAAATAAATACAATTTACAGACCCTTAGCCATGCTAACGAAGAGAAGGAGACAGAAAACTAGAAAACTCGGTCTATACACAAAGGACTTAAAAATAACATACTAACATATGTGATTAAAAAAATGACGACAGACACTACAGAAATACAGATGATAATCAGAAATTATTCTGAAAACTTGTACTCCAATAAAATAGAAAATATCAAAGGCATCAACAAATTTCTAGAGTCATATGATTTGCCCAAATTGAATCAGGATGATATACACAATGTTAAAAAGATCAATTTCAAGCAGTGAAATAGAAGACCCCATCAGAATCCTACCGATGAAGTAAAGCCCAGGACTAGAACTATACACAGCTAAATTCTACAAGACCTTTAAAGAAGAACTAACACCAATACTCTTCCATTTATTTCAGGAAATAGAAAAAGAGGCAGCACTTCCAAACTCATTCTATGAGGCCAATATCACCCTGATTCCAAAACCAGGCAAAGACACATCAAAGAAAGAAACCTTCAGACCAATATCTCTAATGAACATAGATGAAGAAATTCTCAATAAAATTTTGGCAAATTGAATACAAAAACATATCAAGAAGATCGTGCACCACGATCAAGTGGGATTCATCCTAGGGATGCAAGATTGATTCAATATACGGAAATCAATAAATATAATCATCACATCAATAGACTTAAAGGTAATAATCATATGATCATCTCATGAGATGCAGAAAAAAAAAACATTTGACAAAATACAGCACCTCTTTATGTTCAAAACACTAGAAAAACTAGGGATAACAGGAACATATCTCAACATCATAAAGGCTATCTATGATAAGCCCCAGGCCAACATCATTCTAAATGGAGAAAAACTGAAGGTATTTCCTCTAAAAACTGGAACAAGACAAGAATGCCCTCTTTCACCACTTCTATTTAACATAGTTCTTGAAACACTGGCCAGAGCAATTAGATGAAAGAAAGTAAAGCAATACATATAGGAAAAGAACTCAAACTGGCACTATTTGCTGATGATATGATTCTTTACTTAGCAGACACTAAAAGTTCCACCAGAAAACTTCTAGAAATAGTAAATGAATTCAGCAAAGTAGCAGAATATAAAACCAATACCCATAAATCAAAGGCATTTCTGTATATCAGTGACAAATCCTCAGAAAGGGAAATGAGGAAAGGTACCCCATTTACCATAGCCTCAAAAAAAATAAATATTTGGGAATCAACTTAATGAAAGAGGTGAAAGATCTATATAATGAAAATTACAGAACCCTAAAGAAAGAAATCAAAGAAGACCTTAGAAGATGGAATGATCTACCTTGTTCTTGGATAGGCCAAATTAATATTATCAAAATGACCATACTACTAAAAGCACTACACAGATTTAATGCAATTCCAATCAAAATCCCAATGGCATTACTCATAGAAATAGAAAAGCAATCATGAAATTCATCTGGGAAAATAAGAGACCCAGAATAGCTAAAGCAATCCTTAGCAAGAAGAGTGAAGCATGTGGCATCACTATCCAGACCTTAAATTATACTACAGAGTAATAGTAACAAAAACAGCATGGTATGGCACAAAAACAGACTGACAGACTAATGGTAAAGAATTGAGGACACTGAGACTAACCCACATAATTACAATTATCTTATATTAGACAAAGGAGCCAAAAACATGGATTGGAGAAAAGATAGCCTCTTCAACAAATGATGCTGGGAAAACTGGAAATCCATATGCAACAAAATGAAATGAAACCCCTATCTCTCACCATGCACAAAACTCAACTCAAAATGGATCAAGGACTTAGGAATAAAATCAGAGACCCTGTGTCTAGTAGAAGAAAAAACAGGCCCTAATCTCCATCATGTGGGATTAGTCCTCAACTTCCTTAATAAGATTTCTTTGGTGCAAGAATTAAAATCAAGAATCAATAAATGGGATGGACTCAAACTAAAAAGTTTCTTCTCAGCAAAAGAAACAATCTGTGAGGTAAATAGAGAGTCTACATCTTAGGAGCAAATCTTTACCCCTCACACATCAGATAGAGTACTAATCTCTAGGGTATATAAAGAACTCAAAAAGTTAAACACCTAAGAAACAAATAACCCAATCAATAAATGGGCCAAGGACCTGAAGAGACACTTCTCAGATGATGATATACAATCAATCAATAAACATATGAAAAAATGTTCATCGTCGATAGCAATTAGAGAAATGCAAATGAAAACCACTCTAAGATTTCATGTCTCTCCAGTCAGAATGGCAGCTATTATGAAGACAAACAACAATAAGTGTTGGTGAGGATGTAGGGAAATAGGTACACTCATACACTGCTTGTGGTACTGCAAATTGGTACAGCCAATATGGAAAGCAGTATGGAGATTTCTTGGACAATTGGGAATGGAACCACCATTTGACCCAGCTATTCCTCTCCTCGGTCTATACACAAAGGACTTAAAACAACATACTACAGAAACACAGCCACATCAATGTTTATAGCAGCACAATTCACAATAGCTAAATTGTGGAACCAACCTAGATGCCCTTCAATTGATGAATGGATAAAAAAAATGTGGCATATATACACAATAGAATATTACTCAGAAATAAAAGAGAATAAAATCATGACATTTGCTGGTAAATGGATGGAGTTAGAGAAGATAATGCTAAGTGAAGTTAGCCAATCCCAAAATACCAAATGCTGAACGTTTTCTCTGATATAAGGAGGCTGATTCATACTGGGATAGGGAGAGGGAGCATGGGAGGAACAGACAAACTCTAGATAGGCCAGAGGGGTTGGAGGGGAAGGGAGGGGGCATGGGGTTATTAATGATAGTGGAATGTGATGGTCATTATTATCCAAAGTACGTGTATGAAAACACGAATTGGTATGAATATACTATGTATACAACCAGGGATATGAAAAAATGTGCTTTATATGTGTAATAAGAATTGTAATGCATTCCGCTGTCATATATAAGTAAAAACTAATAATTTAAAAAATGTACATATATTAAAACTTTACTCCTATAAGTGATGGTATTAAGAGGTAGGGCCTTTAATGGGTTATTGTATCATGAGGGGCTTTGCTCCATGGATGAGATTAGTGTACTTCTAAGAGGCCTATCGATTTATTCACCCTTTCTGACACATGAGGGCACAAGGAAGACACTGTAGAAGAGTAACAATGACCTCAGCAGACACTGAAACTATTGGTGCCTTGATCTTGGACTTCCCAAGCTCTAGAACTGTAATAAATTTCTGCAGCCCAAAAAAGTCATGCCCTAAAATGCAAAACAGATGCCTTCAATAACCCCCAAAATGTATTATTTATTTGTTTCAGCATCAATTCAAAAGTTTCAAGTTGAAAGTATCATTTAAATATCATCTAAATCAGATTTGGGTGACACTTCAGTTATGATTCATTCTGAGGTAAAATTCCTTTCAACAAGTTATCTATTTCCAAAATGCAATGGAGGGACAAGCAAAGGACAGACATTCTCATTCCAAAGAGAGCAACTGGAGAAAATAAAGGGGTGGTAAGTCTACAACCCCACATGGCAACAATATTAAATCTTAAGGATAGAAAATAATCTCCTTTGACCCAATATTCCACCTTCTGCAAACACTGGGGCAGGAATTAGGACCTCAATCCTCTAGGCAGAACTTCTCTAATGGTTTTGCTAGATGTGGCTCATGCTGCAACTCTCAGAGATTAGAGACCTGTGCCATGGCTCTCCTAGGCTGCACACTGGTGGCTCTAACAATTGTGGCTGCTGGGAGTGGCTCCATTCCCATGGCTCCACTAGGCAGAGCCTTAGTAGGGGATTTCTGTGGTGACCCCACCTTGTGGTAGTCCTCTGCCTGGGCCCTCAGGCTTTCCTAGGAAACCTCGGAAAGCTAAGTAGAGGTAGCTATACCCCCCATAGCTCAGATACTCTGCACACTGGTAAAGACAGCATATTAGGATAAGACCAAAGTTTACCACTTGTTCTCTTCAGAGGTGTTGTCTGAGTCACACCTGGGCCCATTTGAGCCACACCTGGGGCAGCTGAGGAGTACTGTGCCAGAACACACAGAGCTAAGACTTTAGGTAGCACAAGGCAATAAGTACAGCAGTCCCTTAGATACCCAAAGTGGTATCAGACACTCTGCTCAACACCCCCCAGGCCTTGGCACTCTGGGCCTGTGGTGGAAGTGGCAGATGCAATCATCTCTGAAATGCCTTCAGAATCATTCTCCCATTGTTTTAGTGAATAGCACCTGGCTTCTGTTTATCCACACTAGTCCTTATCAAACAAAAAATTCCTTGGCTGCACTACTGAAGTTCCCTCCCAAACACACTTTCATTTTTTAAAGCATATTAAAGCTAATAATTGCCCAAATCTTTTAAGTTCTGCTTCCCTTTTTATTATAAATTTCACATTTAATTCATTTCTCTATTCTCATGTTTTACTATAAATAGTCAAGAGAAGCCATGATATACCCTCAACACTTGACTTGGAGACTTCTTCTACCAAATATCCTCATTCAGCTGAGACTGTGGATGTAGCTCAGTAATAGAGTGCATGCTTAGCCCTAGTTTTAATCCCCAGCATTAAAAACAAAACAAAACAAAACATCCTTTTTCATTACTCAGAAGTTCTACCTTTCACAAAGCACTAGGACCTGAGCACAATTTATCTGAATTGTCATTTTATAACAAGGATGATCTTTTCTCCAGTGTCTAATAGTATTCCTCGTTTTAACTGAGTCCTCATCATAATGGCTTTTACTCTCCATATTTTTACCCACATTCTGACCATGACTACTCAGGTATGACAGAGACTTTCTCTATGGTTCTCCTCTTCTTCAGAGCCCTCTCCAGAATCATCCTCCGTGCTCCACTCATGGCAACAGAGGTTTTTTTTTTTTTTTTCCTAGCAAGCACATCCAAATTCTTCCAACCTCTCCCCATTCCAAAGCTCTTTCCACATTCTTAAAGGTATTTCTTACAGCAATACCCCACCTCTCAGTACCAGTATCTGTTCAGTCCATTCAGGTTACTAAGACAAAATACCTTAGACTGAATCATGTGTTTTTTTGTTTGTTTGTTTTATTTTTTTGGTACCAGGGATTGAACTCAGGGGTGCTCGACCACTGAGCCACATCACCTATTTCAGATTTTATTTAACGACAAGGTCTCACTGAGTTGCTTAGTGCCCCACTTTTGCTAAGGCTGGCTTTGAACTTGTGATCCTCTTGCCTCAGCCTCCCCAGCGTCTGGGATTACAGGCATGCACCAATGTACCTGACTGAATTTTAAAAATAAGTGTATTTTTAAAAAGGAATTTATTGCTCACAGTTCCAAAAGCTGGCAAGTCCAAGATCAAGGAACTAGTAGATGCAGTGTCAGATAGATATAGGTACTACAGATAGCACCTTCTATACATTCCCAGAGCGGACAGGACAAACAAGGTACCTCAGATCTCTTTTTTAAGAGCACAAATTCTACTCATGAAAGCAGAACCCTCATGACCTAATTACCTACACAACCCAATTATCAAAAATACAAATAACCCAATAAACAACAGGTAAAGGACCTAATCAGACACTTCTCAAATGAAACGGTACACAACATTTCTTTTTTTTTCCTTTTTTAGGAAATGTGAGTCAAAATCACAAAGATAACATTTTACACCTGTTAAAATGGTATCATCCAAAAACAAAGAAAGATAAGAAACGTTGGTGAGGATACGGGAATACTTGCGCATTGTTGGTAGGAATGTAAATTGTTACACGTGTGGAAAGCAGTATGGAAGTTCCTCAGAAAGAAAAGAAAAAACACAGAACTTCCCATCAATGCACTACTGATTATATATCCAAAAGAATTGAAAACATGGTCACAAAGAGAAATCTACACTCCCAGGTTCATAGCAGAATTATGAACCTGATAGCCACCATATGGAAACAACCTAAATGTCCTTCAACAGAAGAGTGAATAAAGAAAGTGTGGTGACTACATACCATGTAATATTATTCAACTGTAAAAACGAAATGTACTGCCATTTGCAATAACATGGATGGAGCTGATAGGATATAGGATATTGTCTTCCTCCAATTATTATCTCTGTTCTTAGCGCCACTCTCACAGACCAACTATCTATGGTGGCAAGTTGGCTACCAGCAACTCCAAATATTTATCAGGAGCCCATGTGTAAGTGTGCATTTAATGTATTGCACAAGGTGCTGGACCAAGGGAGTAAGGGGAACCAAGTCTAACCAAAATCCCAGGTAATCCTGGCATAGAGCTGCATCTTCAGAGAAGGATGCATATTTTTTCTTCACAATAAGACACTGTTAGCAAGTTATACAGAAGAGGGCACCTTTCTCAAATTCAATCATCCAGAGGGCACTAATTGGTAACTGCTCTCATACAGACAGAATATAAGTAAGCTAGCAGAGGTTTTGCTCACAGTTCCAGGACTTGCTTCCATTAAATATAACTGCTTTCATTTAGGACACAGATTTATCTCTGAACTAATCACCACATACTAAAAAGTCTGGATGAAACAAGCTCAGCTGAAGTAGTTGGACTGAAAGTGACAACAGTGTTCCCCACCCAAATCAAGCTCAGCAGGGTTTAGTAAAGGACAGGGGGATATACAGAGCATAGCAAAAAACAACAAATGCCAATACCTAGGGGGAAAAAAAAACTTCTTACAATGGCTGCAAGGCCCTGCATCTAGCTCACATCTATCCCTACAAGTCCATCTTGACTGATTTTGTCTGTATCTCACTAAGTTCCAACCACCCTGGTCTTAATTCAGTTCCTCAAATATGCCTTTTTTCTACCTCAGGGGCTTTGACCATATTATTCTACTGGAATATTTTTCACAACTTACTTCATGGATAATCCCTCCTCATCTTTTAGGATTCAGAACAAGTATCACCTCCTCTGAGAGGTCGTCTCCTTTCCATGTATTCTCCATTTCAGTACTTTGAGATTTCCTTAGAAATATATATAACAATATTTCATTTATCATCTGTTAATTTTTGTCTTTCTTTTCCAAGTCCATGAGGGAAAAAAAAGAATTCATTTGCACCTTATGTCATTAGAAGGCTCTAGATGGAGCTCAAATGATTTGGATAAATGTACAGATTAAAAAGTGAATAAGGGGGCTGGGGTTGTGGCTCAGTGGTAGAGCTCTCACCTAGCATGTGTGAAACACTGGGTTTGAGCCTCAGCACCATATAAATAAATCAATAAAGGTACTGTGTCCATCTACAACTTTAAAAATATTTTTTAAAGTAAATACATCATCTATAATGAAAACAAAAGTAATAAACACAAATTAAACATACTAAAATTATTAATAAGATGCAACTTAATTCGATCAAAAATCAAAGTGGCTGCTTGGTGATAAGAACTAGTTTGAAAGCATAAATCAAGACTATATTTACTATGGGGAAGAAACCACTAATGGGTATATTCTAATATCCCTAGTTTAAAAGGGTAGCAGGCAGAGACATACTGACTAGGTGTGTTGATCAGTTTTTCATCACTGTGACCTGTCAAGAACAACTGAGGAGGTGAAGGGGCCCAGCGGCCCGCCGGCGTGGTAGACAGATCACCCCATTTGGAGGAAGGGCCCAGCCGCCGCCCGCGCCTGCACGGTATGCAGACCTGCGACCTAGAGAACAGGCCCAGTGGCCCGCCAGTGCAGTAGACAGATCACCCCAATTGGAGGAGGGGCCCAGCCACCACCCGCGCCTGCACGGTAGGCAGACCTGCGACCTGGAGAACAGGCCCAGTGGCTCGCCTGCACGGCAGACAGACCTCCCCAGTTGGAGGAGCCCAGCCTCCCGCCGGTGGGGTAGACAGACCACTCCAACTGGAGGAGGGGCCCTGTCGCCCGCCTGTGCGGTCACCTGACTGAGCTCTTGACAAACATAAGGTTTCCCCAACACCCCCATCTCATCAAAAACCTTATGAGAAAAACTTATGGAACTTATCTAGGAAAATCCGACAAACCCTTAAAACCCACCAACCGGTTGGCTGGCGTGGCTACCAGTGCGGTTCTGCAGCGGATCAGGCACCTGGTTTACATCTCAGAGAATAAGAGTAGAGAGGCCACAAGTGGAAGCTCAAGTCCTCTCACACTGACTACCACCACCATCCTGAACCCAGAGACTCAAGCTAGGAATAGACAACACCACCAGCTGGAAGAAATGAAAACAGAGTTCTGAGAGACATTTTTTTTCTTTCTTTATTCGTTCTTTTACTCTCTTCTCTCTCTCTTTTCAGCCATTCACCCAGTCTCCTCTACCCTTCACCCTCGGGTCTTCGCAAACTCAACATATATGAAACCAAAAATTGTGCACAAAAAAGGTCTTTAACAACTGAATCACCAGAATAATATACTATAGAGGAATTGCATATGCCCCACCTCCCTTCCCCCTTTTTATTTCTTTTGTTTTTTCTCGTATTTTCTTTTTCTCGCTCTTTTTTCTCTTCCTTTCTTGTTATTTCTTTTCCTCCCTCTTACTCCCTCTATCCCACTTGCAACCCCCTAAATTTTACTATTCATAAGTAAGGTAATCTTATAAATACAGATAGGAATTTGAATCTATACATTCTTCAGTAATAACCCATCTATTGGTTAGAGCTCTCCAAAGTTACTAAGTTAGATTAACCCCATACCCTCACTCTTTTCCCCTTAAACATAACATCCTACACCTGAAATTCAGTTTTCTTAAAGCTACCAGAAACGGTATGCCTTTCATAAAACTAATGACTATATTTGTAAACGATAATCGAAACCATCATTTGTAGACATAGAGTCTAGCTACAAATGTAGTAATAAGGAAAACGTGTGCTTAGATGATGTACTATTGATATTGAAAACTGTTAACATTGTCTCTCTCCACAAAAAGAGACTTTGCAACTATACAAGAGCAATATGAATATATAGGGGGAAAATTCAATAGCACAACAGTTTCACCAAGCAGTAAGAAACGCGACCAGTATGAAAAGACAAGGAAAGAAAGGACCACAAGCAATGCAGGTCAACTCAACTTTAGAAGAGGTAATAGCTGCAGCAGATGGAATGTCAGATAAAGAATTCAGGATATACATGCTTCAGATGATCTGGAGTCTCAAGGAAGACATTAGACAGCAAAATCAGACAATGAAAGATCACTTCGACAATGAATTACATAAACAAATCCAAGAAGCAAAAGATCAACTATACAGGGAGATAGAGGTTATAAAAAACAAACAGATATCCTAGAAATGCAGGAAGCAATAAACCAAAATAAAAACTCAAATGAGAGTACTACCAGCACAGTAAAACACTTAGAAGATAGAACATCAGACAATGAAGACAAAGTATTTCAACTTGAAAATAACATAAACAGCTCAGCGAGATTGTTAAGAAACAATGAGCAGAACATCCAAGAAATATGGGATAACATAAAGAGACCAAACTTAAGAGTCACTGGGATACAGGAAGGTATAGAGGTCCAAACCAAGGAATGAGCAATCTGTTCAACAAAATAATACAAGAAAACTTCCCAGACTTGAAGAATGAGACAGAATCCCAAATCCCAGAAGCCTACAGGACGCCAAATGTGCAAAATCATAAGAGATCCACAACTAGACACATTATAATGAAGATGCCCGACATACAGAATAAGGAGAGAATCTGAAAAGCTACAAGAGAAAGGAAGCAGATTACATTTAGGGGTAAACCAATCAGGATAACAGCTGCTCTTTCAACACAGACTCTGAGAGCTAGAAGATCCTGGAACAACATATTTCAAATGCTGAAAGAAAATGGGTTCCAACCAAGAATTGTGTATCCAGCGAAACTAAGCTTCAGGATGGAAGATGAAATTAAAACCTTCCATGATAAACAAAAGTTAAAAGAATTTGCAGCTAGAAAACCATCTCTTCAAAACATCCTTGGCAAAACATTACAGGAAGAGGAAATGGAAAATAACAATG
>NW_026000221.1:10508097-10554457 GCF_001458135.2 Marmota marmota marmota
GAGAGGTGGGAGGGAAAGGGAGAGAGAAGGGAAATTGCATGGAAATGGAAGGAGACCCTCATTGTTATACAAAATTACATACAAGAGGAAGTGAGGGGAAAGGGAAAAATAATACAAGGGGAGAAATGAATGACAGTAGAGGGGGTAGAGAGAGAAGAGGGGAGGGGAGGGGAGGAGAGGGGGAATAGTAGAGGATAGGAAAGGCAGAAGAATACAACAGACACTAGTATGGCAATATGTAAAACAGTGGATGTGTAACCGATGTGATTCTGCAATCATAACCCACTTGAATCAAATGTGTGAAATATGATATGTCAAGAACTATGTAATGTTTTGAACAACCAACAATAAAAATTAAAAAAAAAGAACAACTGAGGAGAGGAAAGGTTTATTTTGACCCCTGGTTTCAGAGGGTTCAGTCTGAGGTTGGCTAGCTCCATTGGGTCTAAAGAGAGGCAAAATATCATAGCAGAAGGCAAAATATCATAGGTACTCTGATCATGGTAGCCAATAAGCAGAGAAAGAGGGGCAGAAGGGGGCCACTACAAGAAATACCCTTCCAGGGTACATTCCTAGCTACCTACTTCCTCCAACCATGACTCAACACCTACAATTTCCACCACATCCCAGTAGTTTATTCAGCTACCAATGGATTAATGCATTGGATGTGGTCAGAGCCTCCATAATCTGATCACTTCCCAAAACCCAACCTCAGAATACTGTTGCATTGGTGATAAAGGCTTCAAACACATTAGACTGTGGAGGACAAATCATAACACTAGGGAAGGATGAAAGTATTGCCAGTTGGAGTCCTCTCTGCAATGGCAGATGAGCAAGGAAAGTAAGGTTTAAGGAAAATCTGATGCCAAAACAGTGGTTCACTTTTCTGACCAATTTCCTATTCTGGGGATTTAGAATTGGCAAATATATTTCACAGTCATAGAACTAACATATTTGTCTTAAACATGTTAGGATCCATGAGGAAAAAATATATACATATGAGCCAAGAATCATCATTCTAGCTCAACTTCTCACAGAAAAAAAAAACTATGTACCTGAAATGAAGTAACAAAGAAAAATGTAGAGTGCACTATTCTACAAGAAAGAATAGCAAACAAACCTACTGGAATTAGTTCAAGAGCAGTGGTCAAGAAATCTAGGAAGAAAGCAAGGGAACAAAGCTCCAAAACTATAGCTATTAAGGATTTCACCTTCTTACCCCACCACGAATAGGGCCATTGGCCAGGTTGAAGGAAGAACACAAAATACATGAAAGAGGGCAAGAACACCACATTTGTAATTGTTTGTTACTGAGGGTACTCATATTGTTTTCTGTCTATAATGTAAGCTATATGAAGACAGATATCAACTCTACTCTAGTTCACCAATAAAACAGTGAACAATCCAAGTAGATGACAGAATACAGGTAAGCATTCAAAAATCAATTCTTAAATGAATGAATTAATGATCAAATAAATGAGTGAATATATAAACAAACATAAATAATAAATAAAAACACATTGTAAGACTTAATGCAGAGGAAAAAAATTTATACTACAACTTCTCTGCCCGTTCAAAAAAAATAAATATTAACCTATGAAACAATCAGTAAGATAAAAGAATATGTAAGGAATTAAATTACCTGAAATTATGACAAAAATAAGGACTAAAAGTATCATTTTCTAAAAAGCAGAACTGAAACTGAAGAAAAACATAAATGAGGCATGAGAAAAATCATTCAAATTTTAAAAAGTTTCTTCAATAATGATGAGAAAACCAGACATCCACATGCAAACAGAAAATGTTTAGGCCTTATCAAACTCCAAATAAACAAATATTAGCTGAAAATGGACAAAGTGAGGAGCAAGTGTTTAAGGTACCAACTTAGAATCACCAAACTTGTTCGTGCCTTGATATTGGACTTCACAGTCTCCAGAACTATGAACCAATGAGTTTCTGTTCATTATAAATTACCTAGTCTGTGGAATTTTGTTACAACAGAAATGGACTACGACACACCAATATCAGTGATATTAGTCACTTCTTTAAATATTTATAGAGCATAGCATGATGTAAAACCCTTGGCTGCAACAATAAATATAACAGACACAATTCCTGCTTTCCTAGAACTTACAATATCATAGGAAATAAATATAGTGAAATGTAATCAAAAGAATCCAGCAATATACTAAAAAGATGATATAGAACAACTGGAGGAAGTTTCCTTCCAGGAATGCAGACACAGCTCAACATTAGCAAATAGTCACAAAATTCACTAACTCATTCAATCAAAGGACTAAGGTCATACAGCTTATCACCATGGATGCTGCATATATACATTTTATAAATTTTATTATTATTCCTGGATTTTTAAAGAATTATAAAACAGATATGTGAATTAGTTAATGATCAAATAAATGAGTGAATATATAAACAAACATATAAATGATCTAGTGCAAAAACGCCTAGATCATATTTAGTAACAGAAACAAGAACACTTTCCAATAAAATCAAAAATGAAAATAAAGACTCCCAATATACACAAATATAATCTTCAAAATTTAACTGAATTTTATTAAACTTTTTCATGTGTAATAAGTAGGATTTTTTGAAGTTTTTTATTGGTTCTTTTTAGTTATACATGACAAGAGGATTCATTTAACATAATTTTATAAAAGAGTGGAATATAATCTGTTCTAATTCAGTCCCCCAGCATTTCCCCTTCCCTTCTTCCTCCTCCTGTTCCCTTCCCTCTATTCAGCCGATCTTTCTGCTATTTACTTATTTTTTAATTATTGTCTTATGGATGTTCACAATGGTAACATTCACTGTAATATATATATAAATATATGAAATTTAGGCCACATTCATTTCACTGTCTTTCCCTATCCCATCTCTCTTCCCTACCCTTCATTCCCCTTTGTCTACTCCACTGATTTTTCTTCTATTTGTTTTTGTTGTTGTTATTGTTGTTGTTCTTCTTCTTTTTAGTTACATATGACTGCAGAGTCTATTTAGACATATTTACACAAATATGGAGTATATCTTATTCTAATTAGGATCCCAGTCTTTTGTATGTACACAATATTGAGATGCATTGTGGTGTATTCATATATGTACATAGGAAAGTTATGTCCCATTGATTTCACTGTCTTTCCTATTCCTATCCCCACTCCCTTTCTTCATTCCCTTGCATAATCCACTTAACTTCTATTCTTCCCCTCCCCACCCTTGTTGTGTGTTAGTGTCGACATATCAGAGAGGACATTCAACCTTCGGTGTTTTGGAATTGGCTTATTTCACTTAGCGTGAAAATCTCCAGATCCATCAATTTATTGATGAATGTCATAAAGTCATTCTTCTTTGTGGCTGAATAATAATCCATTGTGTATATATAGCAAATTTTCTTTATCCATTCATCTGTTGATAGGCACCTAGGTTGGTTCCATTACTTAGCTATTGTGAATTGTGCTGCTATAAACACTGATGTGACTGCATCATTGTAGAATGCTGATTTTAAGTCCTTTAGACATATACTGAGGAGTGGGATAACTGGGTCATATGGTGGTTCCTTTCCAAGTTTTCTAAGAAATCTCCATACTGCTTTCCATATTAGCTGCACCAATTTGCAGTCCCTCCAGAATATATGAGGGTACCCTTTTCCTCACATTCCCACCAACATTTATTGTTACTAGTATTCTTTTTTTTTTATTGCAGTGGAGGGATGGGTGGATATCAGGGATTGAACTCAGAGGCACTCGACCACTGAACTACCTCCCTGGCCCACATCTCTAGCCTTATTTTGTATTCTATTTAGAGACAGGGTCTAAGTGCTTAATGCCTTGCTTTTGCTGAGACTGGCTTTGAACTTGTGATCCTCCTGCCTCAGTCTCCTGAGCTGCTGGGATTCAAGGCATGCACCAACCACACCCAGGTTGTTACTTGTGTTCTTGATAGTTGCCATTCTGACTGGAGTGAGGTGAAATCTCAGGGTGGTTTCAATTTGCAATTTTCTAATTGCTAGAGATGTTGAACTTTTTTTTTTATATATTTGATGACTGATTGTATTTCTTTCTGAGAAGTGTCTACTTAGTTCCTTGGCCCATTTATGGATGGAGTTGTTTTTTGATTTTTTTTTTTTTTTTTTTTTGGTGGTGGCGCTGGGCATTGAACCGGGGACCTAATGCATGTGAGGCAAGCACTCTACCAACTGACATATATTCCCTGCCCCAGAGTTAGGATTTTTGAGTTCTTTGTATATCCTGGAGATCAATGCCTTATCTGAGGTGCAGGTGGCAAAGATTTTCTCCCATTCTCAAGGCTCTCTCTTCACACCCTTGATTGATTCCTTTACTATGAAGAAGCTTTTTAGTTTGATACCATTCCATTTATTGATGTTTTTATTTTACTGCTTGCACTTTAGGAGTCTTGTTGAGAAAGCTGGTTCCCAAGCCCACATGAAGGAAAGTTGGGCCCAGGTGCATGGTTTCTGGTCTACCTAAGTCTTTAATCTACTTTCAGTTGAGTTTTGTAAAGGGTAAGAAAAAAAGGGTTAAATTGTTTTCTACTAAATATGGATTTCCAGTTTTCCCAGCACTATTTGTTGAAAAGGCTATCTTTTCTACAATTATGTTTTTGGTGCCTTTGTCTGACATAACTGTATTTATGTGGGTTTGTCTCCGTATCTTCTCTTCTATTCCATTGGTCTTCATGTCTGTTTTGCTGCCAATACCATGCTGTTTTTGTTATGATAGCTCTGTACTATAATTTAGGGTCCGGTATTGTAATGCCTCCTGCTTCATTTTTCTCATTAAGGACTGCTTTGGCTATTCTGGGCCTCCTGTTTTTCCAAATAAATTTCATGCTTTTTCTATTTCTATGAAGGATGAAGAATTTTAATATGAATTGAATTAAATCTGTATAGGGCTTTTGGTAGTGTGGTCATTTTGACAATATTAATTCTGCCTATCCAAGAACATGGGATATCTTTCCATCTTCTAAGGTCTTCTTCAATTTCCTTCTTTAGTGTTCTATAGTTTTCATTTAGAGGTCTTTCACCTCTCTTGTTAGATTGATTCCCAAGTATTCTTTTTGAGGCTATTGTGATTGGGATAGTTTTCCTAATTTCTCTTTCAACTGATACATCATTGGTATACAGAAATGCAATTGATTTGTGGGTGTTAATTTTGTATCCTGCTACTTTGCTGAATTCATTTATGAGTTCTAGAAGTTTTCTGGTACAGTTTCTTAGGTCTTCTAAATATAGGATCATATTGGGCTGGGGTTGTAGCTCAGTGGTAGAGTGCTTGCCTTGCACATGTGAGGCACTGGGTTTGATCCTCAGCACCACATAAAAATAAATAATTAAAATATTGTGTCCATGTACAACTAAATATATATATATATATACACACACACACACACACACACACACACACACACACACACAGGATCATGTTGTTGGTAAACAGAGATAGTTTGAGATCTTCTTTTCCTATCTGTATCCCTGATTGCTTGATTGCTCTGGCTAGAGTTTCAAGAAGTATGTTGAACAGAAGTAATGAAAGTCTTCTATTCCTTTTTTTAAAATCCTGTCCTCCTTATTTCAATTAGCTTCTTCATATCAGAGAAAACATTCTACCTTTGACTTTTGGGGACTGGAATTTTAACTAATCACTAGGAATTCCAACTACAGGTGTGAGTTAAAAGGAAAGCAGCTGATGGCTTTTCTAGGCATTGTCGAATCTGAGTTGGTCACCCTCTCTTTTACTATGGACTGTTTATACATATGAAAAATAGTTTTAAATGTTTAAAGGAAGTTCTTATATCCAATGGAAGTAATTTCACAAACAGTATTACAATATGAACATCCTCATTCTCACAAAGATGATGTTGGGTAGACGACAATGAAAAAGTAAATTCCCTCTAAGGGACTGAGGTTGAGAGAAGCATAACACTGGCAGATGAAGCCACTCAAGTCCTAAATACATAAGAAATTGGTTGAAAGGAAGATTTCAGCCAACAGGAATAAAGAAAGACATACCTCAAGGCTGATACCTCAAAGCTGTATTCAGACCCAGATCCACACATTATATATAAAGATTGTTGGATAAAAATGTTTTAAGTGTATAAAAATGCTAATTCTGTTGCCTTTCTGACTTGGCAGTTACCTTTCAATGTTTACGCTCACATTTTCTTTAAAATTAGAAATAAAAAGGATGTGTATTCATGATCATTATTTTTTCAATTACTGTCAATAAGAAATTCCACACCATAATTTATAACATACCACTAGTCTACTAAAATATATTTTGAAAAATTAAATCCAATAAATACCAGAAATTATTTTTCTTTAAGTTTCATATAGATAAACCTTTCCTCATATATGTACAATTTAAAAAGTTTAGGAAATTATATTATAATAAAATTTGTCTTCTCAACTTAGTCACATTAAATGTTCAACTTTTTGTCACTAACAATAATATTGAGAAAGATTCAGAGCAATCCTTTTGAGTTGCATTAAAGACTTATTAAAATAAGTACAGCTATGTTTGAATTCAAGAATAAAAGCTATTTCAGTGATTAATCTATTAATTATTGAGATTTTCCACAGATGTAGCACAGATATTACGAATCCTTTTAGTCTTTTCATCCTTTTCCTAAATACACAAGTATATACTGCTCACTGAAGCTGTCTGGAAAACTTTAAAAGGCAAGAAACATCAAATGGACAATCTCACCACCAAAAGATGACAACAGTATCAATCAGATTTCTTATTTATAAAAACACCAACCAATCTGACATATGTAAATAGAACCAGATCTTATTACAAGCCACTAGACAATTCAAACATCATTGAGAGAATTAGAAAGACAGACTCAAAGTTAAACTTCCAGAAGCAAATACCCAAGGCCACCACAGAAATGGCATGATGTAGACATTATCTTTTCTCTGTTATTATCAAATGCCAGGAACCCAAGGTTACTGTAACTACTACTGTCTCCAATGCCAATGTCACTCTTGCATCAAGAATATGACAGTGAGAAACTACCATTGCAACTGCTTCTGTCTTTCTCAAAAGCAAGACATATTCGCCACCACTCACCCATACCTTAAAAATGGAGATTTCACATAAGGGCCCTTCCTCTCACTTGCCAAAATCTTACTCACAGGGGGCTCTGACCTGATAAGTAAAGATAATTTGTCTGACTACTAAAAGAGACTGGATAATGTACTCATAATTTATATTTATTTAATTATCCTGACAGAAAACATGGGTTTCTAGATCACAGAGAGATTTATAATTACTCACAAAACATCTTCTATCAGTTCCCCCAACACACTATGGAGCAACTCAATGAAAGCAGAGGTCATGTGCTCGTGTAGAAGGAGCCTGAAAGAAGAGGAACTCCAAAACTATGAATCTCAGAGGTTATACAGGAACTGCTGGCACATCTATTCCTCTTATCCTGTAGGATGTAAACAAATTGTCTATGTGAGGAAGAAGGCATGGACAACCTACGAAATATAAGAAAATGGCTATGGGTTTTAAAACCCTTAAAGTGAAAATAAATGACAAGGGTCTTTTAAGTATATCACCTTTAGAATGCAAGCAAATGATACTGGGTCAAAACATCATCTCCAACTTCCAAAACATACAACATCCAAATGACCTTAAAGAGAGGTGCCAGTGCTTTGTGCTCAAAAAGACCTGAAAATGAATATATATAAATACACACACACACACACACACACACACACAGTGGGCTGTTTCCAAATACTGGAGAATTAAACTTTAAACTTTAAGCTCTAAGTTTCATATATAAAATCCACCAAAAGGGAATTCCCAGAAGATGATGATAGCATTATTGATGGTAACTACATCACTATTTAAAATTTCATGTTTTTGTCATTCCTGTTTATTTTTCTTACAGCATCTATACTTATATTGAACTAAAGATCATCTCATAGTATGCTTTGCCTCTGTTGAACATATTCTCATGTAATTTAAGTCTCTAACAAACAATGGAATTATATTTATTTGAAGCTATACTGTTTGAAATGATGGTAGGAAACAAGGAGCCCCAACAATAAATCCCCACTTTACACTTATCCTAAAAGGCAGCTTGGAATGGTTTTCACAACATGTCTAAGACTCAGAGAGCTTAAAAACCACCACTCAAGACCATGATTTTTAAATCTAATATTAAATTGAATTACTATAATTAATTAAGCCACTATCTTTTCCCACTTATTTGATAACTATCTCATTGTTAATTATTTCATCATATTAAAAGACATTGTACTCTTGAACCCATTAGCAATCTTTTTTAATTTTTTTATTAGTTGCTCAAAACATTACAATGATCTTGACATATCATACATTTGATTCAAATGGGGTACGTAATCTTAATCTTATTTTTCCACGTGTACAGATTGCAGGATCACATTGGTTATTCAGCCACGTTTATACATAGGGCCATACTAGTGTCTATTGTATTGTGCTGCCCTTCCAATCCCCCCCCTTCCCTCCCCTCTTTCTACCCAATCTACTGTGACACATTTCTCTCTCTCTCTTTTTTCTTCCCCCTCACACCATCTTATATGTAATTTTGCATAACAATGAGGGTCTCCTACCATCTTCCCTGCAATTCCCCTTCTCTCTCCAATTCCCACACACCTCCTGTCCCTATTTAATGGTAATCTTCTTCTCATGCTCTTCCTCCCTGCTCTGTTTTGAGTCGCCCCCTTATATCGAAGAAGACATTCTGCATTTGTTTTTTAGGGATTGGCTAGCTTCACTTAGCATAATCTGCTCTAATGCCATCCATTTCCCTGCAAATGCCATCATCTTATTATTTTTTAGTGCTGAGTAATATTCCATTGTGTATAAATGCCATATTTTTTTTTATCCATTCATCTATTAAAGGGCATCTGGGTTGGTTCCACAGTCTAGCTATTGTGAATTGTGCTGCTATGAACATGAACCCATTAGCAATTTATTCCCAAATATCATGTCAAGTACAAATCTATTTTTTCCAAAAAGTACCACAATTGTCCCAACAGCATTTAATTAATAACATTCCTCAACTATTTGAAATCTCATCTTCCTCACATGAAAGTCTTTAATAACAGTACCACCTACTTCATATCATTTAGCAGATATATTATAGATGGTTTAACATCAAAATGTACATAAAAAATGAAAAACTAAAAATTAAAAAATTAGGAAAATATTAATGTAAATTTTGGATGTGGAAGAACCAAGTAAGAGAGAAATGCCAGTCTCCATAAAGAAGTAAACTGAAAAATCTAACCACATATATTTAGATTATTTCTACAGGACAAAATAAACTAGAAACAAAGTCAAAGGACTTTAACCTTTATAAGACAAAGTATGTGAAATGCATGAGACAAGAGAAAATGGTTTATCTTCTTTGAAAGAGGGCTATAAACTGGTAAAAAATGATAAATAAACCCTTCCTAACCATCACAAAAAAATTGGCAAAATATATAACTAAATGATTCACAGAAGAAATATAAATAGTCTGTCTTATGGTTTGGATACGAGGTGTTACCCAAAAGCTCCTATGTTAATACAAGAGGTGTGAGAGCTGTAAACTAACCAGTGGATTAAGCCATTTGATGGATTAGTAATTAGAAAGGACTAACTGGATGGTAAGTGCAGACAGGCAGGCAGTAATTAAAGGAAGTATGCCACTGGGGCATGCCTTCAGAAATTATATATTATTCCCTGGATCCTCCTTTCTCTTCGTGCTTCCTAGCTGCCATGAAGTAAGCAGATGTCCTCTGTCAAACTTTTCTGCCATTATGTTCTACCTCACCTCAGGCCCAAATGGATAGAGTGTGCAAACCACAGACTGAACCTGTGAAATCATGAGCTCAGAATAAATTTTTCCTCGTTTAAGTTGTTCTGGTCAGGTGTTTTGGTCACAATGATGAAAGGCTAACACAGTGTGTAAGACTAAAAAGGTCTTCAGCCTCAGTAAAAGAATGGAAATGAAAATTCAATTAATGAGCTATCAATTACTCATCAAACCAGCAAATATTCATAATATCCCTTACTTGAAAGTTTAAATGTGTATTCCTTTTGATTTTATAATCTTACTTTTAGGATAGTATCCTATAAAAATAAATATCACAGTAAATCTTGACTGAGAACAAATGTCAAAAGTGTTTATTTCATCAGAGGGAGATTTATAATTTATAATCTGTACTATTTGAGAAAACACAAACATACATCTCTTTAGGGAAATCACTGATAACTTAATCCACTAGGTAGATTCATGTTATAGAATATTATGAAACGTAAATCAGATATTTCTGTGGATTGAATAAGATCCTTCCAAAATTCATTAAGTCCTAACCCACAATGTGACCTTACTTGGAGACCGGGCCTGTGCAGAGGTAATAAAGATTAAATGAGGTGTTAAGGGTGGGGCTCTATCTCATAAGGCTTAATTAGAAAAAGAAACACCAGAGTTCTCTTTCTTTTCCATTCAAGGACATGTGCAAGTCAGAAAGAGAGCCTTCACCAGAAACCAAATTAACTGGCATCTGGATCTGAATTTCCAAGCCACTAGAACTGTGAGAAATTAATTTCTGTTGTTTAAACCATCCAGTCTAGTCAGAGCAACCCAAAAGGACTAAAAGCCAACTAAGACAGAGCTATATGCATCCATCTGGAGAAACACTCCCATGGAAAGGAAATATGGGAATAAATTTACATTGTATTATCATCTTATTTCTTGTTTTTTTTTTTATTTCAAGAAATAAATCAAAGATCCTCTATCTGTTAATATATGTTGATACAGCACACATGAATACAGGAAAAAAGTTAAAAGCAAACATAACATACTTGTAACTCAACACCTAAAGATATGGGGCAGGCAGTGGAATGCTATCTAGAAGGATAGCAGAGATAATTACTTTTACTTTGCTTCAAAAAACAAGTTAAGCTGGGGCTGTGGTTGTGACTCAGGGGTAGAGCCCTCACCTAGCACATGTGAAACACTGGGATTGATACTCAGTACCATGTAAAAATAAATAAATAAAATAAAGGTATTATGTCCATCTACAACTAAAAAATATATTAAAAAAATAATAAGTGGGCTGGGGATGTGGCTCAAGCGGTAGCGCGCTCACCTGGCATGCGCATGGCGCTGGGTTCAATCCTCAGCACCACATACAAATAAAATAAAGATGTTGTGTCTGCCAAAACTGAAAAATAAATATTAAAAAAATTCAAAAAATAAATAATAAGTCAAGCAAATGCACATCCTTCTAAATCTGAGAAGATATTTTTAAATTTAAAATATATTTTGAGCTGGGTGCAGTGGCACAGGCCTATAATCGCAGCGGCTTCGGAGGCTGAGGCGAGAGGATCACGAGTTCAAAGCCAGCCTCAGCAAAAAGTAAGGCACCAAGCAACTCAGTGAGACCCTGTTTGTAACAAAAAATACAAAATAGCCTGGGGATATGGCTCAGTGGTCAAGTGTTCCTGAGTTCAATCCCCGGTACTCCCCAAAAAAAGGTATTTTGAATTTTATCTTCTTTAGCATCAAAAAATGATATCACATGATTTCATTAATTACTGAACTGTGTATTTCAATAAAAGTGAAAATTCAAGAAATATTATGGTTTTATATACTAATAGGTTTTATGGGCCAGGATACAATTTATAACTATATTCACTGAACTCTTAACTATATCGAGGAATAAGGCAAACAATTTATACTGTCTTAAATGGTTAGAGTTGATCCAATGTGAGTTTATTTTCTTTTTTCATTTATGTAGAGAGAATAAATTTTATATTGCTCTGTTAATTACTTTTCTAAGTGCTAATATATCCAAATACTGTATAGGTACACATGCCTCTTTGCAGAAAAAAATACTGGCTTTATATGAAGGGAACTTTTCAAGATAGAAATATTCTCTATATCTCAATTATGACAATGATTCAATTGTATTCATTTGCCAGAATTCATCAAATCATGTTTAAAATGGATAATTTATTGTATATAAGTTGTATATCAATAAAGCTAATGTTTTAAAAAACAAAAAATGCAGAATTTATCTCAAATCATTTGCAATGTAGAGAAAAAATTCCTATATTATAGTTATTCTATATTTTTTAACATTTTCAAAATGTAAAGGGCAAAGAAAAATACTCAACACAGTCTTAAACAAAAAGTATTTTTCCAAAAATTAAAAGCATCAATCCTTTTTTTTAAATGGTTGATGTGTTTTATGCCTTATACAATAGCACAATACAAAATGGGTCTTTCAGCCCTGGAATTGCAGGTCCTTTTGTAGAAATACAAAACAGTTATAACTCCAAGATTTTGCATCAAAACTCTAGAAGTTTCTGCAGCCTACCTTTTTTTAATTTATTTATTTCATACATGACAATAGTGGAATGCATTACATTCATAATTATCCATTCACAGCACAATTTTTCATTACTCTGTATATAAAGTATGTTCATGGCAAATTATGCCATTACACCTGAGCTCTCTTATTGATTTTTTTTTGCATTACAATTCTTAATACACCTTTATACCACAATTTATCATATCTGTTTGTATAAAAGGTATGTTGAGCAAAGGAAAATATACACACTAAGACCCAAAACACACATAATATTTACTTACCTGGATATCAGAACAGGCACATATATTCAGGTTAGACAATAACTGTTCAGGCATTAGGTATACCTATACAGTTAACAGTTCCTAAATTACTACACATACCAGGAATGTGCAGTTTCCTTTCCTACTTCAAAGCATCACCTAGTGATCTTGTTAAAATGAAATTTTTTAGTAGTTCTGAGGTGGGAACTGAGATTATACATTTCTAAGCTCCCAAATGATACAATGCTACTACTGGTCCACGGACCACAGTTTGAGAAGGAAAGCAGAGCACATCCTTTCACATTCTGCTACTGTACACTTATCTCTACACAATTTATTATATTTCAAAATAAAAATTCCTAAATTTAAGGAACTACATTAGAACAAATGATTTGTGACATATAATCGCAAATTTCAGTAAATTCTAAAATAAAATTAAATACAGATTTTTAAATTAGAATATGCTAGATTAAGCATAATATATTGAATTAGAATGCAGAAGATACAGATTCTACTACAAATTCTCCATTTAACTGGGTCATTTATTGCTGGTCGGTAGCTTCCACATTTTTGAAATCTGAGGAGTAATCTTTAAGATTCCTTCCAGTTCAAAAATTAATATAATTATATTATTACTTGCCAAGGGATTTGAGAATTTCTCCCAATAAGAGAAGTAAGATCACAGTTAAGAACTGAATAAAGAACAAATGGAAGAAGCACAGGAAATTCCATGCCTAGAATTCTGATAACCATTTTTAAATTTTTATTTATATATATATACCATAGTGCCTACCACATCCTATTTATCACCTAGACACATACAACAAAATAAACGCAAATGTGTTCAAGCTAACTCCACTTCTATCTGTAAATACTACCTACAGGTTCAGAAATCGCCCTGATTGCCTATGAAGAATACAAAACACTATAACAAATGAACCAGAAAACTCTAGAAAGTACAAATATGTCAACAAATTTAACAATGGTATATAAATTATAAAGTAAATCACTGATATGGGAGGCCTTTGGTATTATGGATTTAACATTCAACTGTTCTAGCTGTATCACAAGGTCACTAAAGTTTTACAATTACGTATTTTGCCATGGCACTAATATAAGGATGATACTGGAAACTACAATACAGAAGTCATTTAACAAACACCTAGTACAACAGGCTACTCAAAATCTATATGTCAATGAGGCAGCACTGCTCTCTACTTTTCCAGAATCTTTTACATTATCAACTCAGTTGAAGTGGGAAAAAAATATAAAAACCTTCTTTTGATGTGGAAAAAGGGGTATTAAAAAGTAAACCAACCCCCCAATGCTGATAGAAATATTAAAAGAAAATAGCTTTGTATGAAACAAAAAGGACAATAATGAATTTGGCAAGAGATCAAATATGTAACATAAACTAGTCCATAATAACTATATGTGGACAAAAGAAAAAGTTGTCATGAAAATCCCTTATCCAATGTGTGCTCCCAATAGTACTCTGCTTAGCAAGTGAGAAATTACGCTTTAGTAGATGTCGTTAAGGCAGCAAAGCAAGGATATGCAAATACTCCGTGGAAATATATTCATGAAGAAAGCCAGGGACTCTGCAAACATTTCCATACTCACCTTGGATTTATTTCTAGCAAATGTCAAAAGTCTCGTGTGTTACATTCCTCTGAGGGAAGAGATTCACTGACAAATGGTCTGAATATGTTCAAAGTCCAGATTAAAAGGAGGCTAAATTAATAGGTTTGAATTACAATTCTTTCATTCCTTAATTATGTAAGTATGAAGTTCACATATGGTTACTTGCTTATTAGAAGAAAAAAAAATATTTTTTTTTTCTATAAAGAAAGCAATACAGCAAGCTGTGGTGGCACGGCCCTATAATCCCCGCTACTTGAAAGGCTGAAGCAGGAGGATTTCAAATTTAAGGCCAGCCTAGGCAACTTCAGTGAGACCCTTTGTCAAAACAAAATTTATTAAGAAGGGCTAGGGTGTACCTCAGTGGTACAGCATTTACCCAGCATGCCCAAGACCCTCAATTCAATCCCTTCCCCTAAAACAAGAACAACACTCTAGACTTTAATATTTGATGCTAATTTTTGTTTTCTTTCCAACATTTTTCACTTATGTATTTGGAGTAAAATTTTTATCCTATTATGGAAACAAATGAGTCAATTAAATTAAGAGCAACAGCTAAGATCAATCTATGAAAAAACAGATGTAAGGTTATATGTGTACTGAAAATGGGATAAAAAGATAACAAATCGCATTTAGGAATAAAATCTAATTGATTTTTACTACAATGTTTATAAATTTTGAAAAATTAGACAAAAATTCATTTTATTTCTTGCTTTGTAACACTATAAAATAATTATTTTAAAATTTATATGGAGCACTAACTTTAATTCAACCAAGGAATGTATAAGCAAGCATATACCTTGATTTCAAATAAACAATTAATATGTAGCAGACTATAGTATCTAGAGAGTCTGTTGTCTGCCCAGACACCTGTTTAAGTCACCTTTCTGATAACAACAGCTCATGTACTCTGAGGAACTTCCTAATTCAGGCAGTTCTGTTAATATCATTCTCCATCAACCCTAACTGCAGGGATATCCAGGATTCTACTGTGGGAAAGAGAAATCATCTTTGGATTAGGCCAAATTAAAACAGGACTAATCTGCTGCATCCTACAGACAACTTCCAATATAAGGTGAGAAGTCCATTCATAAGAGAAAAACAGATTAACACAAAAGAAAGCAAACCTCAAAAACAGAGCTGTTTGATAACCAGATCTAGCACAGCTTGAGACATTTCTAGCTACTTGGAGCTTCCCAGGTATATGACCTATATAATACTTCCTTTCATGTTTCAGTTAGTTAAAGTTGAATTTCTGTCAATTACACATGAAATAGTCATTTTTTTTACTTATTTGTGTCTATTAAAGCAGGGCCCTAACAATGTCTATTATGTAATAAAATAAATTAATTTTTCTTCCTAAAAAATTGGAAAATAGGGCTACTAATGAACTGAATATTGTCATACACTAAAAATCATCACATATAAATGAGTAATGTTTCAAAACTTAGACAATGTTTAAAATGAACTAATTTTAAGTGTTACACAAGATAGTTCAGAACTCACTGTAAAAACCATAACAATTATCAGTATCATTTTACAATTGTATCGATGTCTAAAAATAAGTCTACACTTACTTCAAAAACCAATACTTTTTTCAACTCAATTTATCTATTTTTCCATTTATATACATTCATACATCACTTAACCAATAGGAATTCATTCTTAAAAATGAATCATTAGACTATTTTGTTTATAAACACTGTGTGAAGGCTGGCATATGTGAGATACCCAGTGGTGAGCTCCTGCCTAGCATGCACAAGGCCCTACATTCAATCCTCAGTACAGAAAAAAATCAATGTAAACACTGCATAAACATCAAAGAATGCACATAAGACAGCCATGATGTCACTAGGCTGATACAATCTTATAAGACTGCTGTTCTATATACAGTCTGTCATTGACATTCAAGGGTACTTAATTACTATTCTTGAAACTTTTCTGTAAGTTTCAAGTTATTTCAACATAAAAGTTTACAACTTGGTATGGTTAAGAACACAAGCCTTGGTCTAAACTAAGCAAGTTTACATTGCAGCTATAAAAGAGACACAAAATAAAAAGTAAGTTTTAAGATCTCTGTGTCTCAGTTTTCTCAGCTGTTATCTATGTTTCCTCAACAGATATTAGTTCATAGGATCTGAAGAAACAGTAAATTAATTAATATATATAAAGCACTTGGAATTGGGACTGGCCCATTCAAAGCACTCAGTTCAGCAGCTACTTTCTAAAACTGTTTAGAACTTATTTAAGTATTATCTAAAAACTATGTCAGCATTTTGGTCAAAGGGAATCAAAGAACTTGAGATAAAAACTTCAGAAGTCAGGGTTTCATTGTTATTCACTAAGTGCATAGCTTGTATGCACCAACAGCAGAGCAGATGAAAACTACTGGGAATTCAAAGATAACATCATTAAAAATACATAAGGACCGAAGTTTTTCATTCATATTTTTTCAGCATATACAGCTCAAGTATACCAAAAAGAATGCATAAAATGCAGTTAATAAAATTAAAAACAATAATGAAATATTTATTGACTAGAGACTATATATTTTTATATTCATAGAACATGAACAAAAATCTATCATGTATTTTTCCACACAGAAATCATAAACTTATTCAAAATACTGCATCCAAAGTTCTTGATCATAATTTAACAAAATCAGAAATAAAAATAAAAGAAAAAATATTATTATACTTGGTGATTAAGAACTCATTGATAATCCACAGATTAAAAGAAATCAAGATAATAAATTATTTCAATGCTATAGATAGAACAGTTCAGCCCAAAATGATAGGATGCAATGAAAAGTTAAACTAAGAAGAAATATTGCAGCCTTCCTTCTCTTTATCATTAAAGAAGGAACTAGAAACTTTAACAAAGGAACTTAGTTATTATAAAAAGATCAGATTTGCTGGAGGTAGGCACATGCCTGAAATACCAATTGCTTGGGAGGCAGGAGGATCTTGAGTTTGAGGCCAGCCTGGGCAACTTAGTGAGACCTGGTTTCAAAATAAAAAGGGATGGGGATATAGCTCATTGGTGAAGCACCTCATGTTCAGGCCCCAAAACCACCACCAAAAAAAGAAAAAGTTGGATGGCTTAAACAACAGACATTTATTTCTCACAGTGCTGGAGGCTGGAAAATCTGATTGGGGTACCAGTATGCTCCAGGTCCTAGTGAGAGCTGTCTTTCTAGTTTGCAGATGAAGTCTTCTTGCTGTATCCTCTTATGGAAGAGAGAAAGAGAGGGACAGGGTAAAGAGATACATATTTTATGTCTCTTATTTTAAGGGCACTAATTCCATCATGAGGGCTCCATGCTCACGACCTAACTATCTCACAAAAGCCCCATGTCCAAATGCTATCACATTGGGAGTTGGGGTTCTAACTTATGAGTGTGATAAGGGAGGATCAAAATTCAGACCACAGCAATACCTGAAGTTCAAATCTTAAATGATGCTGGGAAAACTGTACATCCTATAAATTAAAAATAAAAATATGCCCTATCTCTTGCCATATACAAAAAGCAATTCAAAATGAATTAAAGACTTAAATATAAGATCCAAAATTATAAAACTACTACTAGATGAAAACAGGGGAAATGTTTCACAAAATTGGTCTGGACAAAGATTTTCTGAATAAGATTTCAAAAGCACAAACAGAGGCAAAAATAGACAAATAGGATTACATCAAACTGAAAAGCTTCTGTACAACAAAGGAAACAACAGAATGAAGAAATAACCTATACAATGAGAAACAATATTTGCAAATGGTGCATCTAACAAAAGGAGTTAATATCCAGAGTATATAAGGAAACTAAGCAACTCCATGGGGAAAAAAAAAGAATCCAGTCAAAATTCCCAAATAACATTTGTGAAAAGAAGATGTACAAATGAACAATAAGTACATGAAAAAAAGCCCAAGATCACTAACTGGAGAACAGCAAATCACAACAGATGTAACCTCACCTCAATTAGAATGGCTATTATCAAAAAGACAAAAAGTAACAAATGTTGGTATGTATATGGGGGGAAGGCTACTCCTATACACTAGGTGGAAATGTAATTACTAGAGCCTTTATGGAAAACAGTATGGAGGCTCTGCAAAAAAACTAAAATTAGAATTATCATGTGATCCAGCAATACCACCACTACCTATTATAACCAAAGGAAAGGAAATCTGTATGTTGGAAAGTTATCTGTACTCCCAGGTTCACTGCAGTACTATTCATAATAGCCAAAATATGGAAGTAATAAAAGAGTCCATCATTAGATGAATGGATAAAGAAAATGGTGTGTGTTTCTTGGGATACTGTTCAGCCATTAAAAAAAAAGAACAAAATTGTGTAATTTGCAGCAACATGAATGAACGTGGAAATCATGGTAAATAAGCAATATAAGCCAGGCACAGAGAGAAAATACCACATGATCACACTCGTCTATGGAATCTAAAAACAGCTGAACTCATAGAAGCAGACAGTAAAGTAGTGGTCACCAGAGACTGGGGAAGAAAAAAGAGATGGAAGGAGGGAGAAGAGATGTCAATGAATAAATTTACAGTTAGCAGAAATACATTCTGGTCTTTATTGCACAATAATCAACAATAATGAATGGTATATTTCAAAATAGCTATAACAATGATTTGAATGTTCTCACCACAAAGAAATAAAATAACAAATGTTTGAGGTAAAGGATATGCTAAATACCTTGATTTAAATATTACACAATGTATACATGTATCAATACATCACATGTAATACATAAATATGTACAATTATTTTGTGCCAATTGAAAATAAAACTAAAAATTAAAAATAAAACTGACCAAGATAGAAATTAATAATAAGCCAATCCCAAAAAACCAAAGGCTAAATGTTCTGTCTGATATACAAATGTTAACAACAAAGGGTATGGGGAGAAGAGAAGTTCAGTGGATTAAATGAAGGGGAATGAAGGGAAGGGAGGGGAGAACAACAACAGGAAAGACAGTGGAATGAATCAGGCATAACTTTCCTACATTCATATATGAATATACCATCAGTGTAATTCCCATCATGTTCAACCACAAGAACAGAATCCTAATTAGAAAAAGTTATACTCCATGTGTATATAATATGTCAAAATACTCTCTACCATCATATATATCTAAAAGGAACAAATAAAAAAAGAAAAAAATTAATGAAATGAAAATAAAGTATCCATTATAAACTATCTAAAATCTTACTTTTTATTTTACTTTTTAATTGTAGATGAACATAATAACTTTATTTTATTTTATTTTATTTATTTATTTATTTGGTGCTGAGGATGGAACCCAGTGCCTCACATGTGCTAGGCAAGAGCTCTAACACTGAGCCACAACCCCAGCCGAAATCTTACACTTTTTAAAACTCAAAAAATAAAGAAACTTCTCCTAACTCTTCATGGAAAAATTATTCGTATGTGTGTGCACACAAGTGTATGTGTGTGTGATTAAAAACAAAAAACAGATTCCAGAGAAATTAAAATAATTATTTAAGAATATATGTTAGTATACAGCAACTAATGTACTAACTTAGAAGAAAAACAGAATTCCTTAGAGAAATATAAAAGTTATTAAGAAAACAGATCCAAATACAAGTAAAAAGCTTGAATAATTACCACAAAAAAGTATGAGCTCAAAAGAGTTCATTCCAAGAACAATTGAATGGCTCAATATTAGAAAATATATCATCATAAATAATTACATCGAAAAATTAAAGAATAAACCATGTGATTATAATAATGAGTAACAAAAAGTATTTTGTTAAAAAATTTAGTCATTCCTGGGCTGCTGTTATGGCTCAGTGGTAGAGTGCTTGCCTAGCACATGTGAAGCACTGGGTTCAATCCTCAGCACCACAAAAAAATAAATAAAATAAAAGTATAAAAAAATACAATAGCACTATTAAAAAATTCAATCATTCCTAATGAGAACTAGGTAATTTAGTGAGTAAATTAAAGTATTTAAGTATAATCTTAATGAAAAACATTATATATACATAAAAATAATCCTGGAATACTTCTCTGATTAAATGTCTAAGAGACTTTTTTTTTTCCCCTAGTAATGAGGATCAAATCTAGGGCCTCATGCATGCTAGCCAAGCACTAGGCCACTAACCTTTATCCCTAACCCTTTTTGTTTAGAAACAGCGTCTCACTAAACTGCCAGGCTGGCCTCAAACTTGCAATCCTCCTATCTCAGCAGCCCAAATTGCTGGGATTACAGGTATGTGTCATTATACGAGACTCTTAATATACAAATGCCTATATTCCTATATGACTATAGGAATTGAAAAGGGATGACAAATTTGGAATCATATATATGTATATATACATGCATATATACACACACATAAACGTATTCAAATACACAAAGCACATGTAATCAATTCTACCACTTTCCTCTAGATTAACACATATAAATGCCACTAAATTAATATATTAAAATGTATGTATTGCTTCACAGAAAATATAAATAATATACATAATTATACATTTGTATTTATTTTCTGTCAAAACACTAGTTTTACCTGTTTAGGAAGTCGGAACAAGGAATTTTTATAGAAAATATCCTTAGCCTGGCTCCATGTACCATCAATGATGATGATTGTAGAAGGATAAACAGGAGAATCTAATATAAATTCTTCCAAATCTGTAGCTTCAGCCCCTGGATATAATATTAATGTACTAGACTTCCGGCAGACAGTTGAAAGTTCAACATCTCTAAAAAACAATATATTTAAATTATCTTTATTAGCTGTGGGGAAAACAAAAGTTTTATGATATTTATTGAATTCCTAATAAAAGTTCCTCTCTACCTAGTTATTTATCTAATCAAATAAAAATACTAATTAGTTCATAAAATATAGGTTAAGTGTCTCACAATTTTGTGTACTCTACTGATTCGTTAGCCACAATTCTACCAGCCTCCCAATCTTCACTACTCTTCTCCATCTAGACTTTTCTATCCAATTGCCAAGGGCATAATTTTAACCCTCCCAAAGAAAGATCTGTGTAGAAAAGAAACATCTTAAATTGCCCTAAAATTCATTTACCTTTCTTCACTAAAGCGACGACCAATCTTTACTTTACACTTGTCCTGGGGGAGGCATGCTGCTAGGAGAGGAACTGTCCGCAACACTTTGTTTTCCTTTAATGAAAAAAATTAATGGAGACATAGATTTTTTTACTTAAACACACTTTTAAAACATTTATAATGAGGCAGGGGCTGAGGCTAGAGCTCAATGGTAGAAAACTTGCTTAGTATGCATAAGGCCCTGGTTTCTATTCCCAGTACTACAAAAAAAAAACAATGGTCTGGATTGTAGCTCAATGGTAGAGTGCTTACCTAACACACATGAGGCCCTGGGTTTGAGCTCAGTACCACATAAGAATAAATAAATAAAAATAAAGGTAATATGTCCATCTATAACTAAAATAACAAAAAAAGTTTTTTTAATTATGAACATTTGATTTATAACTTTACATATAATTTTCATAAATCTTTTACTACAGACCACAGTTTAATAAGAGGTAAAAATTTCTCTGATACATCAGCACTTAGCATAATATAAGTGTATCTTTTTAATGTATGTAGATATGTTTTTATTCTATGTAGATATGTTCATAGGTTTACTTATCCAATAAAATAATATCAATCTATATAATAGGATTATGAAAAACATAAATTTGTGTTTAGATAAACTGAATTTTTTTTTGGCAAGGATTTAATTTCAATAATAACTACATTCTGTACTATATCAGCTTGAACATAACCGCCCAGATCTTTATGACTGGACAGCAAGAAAATACTCAAAAAACAAAACAATGGGGCATACCAAATGGTCACAGAAGCCCATCTTAAAGAGTTCCAGATGCTCTGACTGCAAATTGGTGCAGCCAATATAGAAAGCAGTATGGAGATTTCTTGGACAATTGGGAATGGAACCACCATTTGACCCAGCTATCCGTCTCCTTGGTCTATACACAAAGGACTTAAAAACAACATACTACAGGGACATAGCCACATCAATGTTTATAGCAGCACAATTCACAATAGCTAAACTGTGGAACCAACTTAGATGCCCTTAAATTAGATGAATGGATAAAAAAATGTGGCATATATACAAAATGGAATATTACTCAGCAATAAAAGAGAATAAAATCATGGTAAATGGATGGAGTTAGAGAAGATAACGCTAAGTGAAGTTAGCCAAGTCCAAAACACCAAATGCCGAATGTTTTCTTTGATATAAGGAGGCTGATTCATAGTGGAATAGGGAGAGGGAGCATGGGAGAAATAGACAAACTCTAGATAGGGCAGAGGGGTTGGAGGGGAAGGGAGGGGGCATGGGGTTAAAAATGATGGTGGAATGTGATGATCATTATTATCCAAAGTACATGTATGAAGACACAAATTGGTGTGAATATACTTTGTATAGAACTAGAGGCATGAAAAAAATGTGCTCTATATGTATAATAAGAATTATGATGCATTCCACTGTCATATATAAATAAAAAAGTTTAAAAAAAAGAGCTCCTGATGCTCAAAATGGAACAATTTGAAAAAATAAATAAATAACATAGTATTCGACTATAAAGCGAAGTATAATATGGACTAGAATGATATAAATGATTGAATAAATAAGTAAATAGGGGAGAAAAAAACAAATTTTCCTTACAGTACAATTCCAAATAATAAATGTAAATACTCCCCACTCCAAAAAGTGAAGCTGTCTCCCTCCCATTTCAATGTGGACTAGAATTATAGCCTTGCTTCCAAAGAATAGAGAGAATGGAAACAGAACCAAATAACTTTGAAGAGGAGAAATCTAGTGACTGATTCTGAAAATTCCATTCATTTAGCCATCATCAGTGATTTTTTTCCAATATTCTAGCCTTCAACATTGGGAACCACCTGTCTTGATACCACAAGAATTCTATCTTAAATCCTGTTAAGACAGATGTTTAACTATGTTATTTCATAACACACTTTCCTCCTTAACATCACTGTGAGTTTTTGACATAGATTTAGTCACTTTCTAAAGTCATTTTCTACATACATATATACCTGCTCTTAAAAATGCTCTATCCTATCACCTCTATATAATCTCCATCAAGTCTTCTTTTCCCAAAGCCCCCTTCTGAGCCTATCCAAATGCTTTTTACTCACTTTTTTATGGGACATTCATCAAATTGACATCTTTTTACCAAAAATAGTGTCCTGAAGATAAACATAGGCAGCCCGGAATTACTAAATTACAGAAAGACTGAAAAGTTACTTTGTTGATAAAGAAAAGCAATATGGGGATATTTGTGTATGCATATAATACATATGTAGCATGCACTATTTTGGATGGATCATCTAAACTGTGGATTAACTATGGTTAAAAAAAATTTAAGAGATTTGAAATATATTAAAATTTCCACCAGTTAATGAAAACACCTACATTTTAAAAGCCATCTTATGTCTAGAACTACATAATAATTCCTTCTGTAAAAGCCAGATTGTATTTAAGATGTCCTGACTTCCTACAAACTCAGTTTAAGCTTCAGTTTATATTAAATTCATTCATACTATGCAATGAGTAATTTTGTATTAACTAATTAAAAGCTTCCTATAATCTCCTTCCCTCCCCTCTCATTACTGTAGTTAATCAAAGGTTAAAAACATATATATATACAATGGCACAATATAATTGTAACCAGAATAAAAAAATTAATTAAACATCTTTAAATATATCACACATATTATAAAATATAAATTTGCTCTATTCATCTTGAAGAAACTAAAGATTTTTTTTACTTTTTTACTCTGTATGACTAGAATGCCAAAGCTACTTCTACTTTAGCAAGAAAAGACATGAAGAAACATAAGCTATGACCAAAATTTTTAAAGGAAAGATTTTCTTAGCTCTTTACTTACAAAATTACATTTTTCTTCATACAAAAGTTGTTGGAGTTCTAAATGTATACACTAATAAAACCATTTTATGAAACATGTTTCTAAAGCACTTGATTCTATATTATCATATAATATATAAAAAAATTTCTTCAAAAAAAGTAAGCATTTATCAACTACTTCTTCTTGAAATGCTAAAAAGCTGGGAGGGATGAGTATTTATCTCTGTGTTTCCTCTTGTGCACTCATATTCTATCTGAAATAGTATGGTTTATAAAATCTTACCTCTGCTGGATGCTGAATTATGTACAAATGGGTAGAGATGTGCAGAGGGTGTACTGGTAGAAATGGACACAAACATACTTTCTGAGGTCGGCTAAAGAGCAAAAAAGAAAACAACCTGTAAATTTGTAAAATATAATGATATGACGATATCCTAATACTTAAACATAATCCCACTATGTTATATAAAAAGGTTTGCTAAAGCTGTAGTCTTTTCAAAATGAAACACCAAGAATAAACTTAATTACTCAGTCTTTAGACATGAAAACTGGGAAGAGATTTACGTAAATTCTTTATCATTCATACAAATTAAAGTACCTCAAAGAGTCTTCTTAGTGAACGAATACTTTTAAGTCACCATGGACTTTTATTTATGAAGAAACACTTTTTCTAACTTTCACGCTAAATTTACCCTTAATGGCCTCAGTAAAAAGGTCCAATGAGACTAATTTTTTAAATAATAAATTGAACTGAAACATTATGGCCTTTTAAAATGTAGTTTTGAAAAATCTAAATAATTAAATATAACTCTATAGAAATCAAGTTATCTCAATATCTTAAAACCATTAATATTTACCAACTGTGCTCTAAAATTCTATTAAAAGTTGATTGTCTGAAGTTGGTTAAATTCTTAGCCCACACCACTAACACTGATTTAATCCACAAATCTCTGCAATATTTAGAACATTTTTAAGTACAGTATCTAA
Source organism: Marmota marmota marmota (assembly GCF_001458135.2). NCBI lineage: Eukaryota > Metazoa > Chordata > Mammalia > Rodentia > Sciuridae > Marmota > Marmota marmota. Next base: position 10,533,305 of record NW_026000221.1, read on the forward strand.
GCAGAACAATTCTGTTCATGCTGTAAAACATTCCTCTCTCCTCTTATTTACAAATTTCTCTTACTCCAAGAATTTTTGAATTCACTTTAATTATAGTCATATATATTTCCTTTATGCTTCTACTTATATTTCTATTTTAAAACTTGACTACCCTTATGATTTATTTTATTTTCATATATGCTTTTCTCTTTCAGACAATGAACCCTCTAAGAACATGCTTTTCATTTAAGTTTGTATCATCCAGGGTAGTCTTTCTCAAACTTCAGCTTATATCAGAATCACCTAGAGGGCACATTAGACTGCTGAGTCTCACACCTTTAGAGCTTCAAATACAGTAAGTCTGGGAATTTACATCTCTAATAAGTTCCTGGATGGTGCTGATGTTGCCTATGGGGGAAGAATAAGGTCATGAAAGACAAAAAGACCAGTTTGAAATGCAAGTCACTAGAGGTGTCCACCCAAGTGAATTTTTTTTTAATTTAAGTAACTTTGAATTCATTCGTATCTAAATCCTTCCAACTTACCTATACATGCACCTGAGGACTGGCAAAGCCTAATAAATTTTTGTGAGCAGTAGTGAAAAGAAAAACAAACTACAAAGCTGTGGGCAAAGAAATTAACCAGACCATTTTCCTCTACATGAAAATATGACCTTCACTAATTAACTAGTTCTGTTACCCTGGCTATCTGACAACTGTATTGCTAAGCAACACTGTATGTGATTAAAATGATCCAACTGGTAGACAGCATATAAACTGGAGAATTATAAAGTGATGGGGATACCTTACTTTAAGCTTCCCTAAATTAGGACCCTAGAAATTTGCTAGAGAGTTACAGGAGATATTGGCTCCTGGAAAATAGCAATGTAGGTTCCCATTACTGATCAGTGTGGAAAATCATCTTCCAACTCATGGACCTCTATGCTAGACTGCCACAAGAGAAAAGAACCAAGGCTGCTCCAATGCAAGCTGTTGCTTTTGTCCTATATGTTATATTTCTGGCAACATATGTGGTCTATAGTTTTGTTAAGCACCTGCTGCCAGGTGCTTTGCTTGGCATCCTATCCCAGATATCTACAGAGTTTAATGCATTTTGTGGTCTTTGCACCAATGCCCCTTTCTAAAATAGTGTCTCTTCTCCCACTATTACCCTCAATCTCCTTACCCTGATTTTTCTTCATAATGTTATCATTATTTGGCATTATATCATCAGGATGTATGTTCTCTTTCCTGCAATGTATGTTACAGGAGAACAAGAAATTGGCCTACCTTTCTCACTGCTATATTCCTAGCATTAGTAGAGTAGGCTCTCAAAAACATTGTTGAACACAGGAAGGAATATCTCTACATTCCCTCTTACCTTCACATTGGGATGCATTTCTCCTACAACACAATTTCCTATCCTATACTTTTATTTTCTTCCATAACAAATTTTGATCTCTCTTCCATGTCCTCTATAGCACTTGCGCAATTAGTTTGTAATATAAATGAAATCCAGACTGTAAGGTTTCCCTATTATATTTTGTAATCATTTTAACAAGTGACAGTCTATAAGAGGCAAAATTATTTGCTGAAGAAAATATTTACTAAAGAAAAACACAAGCACTTTATGTGTAACAGTGTTAAATGTGATTTAAGCTAAAATTAATAGCTTTGGCTAATGTTTTGATATTTTCATAAAATATCATTACCTATTTTCTCTAAAGCATATCTCTTTTATTAACCTAATTTTAATTAAAATTACTATAATAAAATTATAATTCTTTAAAACACTTTATTTTTTCAACTAACTTCATATTTAGCAAGTTACTTTATAACCAGAACTTGTGCTTGTTACCTTAATATTAATCCTTCTCATGCTTTCCTCCTCTACATGCTCTGCATGCATTATCATAGTGAACAGGTCTCCAACTATTAAACCATCTCTTACTAAACTAGTAAATAAGTGCAGAGTAATTGCTAACCTCATTCTAGAATCTTTTTTCAAAGAACAAAAATATCACCCAACACCCAAACACAACTCAAAGTTTTAAATATTACAAATGGAAAACAGACTAAATGACTTTAAATGCAACAAATTTTTATTCTAATATTTACTATACATCTAACCACATGCCTGACATTAAGTGCTTGAGACAATAAGCAAAGACTCCTGCTATTATGGAGCTTATTTGTTCTCACTCTGCCAGAAAGAATTTTCTGAACACTCTTTGCCTCCTATGAACTATTATATTTGACAGGTAACTAACAATCACAAACTTCACACCTAAACAGACTATCAGTAAATAAAGAGCATTCATTCTAAAATAAAAATCAAGTTACTTCTAGGATTTCTATAGTTCTTTTTTTTTTTTTTTTTTTTTTACAATTTTCTATAGTTCTAAGGAGTTAAAAAGAAATCTAAAGAAACAAAAACTGGTCAGTAGATAGAGGGTTGATGAATAACTACCAAAATGTGTCACTGACAATGTCATTGTCTTGGGCATGTCCCACATTTCCAAAGTACTTGATAAAACTACTAACAATGAGACACCAAGAACGTTCTAGGGAATAATTACTGAATACAAGCAAATATAAAAATGTAATCATCAATGTCTAGTTTTTGAGCTAATTTATAACAGAATGGCCAAAATAAGAACTGAAGTTTTCCATCCACTACATTTACAGGGTTATAAATGTATTTTAAATAATGTTTTTCTACTCACTAGAGTTTATGTTATTCAAAATCTATACAACACAATTAATGCTAATTATATTCTTAAAATATAATGGAAGCTTCAAACAATTTCCCTAAGGGAATTTTATAAAGTAAGTTTTTTTCTTCTTTTCTCATTAAATATGTAGAAATGAATAAGATTGACTTGCCGTGTACTCAATACAAGGGTAATCTGTCACTCTGAGCATGCACTCTATGACAGCCTGTGGGATAATAAAATTATATCTGACATACAACTAGAGATGCTGGGACCCACAAAATCATCTTTGTGGACTGGGGTTGTGGCTCAGTAGTAGAGTGCTTATCTAGCATGTGTGAGGCACTGGGTTCAATTCTCAGCACCACTTATAAATAAATGAATAAAATGAAGGTCCATCAACAATTAAAAAATATATATATAAAATAAATCATCTTTGTAAAGCTTAAATTTCATACATAATATTCACTGAAAGATTTTTCCTCATAAGTACTGATTTTAGCCAAGATAATCTCACATAAATAAACTTTAAAGATTAGTAATTAGATGCATAATTACTACTTTAAAGGATTTCTTTTATCCACTCAACAAAAGCAAATGTAGAACCCAGAAAAATAGTGCATCTCAAATTTTCCAGGATGCAATAAATTTTTATAATCCCAACAAAGTGAAAAGACAAAGAACAAAAAGTTGTATGCTTTTTCATTGGGTTAGTTGAATATCTACACTGCATTACACATAAAAATGGCAACAGCTTTCTATTTTTAATAGGCTTTGGAAAAGAAAATACCACAGTGCCCTCTGCTGTCTTTTAAAGAAACCAAGATGATCCTTAAGATAAATGCTAATTTTTAAATTTCTGAAATTACTTACTCATCATAACCAATGAAAAAAGAAAGATCTTCATAAATTGTTAATATAATATTATAATGAATTTTCATTTCACAAGTCAAAGAAAAGTAGGTAACATCTTCCATGTTTGACTGCTTCATGTAAAAATAACAATATACCACTCCCAATTTATTTTAAATTAGATTCATAAATTTATCTTACAACTGACTTCAGGAGTGAAGGAAAGACAGACTTAAAAGGAAAAAAAATCACTGTTGTAAAATAGGTAGTAATTTTATAACAATAAATATCTTTAGATGAGAGTTTCAGAGACCTGTGCCCTAGAAAGCATGACTAGAGCAGTGGAGAAATCAGCAAGATCATCTAAACTGTAGATTTATATCTTTCTGCTGCTAACAATGAATCTTACCCTAATTATATATAGTGCTTTTTTTATAACTTTATGTATTTATTTGTTTATTTATTTTTATGTGGTGCTGAGAATCAAAACCAGTGCTTTATGCCACTACCTTCACAGTGCTTTGAAGTCACTAAGAATAATAATAATAATACATAATACTATGATTATTTAGCACTTTAAATCATTTATTTCATCATCATTTATTCCTTCTTAGTATCTATTTTTTTATATAAGCCACATCATCAGTATGTAATAAATGCATGTAATTATAAATACAAGTATACATATTAGAAATGTAGCCTACTATTTTTATTCAATTGTGGTATGTCATCAAAATAATCTTTACTACTGGCCTGGAAATAAGCTTGTTCTTATACTGGATCTATAATTAAGGAAAGTTTCTGTGAGTGTTATTCTAATTAAAGAAATCTTCAGAGATGCCAGATGTCTGCTGACCAAAATTCTTGCATCCAGAGAGATGACCATATTCAGCAGCTAAAAAAACTGTAATGAAAAATGACAAATCAACTGAGAATCTTACCATCATCAGGTATATTCATTTATCCTATGATTTACTACTTAGTAATTTTTCTCTAACATTTAATTCACTATAATCCCAGCAGAAACAATTTCTTCATCATTCCATGCGATCCTAACTGTACATTACTGGGAACTAGATATGGAATAAATAATGAGTGAATGGATAAAGAATACCCACATGATTTACTACCTTGTTTTTGTTTTGTTTGCAGTGCTGAGGATTAAACCTTTTGCTCTGCTACTGAGTTACATATAAATTATAAATCTTACCCTAATTATATACATTGCCTTTCTTTTATAACTTTATTTATTTGTTTGTTTGCTTGTTTATAAATTAAGATCTACAGCAGAAATCTATGCTGCTTACCCACTGGCCAGCGAAAGGGAACAACATGAATATACATATTTATAAGCAAGAAATCAAAAAGGTATTTTACAGAAAATAACACTAATAAACATTTTCATTTTGCTCATTATTTCATCCCCTTCCCATATCTAAGAACTATCTGTGTTTTAAAATATAGATTTATGTGGATAATTTATTGGGAGAGCATTTAGCTTAATGTTATATAAATGTCCATTCCCACAAAAGAATATAAAAAGAATTGAGAATTTTCCTTGGCATAAAGATAGAGAAAATATATTAAGATTTAGGTTGGGGTTAGTATATACATAAAAGAATATAATATTGCTATGAATAATCCATGGATTTTGATGGCCTCCCCCCCCCAAAAAAAAAGCGAATTTCACCAATCCAATATTTATGTACAGCTGATAAGTGAATATTACTGAAAGTCTCAGGATGAAAAAAATCTCCATCATGAGGCAATTTATTTCTGGTGACCTGCAGCATTAACACATATAAAATTATTAACTTGCCTATAGAAAAACTACCCTAATAGTGAAGAAGTTGGATTATTAAAAAACACACCAACTTCATAAATAGTCATGATATTTCACAGAAGGGAAAAGAAGAGGAAAAAGGCAAGGAAAGGAGAAAAGGAGGAGAAGGACTGGCAGGAGAAAAAGTAAAGAGGAAGATCTTAACATTTATTATATACTTTTAGGTGACAAACTATGCTAAATACTTTATCTTCATTTAATTCTCTGTCAAAGGGGGATAGTATCATTGTCCTACTTTACAGATGAAGAAACTAAGACTTAGAGAGGTTAAATAATTTTCCCTCCAAAAAAAAAAAAAAGATAGAGCTGGAATACAGTTGTTTATAGAACATGCCTTTACAATACATTTTATTAATTCCACATCACATACACACTTAATGTTCAATGAAATATTATTTTAATATTTTATTCTAATTTGTTATATAGAAAGCAGAATGCATTACAATTCACATATAAAGAACAATTTTTCATATTTTGGGTTGTATACAAAGTACATTAACACCATTCATGTCTTCATAAATGTACTTAGGGTTATAATGTCCATATCATTCCACCATCTATTTTACAGCCTTGCCCCCTCCTTTCCCCTCTCTCCCCTTTGCCTATCTAGTGTTCATCTAATCTGCCCATGCTACCCCTCCCAACCCCACTATCAATCAGCCTCCTTCTATCAGAGAAAACGTTCAGTATTTGTTTTGGGGGGATTGGCTAACTTCACTTAGCAATATATTCTCCAACTCCATCCATTTACCTGAAAATGCCATGATTTTAATCTCGTTTATTGCTGAGTAATATTCCATCGTGTATATATACCACATTTTCTTTATTCATTCTTCTACTGAAGGGCATCTAGGTTGCTTCCACAATTTAGCTATTGTGAATTGTGCTGCAACAAATATTGATGTGGCTGTGTCCCTGTAGAATGCTGTTTTTAAGTCCTTTGGGTATAGACTGAGGAGTGAGATAGCTGGATCAAATGGTGGTTCTATTCCCAGTTTTCTAAAGAATCTCCAAACTGCTTTCCATATTGGCTGCACCATTTTGCACTCCCACTAGCAATGTATGAGTGTACCTTTTCCCCCACATCCTTGAGAACACTTACTGTTTGTTAGTATTCTTAATAGCTGCCATTCTGACTGGAGTGAGATGAAATCTTAAAGCAGTTTTGATTTGCATTTCTCTAATTGCTAGAGATGTTGAACATTTTTTCATATATTTGTTGATTGACTGTATATCACCTTCTGAGAAGTGTCTGCTCAGTTCCTTGGCCCATTTATTGATTGGGTTATTTGGGGGGGGGGTAGCTTTTTGAGTACTTTATATACCCTAGATATTAGTACTCCACCTGATGTGAAAGTGGTAAAAATTTGCTTCCAAGCCTTAGGTTCTCTATTCACCTCACTGATTGTTTCTTTTGCTGAGAAGAAGCTTTTTAGTTTGAATCATCCAACTTATTAATTCTTGATTTTAATTCTTGTGCTTTAGGAGTCTTATTAAGGAAGTAGGGGCCTAATCTGATATGATGGAGGTTTGGGACCTACTTTTTGTTCTATTAGATGCAACGTCTCTGACTTACTTCCTAGGTCCTTGAGAGAGAGGGGTTTCATTTCATTTTGTTGCATATGGATTTCCAGTTTTCCAAGCACCATTTGTTGAAGAGGCTATCTTTTCTCCAGTGTATGTTTTTGGTGTCTCTGTCTAATATAAGATAAGTATAATTATGTGGGTTAGTCTCTGTGTCCTCTATTCTGTACCATTGGTCTATCAGTCTACTTGGGTACCAATACCATGCTGTTTTTGTTATGACTGCACTGTAGAATAGTTTAAGGTCTGGTATAGTGATGCCACCTGCTTCGCTCTTTCTTACTAAGGATTGCTTTAGCTATTCTGGGTCTCTTATTTTTCCAGATGAATTTCATGACTGCTTTTTCTATTTCTATGAGGAATGTTATTGGGATTTTGATTAGAATTGCATTAAATTTGTATAATGCTTTGGGTAGTATGGTCATTTTACAATATTAATTCTGCCTATGCAAGAACAAGAGAGATCTTTCCATGTCTTCTTTAATTTCTTTCTTTAGCATTCTGTCATTTTTGCTGTAGAGGTCTTTCATCTCTTTTGTTAGATTGATTCACAAGTTTTTTCTTTTTTCTTTTTTTTTTTTTTTTTTGAGGCTATTATAAATGGGGCAGTTTTCCTAGTTTCCCTTTCAGAGAATTTGTCCCTGCTAGTTTGAGCTCTTCTTTTCCTATGTGTATCCCTTTACTTTCTTTCATCTGTCCAATTGCTCAGTTATTTCTAATTTCATTCCATTATGATCGGATAGGATGAAAGGTAGTATCTCTACTTTTTTATATTTACTAAGAGTTGTTTTGTGACATAATATATGGTCTATTTTAGAGAAGGATCATGTGCTGCTGAGAAAAAAATGTGTATTCATTCATTGAAGTATGATATATTCTATACCTATCAGTCTAAATTATTGGTTGTATTATTGAGTTCTATAGTTTCTTTATTGAGTTTTGGTTTGGATGATTATCCAGTGTGAAAGAGGTGTGTTAAAGTCACCGAGAATTATTGTGTTCTGGTCTATTTGACTCTTGTACTTGAAAAGAGTTTGTTTGATCAACATAGATAGAGGCTCCACTGTTTGGGGCGTATAAATTTATTACTGTTATGTCTTGTTGGTGAATGGTTCCCTTAAGCAGTATGAAATGTCCTTGTTTATCCCTTTTGATTAACTTTGGCTTGACGTCTACTTTATTTGATATGAGGATGGAAACCCCTGCTTGCTTCTGCAGTCCATGTGAGTGGTATGATTTTTCCCAACCTTTCACCCTCAGTCTGTGGATGTCTTTTCCTATGAGATAAGTCTCTTGGAGGCAGCATATTGTTGGGTCTTTTGTTTTAATCCAATCTGCCAGTCTATGTCTTTTGATTGGTGAGTTTAGGCCATTAACATTCAGGGTTATTATTGAGATATGATTTGTATTCCCAGCCATTTTTGTTTACTTTTGATATTTTACTTAACTTGGTTTCTCCTTCAATAGTGTAAATTATTTTAACTATTATTTATCATGGAAAGTTTTCATTTCATCATCAAATCTAAAGCTTAATTTTGCTAAATATAAGATTCTTGGTTGGCATCCATTTTCTTTCAGGACTTGATATAAGTTGTTCCAGGATCTTCCAGCTTACAGGGTCTGGGTTAAAAAATCTACATACAATCTAACTGTATGTGTATATGTAACCTGATTCCTTAACATAACAATAATAAATTCATATGCCCCCTATATGTAATCTGATTCCTTTCTCTCGTGGCTTTTAATATTCTCTCTTTATTCTATAGACATTTTCATTATAATGTATCTTGGTGTGGATCTGTTGTGATTTTGTACATTTGGCATCCTGTAAGCCTCTTGAATTTGGTTTTCCAATTCATTCTTCATGTTTGGAAAATTTTCTGAAATTCTTTCATTGAATAGATAGATTGCCTATTCCTTTGGTTTGGAACTCTATGCCTTCCTCTATCCAATAACTCTTAAATTTGGTCTTTTTCATGATATACCATATTTTTTGAATGTTCTGCTCATGGTTTCTTACCATTTTCACTGTGTAGTCTACATTCTTTTCAAGATTATATTGACTTCATGGTCTGAGGTCCTGTCTTCCAACTGGCCTAATCTGTTGGTGATGCTTTCAATTAAACTTTTAATTTGGTTTATTGTTTCTTTCATTTCAAGGATGTGTTTGTTTTAGAACCTCTATCTCCGTATTGATGCAATCTTTTGCTTTGTTTATGTAGCTCTTTGTCAAAATGATCTTTTTCAGCCTGTATTTGCTCTCTTATATCATCCTTTAATTCGCAGAACATTTTAAACATGTACATCCTGAACTCCTTCTCTGTAATTTCTTCTGCTGAGCTGGCCATGGATTCTAATAATGTGGCATCTTAATATGTTTGGGGCACTTTCTTCCCTTGTCTTTTCATATTGCTTGTATGTCTTCCCTTCTAGCACTGTGGATCTGAGGTGTTACTGTTTATACCTTAGAGGCTTATAGTGCCCTTGTAGGGATCCAATACCTCGCCTTTCAGGTGAAGGACAATATTATCAGATCCTAATATAACAGTATACACCCTAAAAACAAATGTTTGCTATTAAGATGTTTATAGTTTAGGCACAGTATATAGAAATGGTGAACTGAATTACCATCTACAATACATCAGGTTTGCAAAAGGGTTTACAGTTCCTGATGGTGGACAAAGGACTAGGGGTAAGGAGTAGGATGAAATGCTGAGGAGATAGGAGATGAGGACATAGAGTTAATGTATCTTAGGAAGTGTGAAAGAGAAATCTAGAGAGGAAGATTAGTAGCAGAAGAAGGGAATGGAAGTAATTTTGGGTTTACAAGAAAGTGGGAAGACAGTAGAGTACATAAAACAAACACATACTATATATTAAGAAAAAATGTTAAAATAGTAGAAATTGGTGGGATAAAAGAAAAAAAAGAATATACAACACAGCTGTAATATACTATTCAGAAGTCCCAGTCCTCAAAATCTTAATTCATGCAAAATACTTGGTTTTGCATATGTTGGGGATGTGAGGGCGAGAGAATAGAGAGAGAGAGAGGAGAAAAAAATCTTGAAGGAAAAAACAGGATTATTTTGTTTGGAAATCTATATCTTTCCTGCTTCCCTTCTCATCCAATAGGTGGGGTTGTCTGTTGTTAGCTGGTCTCCGCCCTCAGAATGGTGAAGGTAACCAGGGTGTCATTGTGCTGGTGTAGCAAGACTGCTGAGGAGAGGGGAGTTAGAAACTGGGTACCTGGCCAGCTGGAGTTCCAAACTGGGTGTCCCCCCCCCGAAGATGGTGATGAAGGTGACCCAAGATAGAGGTGCCTGCTTTCAGCAGTGGGCTGTCAGGTCATGTTGGGGGAACCGAGCAATGGCATTGGACGATGAGTTCAGAGACGAGCTCTGTGGTGTACAATGTGTGGCTGTCAGCTGACTTCGGAGCCTATGAGAGGTTGCAGGTAGGGTACTGCACGAAGTTCTGCTGCTGCAGAGTCCCAAGATGGTAGCAACCAGGGGAGCCCCACAATGGTAGATGGGGGTCCACATGGGAGTGGAGGCCAGAGTTCCTGCATGTGGGATGCTGCCGGGTGTCCTGAGTGGGAGTGGTGTTGGTGATTTCTGCTCAGGTGGGTGGCCAAAAGTTCTGTGAGGATGTTGATGGTGCCCTCTCAGTTACCCAGTAGTCCTGCATGGGCGAGTAGCTGGGAGACCTACTCTGATGCTGTGGCCTGTAGCCCTAAACGGGCACAGTGACTATGATTCCCACATGGGAGCAGGAATATCATTGGCAGAGAAGCAGTATTTTCACTACTTGAGTCCCAGGTCAGGGAGCAACACAGAATGCTGCCTCCCTCTGGCCCATCATTTTGGATCCTCAATGAAATATTTTAACACATAACTCTAGTCTCCAACCTCAGGCCCCAGAATGCCTACCATTAGAATTAAAACATTTGGAGATAAGATAAATAAAAAATTTAAAAAATATCCTTTTAGTTTGAAAGGGAATCTAGAAGGAAAATGTCAAAGTCCAAACATTTATAAAATTCTCCAGAACAAAATGGCTAAAAATAATTAAATATATGTGATTAGATACCAAAAGAACTACATAGAGGCAATCCCACAGGAAGCTTACAGTAGAGAAAAGAAATATTCAAAGGTTAAAAGACAGCAAGTGGCATCAGAGTTGGATCTTGAACTAGAGTAGGTTTTCACACAAAGAAATGAGGAAGGAGCTTTTCATATAGAAAAAAAAAAATACAGAACAAAGGTATAGACCCAAACATTAAAAAAAAAAGAAAAAAAAATAACTTTCAAGAGCAGTTCAATGGACAATGGGGTATGTGAAAGTATGGCAAAGAAAGGGACAAGTGGACAGGCTAAGGATTAACCTACAAGAGTAGATGTCACACAGAGTGTCTGAACTCTTTTCTTTACATAATATATAAGCATGGAAGGTCTCCAAGAAAGGAATAAAATGAGCAGGCCCAGATGTTTAGAATAAACTTTGTGAAAGGGAATTGGATAGATGACAGAATGGAGCTTGGGAATCTATGACAATAAGTACAGAATCATAAAAATTCATGATGGAACAACAGCACTGAGAAAAACCAGATTCTAAAGAGGAGTTTAAATAGTACTCTCCTGTGAAACTCAAAGTAGTGATTCCCTCCTTTTACCTCTGTGCTCCTAAATCACATTTTTCATATTATAGTACAATTATTGCCTGATATGTATTTCTCCTCTTAAAGATCTTATCTTTCAAGGTTGCTCAGTAACAATACAATCTTAAAAAAATGGCCCAAGTAAACACATCCTTGGTCTTGAATTTGTAGCAAACTCAAATGATGGTGTAGACATACAAGACTGTATGAATTGAGCAGTATCACCCAAAAAGATGTCTAAGTCCTAATCCTTAGTATCTGTAAATGTGACCTTATTTGGAAATCACGTGTTTGTAAATGTAATTAAGTATCTCAGCATTTAGGGTGATATTCAATAGAGTGATTGTTATAAAAAAAAAAAGAAGAGAGAACTTATAAACAGAGGAGAGATCAAATTGAAAAAGAGGCAGAGAATGCAGCAATGAGTCTATAAGTCAAGAAACATCAAGAATTACCAAGTAGCCACCAATTTTAGTCTTGTGCCTTCCAGAATTGTGAGAACAAATTTCTTTGGTTTTCAGCTACCAGGTTGTAATAATTTGTACTGGTAGCTCTAAGAAAACATTAGACCCAAGGATGGTATCTCCTAATATCTTCTCAGTTGCTACTGTGCCTTATTCATCTAGTAATGTCTCCTGTGAGGAAATTGATATCACTGACACTCCTGGGTATCCTGGCCAGAAAGCTATATTGATACTATCAAAATTCCACAATGTCTCTGAACATCTATATCAGTTTCCTAGACATACAGCAGACTATCACTGTTTCTCTACTATTCTAGCAAATTTACAAAGGTAAACCTCAAAAAAAAGACTATAAATGTGGGATTTTGATTTATATTTTAAACAAGAGAAAAATGAACTTCAGTGGAGAAACTGGTGAATTCTGAACATAGTTAGTAGTGTACCAATGCTCTTTTCTTAATTTTGATTACTCCATGAGTCTCTTACATTTCTGTATGTTTGAGTCAGACACTAGATTTTGTTCTGGAGTATCTTTTCAAAGATGTCTTTATGTGAACAGCCTCAGAATACACAGGTAAATTGTTCTTCTGGAGCAAAGGACAGGTTTTCCTTGCGATCCATTATAAAAGATTCAGGAACCATAAATGCAACTGTGATGCAAACCCACTGTGCGCCCATCATCCAACTTGTATTCTCTGTGAAACCCCTATAGGACCTGGAGTGGAAAGGGAGAGCAAGGAAGAAATAACACAAACAGAAAGTTCATGCTACCTGTCGTGTCATGAGTTATTAAAGCCTTCATCTTTGACCCAGGAATTTCACATTTTAAAAATAAGCACATTAACTTTTCCACTTGCAAACAGGATAAAATCTCAGATCTTTTACAGTTTTTGATATTATTACAGAACTAGGGCCTTCTGAGAAACTGAGGCAGCATGAAGACCCCCTCTTCAAACCCCTATTCTTGTAACCAAGTCAGAAAGAAGATTTCAGACATGTCGCTCAGAGAAAGAGTTATGAGTTTATAGAATGAATAGGAAAAGAAAAAGAAGATACTCTCAAGGGAGAGAGTGAGTCTTCTCAGAACAAAGGGGAACTGACACAAACATAAAGCTCATGCTACCTGAACTTCAGTTTTATTGGGGATCCCAGAGAAGTTTCCAGAGAGTCCCACCCAGGTACACCTCTTGACTTTGGTGCTAGGGATTGAACCCATGGCCTTGTGTATGTAAGGCAAGCACTCTACCAACTGAGCTATATCCCCAGCCCACACCTCTTGAGTTTTGACTGACAGCAGTATAACATCAGACATTCAAGTCCCCACTGTCATGGCAACTCTGGGTCACCTTGGCCCATGCTGACCAGTACTAATTGGATTCTTAACCATACATTCTTACAAAGTTTATGGCTAGAAAGAACTATCCTTATCTCCCAGAATCTAGTCTGTGAAAAGAAAGACCCAGAAATTCCTAGGTTCATATCCAAAGGAATTAAATGTTGGCACTAGAAAAGATATTCAAGCAGCACTGTTCACAAAAGTCTCTCCTTTCAAAATAATCTGGGTTCTTCTTATCAACATTATTTCCTTCCTTCATTTCCTTGCAGATAACAGGTAGTCTGCTGAGGAATGTGATATATCCTGTGTACTTAGACCAGGTAGGGCGGCAGGCAAATTGCTTTTTGGCAAAGAAAGTATGTGGGGATCAGCACAGCGGGTCCATTTTATAGAATTATTCTCTTAACCTTGTATTCCCACCATTCTCATCTATCTGTCCCCTAGTAATATTACCCTAGTTATGTGAAAATACTCTGTTAAGTTATTAGGTGAAAGGTATACAGAGTTCAGTAATCACTACTCAGTACCCAAAACTTTTTCATCATCCTAACATAAACTTTACCCCTAGTCACTTCCCACTTCCTCAGCCCCTGATAACTTCTATTTCTGCAACTTTTCAGTAAGTCTAAAATAATTTCAACCAGGTGTAATAGCCCACACCTTTTACCCTAGCTACTTGGGAGGATGAAGCAGGAGGACTGGCAAGTTCAAAGCCAGCCTCTGCTTGACCTTGTCTCAAAATAACATCTAAAAATAAAATTATTTCAAAATTAAAAGTTATAGGGCTGGGGATGTGGCTCAAGTGGTAGCGCGCTCGCCTGGCATGCGTGCGGCCCAGGTTCGATCCTCAGCACCACATACAAACAAAGATGTTCTGTCCGCCGAAAACTAAAAAATAAATATTAAAATTCTCTCCTCTCTCTCTCTCTCTCCCTCTCTCTCTCTCTTTAAAAAAAATTAAAAGTTATAACCTGATCTAACATATACCCATTCTAGAATAGCAATGATGACTTCATCATTATGATATTATTATGATCAGGTTCTCCTTTCTCCTTAGTAAAGAAAAATGAATTCAGTTCAGTGCTCTTACCACTATATAACAATGTCTTATTACATTTTCTAATGATAAAAATGGCAAAGTTTATGTGATTTGCATATTTTACAACAAAAAAAGGTTTTTGAAGCTCAAAAAATTTTTTCTATATTGACTATAATTCACCTTTCTTTTAAGCTAAAGCAGCTTCCTAAAAATATATTTAACATTTCTTGAGCATTTATTATACAAAATGCACTCTGGCCATCTTAAGTTATGTGATTCCCCTAAGAACACTATGAAGTAGACAACTATGATTATCTCAGCTTTACAGTTGGTGAAGCTGAAGTACACAATATCTGGTGACTTCTTTAATGTCAGAGAGTGAGGATTCAAACCCAGTTAGTCAAACTTTAGTTAAGAGCCCATTCATTACAATTTTTCTGTAGAAAAGATTTGAATAGACATTTCTTCAAAGAAGATATGCAAATAGCCAGTAAAAATATGAAAAGATGTTCAATATAATTGAAGTAATGCAAATCAAATCACAATGAGCTATCACTTTACAACTACTAAAATAACTATTGAAAAAAAAAAAAAGGAGGACAGGGCTGTGGATCAGTGGTACAGCACTTTCCTGGAATGTGTGAATTCCTAGGTTAAAAACAATAAGCGTTGGCAAGGATATGAGAATCAGAAACCTCATACATTATTGGTAGAAATATAAAGTGGTGCAGCTATTATGAAAAACAATTTAGCAATTCCTCAAAAAATTAAGCACACAACATGTGACCCAGAAATTCCTAGGTACCTATCCAAAAGAATTAAATGTTGGCACTAGAACAGATATTGAAGCAACACTGTTCACAGAAGTCAAAAAGTAGAAACAACTAGTGTTTATGAACAAATGGGTGAATAATAGTAGACAAAATATGGACTGCACATACAAAAGTAATGAAATTTTGATACATACTTCAATGGGTAGACTTGAAAAAATTATGTTAAATAAAATAAGCAAAAACAGATGAACAATATTATATGATTCCACTTATATGGGATATCTAGAATAGGTGAATTCACAGAAACAAAAAGTAACCTAGAAGTTGAGAGTAGAATGGAGGTTAACAGAAGACAGAGACAGCACACGGAGGGAGGAATAAAAACTTGATCAATGGGTAGTAGGTTACAATTGTACAGTACAATAGCTACAGGTAAGGAGAATGTATTATACATTTCAAAAAGCTAGAATAAAGGATTTTGAATGTTTTCATCATTTAAAAAATCAAGATAGGTATTTTTTTACCCTGATTTAAGCATTACACAATGTATATATATTATACAATGTATAAACACCACATGGTACCACATAAATACATATAATCCTTTCTTAGCAGCAGCAGTAAGAAAAAAAAATAGAAGTTACCAAGGGCTGAGAAAGTGCTAAGTGACTGGGGGTAAAGTTTATGTTAGGATGATAAAAAAAATTGGGGTACAGAGTGGTGATTACTGAATATTATGTGTCTAATGTTACTAAATTGTAAACTTACAGATGGTTAAAATAAAATATATATATTATGAATATGATACTGAAACCAGAGTTTTTCCACAGCTTTGTCCTCTGCAGAGTGCAGGAACATACTGTAGCTCCATGCCCTGCAATGTTGCAGCAGACCACAGCAGCTCACCACCAACTTCATCTTTCTGGGTTCTTCTCTTGAGAATTCAAATAATGAAATCACAGACAAGAATGAGTGTAAGAGTAGGATTTATTTAAGTGTGAACAGAAACAGAATTCCTACAGGGTAAGAGTGGACTCAAGAAGGTTGCTGCTTGAGGGTGCTGGTCTAGGGGTTTATATAGCACTTGGGTCAACACTACTGGTCCAAATGTCTGTTAATTCGTGTTTAGAAAAGTACCTATTGATCCAAATTTATGCTAATCAGGGTTTGGAAAAGTACTATGCTATTAATTAACCCTTGAGTCTGAACATTCATTCAGGTCTGTCCCACTTCTATTTTCTTGTGCTGGCCTGCAATCACAGCTTCCCAGGAGATTGAGATCAAGAATCGGGAATGCTCAGGATTCAGAGCTTTGGTGCTGTGTGGAGTCAGATTATGCAGCAGGTGTTCTCACCAGCTCAGAGCCCACGGGGTGGCAAGTCAGCATGCCCTGGCACACTGCACCAACATGGCCGACTCTATGTTGCAGCAGTCGGTGATCATTCTTGGACTCCACCCAGACTGTGGCTGCTGCTCTGGCATTCCAATGTTCCACTACCGCTTCTCAGCAGGGATTATTGGATTGACTGGACTGATTGTGCAGCTTGGCAACCAGGGAGCCATGTCAATACCACAATTCAAAAAAATGAAAGATTAGCCTGACAAATAACTTGTTTACACAAACAAACAGATCAGAGATTTACCACTGGGTCAATCCCTGTAACCTTTCACAAGGTCAACAGGTTATTGCATGCCTTTTCATTTTTGTTTTCCTTGAGTAGCACTGGAACATTTCTTCCACTTATTTCATTTCATGCTCCCTCTTTCCCCATAATCTTTTTACTAAGCTTTCAACAGAGAAAAACAAAAATCAAGCAAATGAAAATTCAGCAGAAGGTAAATAATCAATTCCTATCAATAATATCTTCAAACATGTTTTTCTAACTGCAAACTGAGAAACCATCAAAAGAAATGAGAACCTGATCATAGGCAAGTACGAGATTGAAGAGATACAGATTGGATCTTAAAGGGGGCAAGAATTAAAAACTGTTCATTTCAAATTATTAAAAGCAGCCATAGCCAAAGGAAAAAGGATTCTATGTAGAAGATGACCAAGAAACACCTCACTGCAAATACTTATCGTAGTCAATAGGAAAATAAAGGCTGTCATACTATTCATTTAAGCATAATTTATTATTATGTAGCATGGCAATAAAAACATGAAAACTAAAGCAGTTGTGCCTCCTATTAGTCGCCTGACCTTGACCATCTTCTATAAAAGGGAAAAATGCTATTTTAATCACAAGGTTGTCTCATGGATTAAATAAAAATGTACATGTAAAAGCACTTTGTAACTTGTGAACTCCTTTTAAACAATACCAAATTTCAAATGAACTTAAGGAATTTATGTGTTCTGATGTTGTTTGAAGAAAACTATTTGAGGGTTCTAATATAATTCTTAGTTTTCTTAGGGAAAATAAACATTTAGAAAGCTCTAATGTGTTTTTTAAAACTAGTCACTCCCCTGTGGAGACTTAATTAAGATTTAGGAAAAAATTCTCTCTTGACACATATCATCTTTGCTCAACTTTGAACATATGATTAGCTTCCACAGTAATTTATAAAATCAGTTAGCTTTGCACATGTATTATGAATAAACTACTTCAAAGAATAAATATTATTTTCTATATAACAGGAAAGAACAAATTGCTGATGATTTTCTTTTGGGAATATGATATTCTGATGTATACAAAAGGTCAAATTTTCAGAATCTCTTAATTTTTTTGTTTTGTCTTTGTTTTTGTTTTTTGTGAGTTTTATTTGTTAAATACATGACAGCAGAATGCATCACAATTCTTATTACACATATAGAACAATTTTTCATACCTCTATAAAGTATGTTCACACCAATTCACGTCTTCATACCTGTTCTTTGGATAATGATGTCTACTACATTCCACCATCCTTGCTAATCCCCTGCCCCCTCCCCTTCCCTCCCACCCCTCTGCCCTATCTAGAGTTCCTCTATTCCTCCCATGCTCCCCATCCCTATCCACTATGAATCAGCCTCCTTGTATCAGAGAAAACATTCAGCATTTGGTTTGGGGGGATTGGCTAACTTCACTTAGCATTATCTTCTCTAACTCCATCCATTTACCTGCAAATGCCATGATTTTATTCTCTTTTATTGATGAGTAAAATTCCATTGTGTATATATGCCACATTTTTTTTATCCATTCATCCACTGAAGGGCATCTAGGTTGGCTCCACAGTTTAACTATTGTGAATTGTGCTGCTATACACATTGATGTGGCTTTGTCCCTGTAGTATGCTGTTTAGAATCCCTAATTTTTATCCTAAAAATTATCCTTAATAATCCAGTTGTCTTTAAGCATGCCAAAGTAGTTTTTCCCCCAAGTGTTGATGCCAAGTGAACAGTTTCAATTATTCTAAATCAATTACCCTTAAAATTGCCATTTTTCACTTTTCCCACCCAAACATACAAACAGATATACACTACTGCTCAGTCAAACTAGGCACAAAGATATACATGAGACCCAGAAACAAAACAAAAATGTCTATTGGGGACACAAATGAGTTAGGCAGGAATGATTTGAGAGCTAAGAGGACCTGGACAGATCATGCCCAATCTACAGGCACAGTCAATATTCAGCTCAACAAACTACTATTCAGGGACGTAGTCCCTGAGTTGCCAGATCTTCCTACTTTCTTGGAAGCCAGAAAATAGATTTTTTTATATAAAAGTCTTATTTTCTTTAATTGTTAGCAACTAACATAAAAGCTGTAAAAATACAGTGTAAAACATCTGTAGGATGGCAGTTTGTGGCTCCTGCATTCTTCCTAACCATTTGCAGTCCTTTCTCTTTCCCCTCTCCCTTCTCTCTCTCCTCCTCTTCACCTTCATCCTTACCTCCCTACCCCCACAACACTGGTATCCACATCACTTTTTTCTCCAGATTACTCATGCATAAAGAATAGGGAAAAGTTAAGATACATTAAGTAAAAGAACTAGAGAAAATATTAAAGTTCAGGCATTTGTTACTAACTTTAAAAGTATGAAAACTGCTAGGCAAGATGGCACACACCCATAATCCCAGTGACTAAGAAGACTGAAGCAAGACAAGCTTGAGGCCAGCCTGAGAAACTCAGTGAAACCCTGTCTCAAAATAAAAATTAAGAGAGCTAGAGATCGTGGCTCAGTGATAGACCACCCCTAGGTTCAATACCCAGTAAGGGGGTAAAAAGTATGAAAAATCACAACTACTCTTGCAGCCTTAGTGACCCACTTTCGCTAGTAACTATACCTACTGTGCAAATAAAATTCTAAGACCTCTTCCACAGGAGTGTGAAATTAGGTACTTGTGTGAGCTTGGAAGCCAAGTTGCCTGAAGCTAAAGATTCAACTCTGCAATTCGCCTATTACCTCTACCTCCTGAGTATTAAAAAGTGAACAGTAAACCCTGAGTTCAATATCCAGCACAGGGGAAAAAATACAGTAAGAAAGTATAATAAAGTGAACAGCATCATCAATTCCAAAAAGTTGTTACAAGAAGTAATAAAATATAGTATGCAAAGTATGGAGGTCTGGTGTGTCCCTAGAAGATGGCTGATGGTTCATAAATGGGTGCTAAATTCATAGATGTGGTTTATTATAATCCTGAAAACTTTGTACTTTTCTTGAGAAGGCTTTGAGAAAGAAAAACTTGTTTCAAGGTCTGAATCAATATGAATGAACACTTTCCTTGCTGTTTCTTCCCTTGAACAGATTTTAACAGTTTTTAGAAATTATTATTCTGAATGATGATTTCTAAGTGGTATATGACTTCTCCTCAAACTCACAGCAATAGCCACAGAAGATGCGTAATTAGGATTCCTGTCTTTCTGGAATAACTCTTCTAGTGAAGCCTTTTACCATTACATCATCATTCAGTTTCATGTTTCTATAAAATAAAGTAAATGGGCTGGGGTTGTGGCTTGGAGGTAGAGTGTTTCGCTTAGTGTGCATGAGGCACTGGGTTCAATCCTCAGCACCAAGTAAAATAAAATATTTTTTAATTAATTAATTAATTAATTAAAGTATAAATTATATAGCTAAAAGTCCCCTATAAAAGCCAAACTTGGGCTGGGGTTGTGGCGCAGTGGTAGCATACTTGCCCAGCATGTGTGAGAGACTAGGTTCAATTCTCAGAACCACATATAAATAAATGAATAAAAGAAAGATCCATCAACATCTTTAACATATATATTTTTTAAAAAGTCAAAATTGCCATCACCATTCAAAATAGTAGTTATTTCAGTGGCTGGTTTGGCAGGTTCTACAGCATCAGACCCAAACATCCTGACAGAGCTTATTTGGCCCTTTCTAGTCCAACTGTCACTAATCTCTGTAGCCTCATTTCTGTAAAATTCTCTAAATACTATTATACATGCTGATCACTCTGCCAGGAACATACTGTTCCCTCCCTCAACTTCTAGTTTCTTCCCTAGTTAACCATAAATATTAGAAGCCAGATTAAATATTTTCCCTATGTCCTTCTGTTTCAGCTTAGATATCAATTTCAAGATTTCCATGACTTTTTCCCCATATCCCAACTCAAAATAACCATAATTTGGTACATGTCCTTATGTGTTCCTAAAACATACTGCATATATCATCTGTGAAAGAAGCTAATTTTGCAGAATCCAACAAGAAAAAGACAACATACTTAACACAGATACTACATGTGATTTTCTAACAAAATTAAAGACTATCAATATTTGTGAAGCACTAATAACTTGAATATGTGTACTCTTATCTTCTGGCTCTTATTCCCATGATGTCCTGATTTTAAAGACTGCAAAAGGATATCATATTCTTATAAAAGAATTTAAAACTTCCCATTCTAGTCTTATATAATTTAAGTAAGATTTTAAAAGTCTGCAAAAGAATTTTTTTTTTGGGGGGGGGGGGAA
>NW_026000221.1:10554482-10557760 GCF_001458135.2 Marmota marmota marmota
CAAAAGAATTTTTTTTGGGGGGGGGGAACGGGTGGTTAACCAGGGATTGAACTCAGGGGCACTGAACCACTGAGCCACATACCCAACCCTATTTTGTATATTTAGAGACAGGGTCTCACTGAGTTGCTTAACACCTCACTTTTGCTGAGCCTGGCTTTAAACTCATCATCCTCCTGCCTCAGCCTCTGAGCCACTGGGATTACAGTCAGGTACCACTGAGCCCAGCTGCAAAAGGATTTTAATCTAAGCAAAATCATAAAGATTTTCACTCTGAAAAATTCAAAAGAGTCTTTTTCCTATTTTATTCAGAGCCTTGGGGCCTCAATGATTTTCAAACTCTTTCCAAATGCATTCTGTAGTACATACATGTGTATGTGAGGAACAAAAATCTTATTGTAGTTCATTAAATATAAAAATATTTAATCTGGCTTCTAATATTTATGGTTAACTAGGGAAGAAACTAGAAGTTGAGGGAGGGAACAGTATGTTCCTGGCAGAGTGATCAGCATGTATAATAGCATTTATATTATAATGAACTATAAACAAGAAACACATAAAGAAAAGAATACATTTATAGAATCTATACTATGTAATAATAAATAAGTTTGGGATTTTTTTTAAAGAATATTCCACTCATGTTTAAGATGTGTTATATTTCTAATGAGCAAGATTATGCTGAGAAGTTAAATTGAGTTTGTATTTCCCAAACAAACCTAATTTCTAGGACTCCCTAGGCAGTGACAATTATAGTAATGTATTTAGCAAAATGAATACTATGTAAGTTGATGGCCAAATAATGGAGATTTACTGATTGCTCAACTCTAAGAATACATTTTTTTAAAATACTGTAAGCACAAATATAAAGATCATCCAGGAAACTAGTAGAATTCTAGCAGGCCAATCAAATAAAATAGAATGCTTTTCTCCAAACCTCTGTTTTCAAATGGATAATTTGTGACTAGAAAGGACCATGTTTTGCACAAAGAAGTATGTGAATGAAGCTCATTTGAACCAGTTGTCTAAGGGGGTTAGAGGATACCATTTAGAAATCTTGGAAGAGGACTCAATAGAATGGTGAAAGGAAGACTCTTTGGTTAAAGATTTTATGCAAGCTTTATCACGTACTCTTTAGTCTATTCAGAACTACTATTCAGAACCACTATTCAGAACCACTGAAATGTTATCTCTTCAGAGATCTCTTCTGACACCACTTAGGTATTTTCTATCATAGCTTCCCATTCTCTTCCATCATTGCTTTTTTTTTCCCAGTCTGTAATTACACATTTGGATGATTATTTGCTGTTTAATTGTCTGTATCCAGTAAGAGAATAAACACTCACATGGACATGGATTCCACTGTATTGTCAGTGATTAGCAAAGAAGACAATAAAATATGAATGTGTAGGTCTGGTGCTCAGATAAAAAGGTCTGGGCTAGAAAAACTGAGATATGGGTAATCCCTAACCATGAAACCTGGTAAGATCACAAGTTGAAACTGTGTAGGGTTAGAAGAGTAATAAACCTTAGAACTCAGATCTCAGGAAACCGAATATTTAGAGTTTGAATAGAATAGGCAAAGGAGACTAAGTTAGAAAAGCCAAATAAAATCAAAGGGAAACCAAAGAAGTAAGTTTTCAAGAAGTGAGTATTCAACTCCAGAATGCTGCCAAAAGAGTGAGTAAAAAGTGAGCCAGGTGCAGTAAAACCAGCTCCTCAAGAGGCTGAGAAACAGAAGGATCACCAAGTATGAGCCCAGCCTAGGCAACATAGTGAGACCAGTCTTAAAAAAAAATAATAATAATAATTAAAGGCTGGGGATGTAGCTCAGTTACAGATCTCTTGCCTAGCAAGCACAAAGCCCTATATTCAATCCCTAACATGGGGTAAATAAAGGAAAAGTTCCCTAAGGATGTTGCTGATGTCTTTAGTGAGAGCTATTTTGGGGCAGTGTTATATCTAATGGCAAACTGCACAATTTTGATTCCAAGGTGAGGAAATAGAGGCATGGTTTAGTCTGGATCTGAAATGTTTGGTTTAATTTAGTTTGGTCCATGTGTTGAAGGCTTGGCTACTGGCCATGGCACTACTGGGAGATGGTGGAATCTTTAAGAAGTGGGGCTAGTGGAAATAAGATGGGACCTAGTGGAAGGAAATTAGATTAATGGGAACATGACCTTGAAAGGGATATTGGGACCTCAGGCCACTTTCTTTCTCTCTACTTCCTGGTCTGCCAGGAGTGAACAGGACTCCTCCACTTCCAAGTGTTCCCCACCATAATGTACTGTGCTGCCACAAGCTCAAAGGAACAGGGCCAAGTGACCATGAGCTGAAACCATAAGCCAAAATAAACCTTTCCTCCTTTTAAGTTGATTATCTCAGGTATTTTGTCAAAGTAAGGGAAAGCAGACAAAAAAAAAAGGAAAGGATCCACATGGAGGTTGCTGATGACTGATAGAGATCTGCTGTAATCAGGGAAAGAGATGACTTGTAGGTACACACAGGAGGTAAAAAGGCTGGTATATCTGAAAATATTGAAAATAACCAAGCAGAGGAAGCAAATTTCACAATCCCAAAATACACCAGACCACGGAGGTAACCCCAAAAACTATGTAAACAGACATTTTATGAGCATTCAATGTTGTTGCTATTTTGCTTGTCTAAAAAACTTTCTCTCCATTAAACTCTAAGTACCCCCAGGCAGAGCAGGGACTATACTTTATTCATCACTGCTTTCCTGGGACCCAAAATAGAGCCTGCATACTTCAGGTGCTCAGTAAGTATTTCTAAATAAATACAGAATTCTGAATAACAACCTTAATTATTGAAGTAGCCTTCTTGCTTGTCCCTCTCCTCCAATCCATTTTGTTGTTGTTGTTTTGTTTTGCTTTACTTTGCTTTTTGTAAGAAGACTATGCTACTTAAGCACTGCAAGTATTGTCATTACACCTTTAAGAGCTCCCTCTCAGACTCTCAAGTTTCTTGGAAACGGAACTTATGCCTGATGATCCCATGATACGCCAATATCTTGCTGGACGTCAGGCTAAATAATCGAACCTAATAAGTGGCTTCTTACTAAAGAGCTATGTTAGGCGTTTTCAGTGACTCCAGGTCCACCAAGGTAAACTGCCGCACCAAGCACCGCGCTGCCAGAGTCCTCCTACCCGACAGGGAGCGCTGCACCTCTGAAGGCCGCCACCTGCTGTAGTCCCCGCCCCCCGGCCCCGCGGTCACCTGCAGCGGCTGCACTCGGGCCTCCGCTCAGCCGGCTCCACAGGCAA
>NW_026000221.1:10557785-10593745 GCF_001458135.2 Marmota marmota marmota
ACAGGCCATCCGCACTCGCGCTATCGGCCTCTGCGCCCAAGGTGGACGCTACCAGCGATGCACCGCCCTCCTGCCGCTCCTCCTCACTAAGCGTCTGAGACCTCAAGGCCCCTGACGGCCTCACGATGAGGTCCGGGGGTGTTCGCGCCTCTTTCTGCGGCTCCATGGCCAGTGCTCTGGTCAGGCCGTCGCATTGAGGACTTACTGACGCTGGAGGGCGCTACGCACTATAAAAACCAGCCTACGCCGCTGGCGCCACGCAGCACGCATTCACGCACGCCACGTATGGGGGCGGGTCTCCGGTGCCCGGGCTTGGAGTCCCGCCCTGCTGCGGGGAAGGAACGAGCCTATTGGCCAGGGCCATTTGGGACGTGCCACCAGGTAGGAAAGCATGAGTTGTGTGGCACTGTAGGTGAAATTAGGCCGCGTCCCTAAGACAGGTAAGGGCGTCCTTTCCCAAAGCACTCCAGATAACCAGATTTGAATGTAATACCCATAAAACTAAGGATAAGATGGAATTCTGCATTTCCTACCTTCTGGCTACAGTTTATAAGAATTTACTGAATTCCCAGGGTAAGGTGCATCCAGAGTAGTTTTAGCAGCTAGTTGAAGTACTTGGTAGCTAAATGGCCAACAAAGGCCTACTGAAAACAGAACTCTTCTGCTGCTCTGTTTCATACTATGTCCTGTTCCCCATCCTTTGATATTTCTTCATACTCTTCCACAGTACACACCAAATAGTTGTTAAATGAAGTTTTTAAATTGTCCGAGACCCTTGGGATCAAGATGCAACAGGAGCCGTGGACTGGAGTATATATAGGTTTTATGGTTGAAAAAAACCATAAAAGGTAACTACCTTACCCCAATGTTTTATAGCTTCTGGTTAACTGAAATAGCCAGGTAGCTCAGTTTTTTAAAAAATCAAAATGTAATCTTACTTAGAATGAGGTTAGAAATGCTTCTTGCCCAAAATGAGTGCTGATTTCTTTTCATTTGTAATGTTTCCTGTTATTTCTGCTAATATACAACATTTAAAGAATTAAACTTGGTTTTCATCAATCATGTGAGTTGTTTTATGATCACAATTATATTAATTTTTTTGTCAAGAAGGATTAATAAAACGGACTACCAATAATATAATGGAGTAATATTATAATTCTTAAAATGTTTCTCTGTCAGTTTTCTCAGTCATCTTAAAATAATATTTGTGAATAGAATACAGGGTTGTTGTTTTCAGCTATTCTGCACTATTTTCCCTTGGAAACAACACCCCTCTTTTCTTTTGGAGTACCCTATATAAGGTTAGAAAATGTCTGGAAAAGCCACATTTGATGGTAGTAGGATGAGAAAAAGAATTGACACTTAAACCAGTTGGAATTGGGAGATAAATTAAACACAGAGACTATAGGAAAGAAGATGAACCAAAATTTAAATAAATCCTGGCTACAGATTTAGGAGAATGAGCTTTAAATTTTTCTTTCCTTTTTTTTTTTCCTAGTACTGGAGACTGAACCCAGGAGTGCATTGCATTATTACTGAACTGTGTCCCTGGTTCTTATTTTGTATTTTGAGACAGGGTCTCTAAGTTGTTGAGAGTTTCACTAAGTTGCTGGGCTGGCTTCCCACTTTCAATCCACTTGCCTCAGCCTCCTGAGCCGTTGGGATTACAGACACATGCCATTATGTCCTGGTGGGGAAACAACTTGTTAACTGCATAAGTACACTTTTGTGTGACTATCTAAACCAAAGGAATCTGCTCCTCTCTAGTTTCCATAAATGTGCTCTCTCCAGGTACCGTAGCATACACCTGTAATCCCAATGATTTGGGGGCTGAGGCCAGAGACTGCAAGCTAGAGGCCAGCAATAGCAACTCAACAAGATCCAGTCTCAAAATTTTAAAAAGGGCTGGGAATGTGGCTCCATGGTAAGTGTCCCTGGGTTCGATCCCTAGTATCAATAAAAAGAAAAAAAGAAATATTCTCTTAAGTCATTTAAGATTTCTCTAAGCTCCCAACATTGCTGTGAGACAGCACATGAGTCATCTTTGGCTTTCTCTTTAACATCCATATCAGATCATTGAGTACCCTGCAAAGGATTTAAAATCCAGCCATTTAGCTCTCCCACTACTTTTTCCCTTGTTCGTGTTTTTCTCATCTTGCATAGTCTATTTCCATTGTTATATATGTGGTCTGTTTAAAGAACAACCCCTAATCTGGGCCTGGTGGCTCACCTCTGTGATCCCAGCAACTCAGGCAAGAGGATCAAAAGTTTGAGGCCAGCATCAGCAAAAAATACCTTTGTATTTAAAACAAAAAATAACCTGTCTTAAAACAAAAAATACAAAGGACTGGGGATGTAGCTCAGTAGTAAAGCACCCCTGGCTTCAATCTCCAGATCCCTAGTAACAACAACAAAAAAAAGATATAGTCAGAAAAGAGAGTCAGTTTCCCCTCTCGGAGGCAGGAAAATCACCCACTATCCAGATTTATGAGCTTTGATCTTGAAAAAACTGAGAAAATGTGATGTTACCAGTGGCATACTTGGTTTCAGAATAAAGATTATCAGTGACCCACCTTCTGGAAAATTCCAAGGCACTAGGAAGGGGAATAAAATATCGTTGATGAGATATAACCAATTTACCTGTGGCAAGACATTTTAGTAAGATGTTAACTTATATTTTGTTTATCTTTCAAGTAGATAACCTAACCATTATACTTCTTTCCATGGGTCTTTGTGTGGTTTGAAGACAACCTTGCCTGGTCTTATGGGAAGAAGAGGATACTTCAGTGGGAGAAGAAATAATGATAATGATAAGGATTGAATATCCTGCAAATCCAAGAAAATGTGAATTCAGCACTGGATTAACCTTGATTTAAATGAAACAAAGATGATTTTTTTTTTTATTTTTGCTATGTACATTTTCTATTACTGTTGTAACAAATTACCACAGGTTTAGTGACTTAAAACAACACACAGTTTTATATGTCAGGAATGTGATAATGGATTGCACAGGACTGCAATCTAGATATTAGACTGTATTCCCTTGGAGACTCTAAGAATCCATTTCCTTTTTCATTTAGGTTGTTGGCAAAATTCAGTTCCTTGTTATTTTCTTTCTGGCTTATCACCTGAGGACTATATCCAGCTTCTAAATGTCACCCATGTTCTTTGTCTCATTGTCCCCTTACTCCATCTTAAAAGGCCAGCAATGGTAGACTGAGTCCTCTCATTTTTCAAAACTCTTCTGCTTCTTCCAATACATTTCTCTGACCAACCCTCTCTTTCTGTACCACTTCCATTTGCACATAGCTAAGACAGGATAGTCAAATCAGCAGCAGCTTTATATATATATATAATGTTTTATTTATTTATTTTTATGTGGTGCTGAGGATCGAACCCAGGGCCTTGCACATCGAGGAGAGCTCTCTACCGCTGAGCCATAACCCCAGCCCCAGCAGCAGCTTTAATTCCCTTTTACTTTATAAAGTAATATGTTCACCTGAGGTAAAAATCATGCCTCTGCCCACCATAAATTTGTTCAACTAAATTTATGATGCAAATTCATACAAACTGCATATGGAAAATTGTATACAGAACATCAAATTTCTATCAAGATGCTGAGGTTGGGGTCTATTTTCATTTTTTTTCCCTTATATTCTACACAATGAACATGTAAGCAGTATTTTTAGAAAAATGTGGAACATTAGATATCAAAATTAATCATCTACAGTGGGTATGGTGGCATGCCTGAAATCCCAGCAACTTGGAAGGATAAAGCAAAGGGATTACAAGTTGGAGGCCAGCCTCAGCAATTTAACAAAGCCTTAAGCAATTTAGTGAGGCTATGTATCAAAACAAAAAGGGCAGAGATGTGGCCCAGTGGTTAAGGGTCCCCTAGGTTCTGTCCCTGGTACCATAAATAAATAAATAAATCCAATTATCTGACTAGTTCCAAGTAATACAAGTAGAAACAGTTTCATTAATTCCATTGTGTGGGAGGCCAACCTTCCGGGTGACTGAGTTACACTCCCCAGCTGGGTGCTGAGGCGCTCAGTCACAGAAATGGGTGTGTCTTGCTACAGCCCCATGGGTGAAACTATGCTCACCTGTTCCTTTATAATATAACCCCTTGCCTTGTTTAGGATAGAATCTTCCATGGAAGTGCCTTGTGTGTGTCCCCTCCTCTTACTGTGCCCTTGGGTGTGGCCTACCCAGGTGTCAGTCAACCTGCTGACAGTGGACATCATGAAGATACACTCAGCCCCCTGAAACCTGACTCCTTGCCTCATTTGAATAGCTTCTCAATAAAAGGGGTCAGCGCATGCTCTCGCTCTGTCTCTTTCTGTGGACCCTTAAGGTCAGAGGAGCCGTCACAGCAACCCCAAAGAAAAAGGTATTTGTGTCTCTTGTGTGGTTATTTCATGCAGCCCAGTTAGCCCAGTTTAACTAGAGTGACCCCTGAGCCTTTTAGTCGCGAGAACAGAAACCCCAGCACCATTCCCTGGTTTCTTGGATGAACTTTCTAGTCTTATGTGAATTAGTAGTGAGTCTAGTGATGCTTGTATTTAATACAAGTTCTCAAGCACATCTGCATGATTGTTTTGACCTAAATTGTTCTTAAATGACCTCATTGATGATGGAGAGTCTTCTCTTCCTCAAACCCCAGCTTCCTGTGCATTTCACTACACCCTTGAACTCTAGGGAAGGGGTCAAACTTGTCTTTCTCTGCAAGGCCTTCCTTCAGGCTTTTTCCCCAACGTCTCACTAATATCTGCTAGACCAGTTTTCATTGGTTAGACCACTGACATAATGTCTATCTTTTTTTTTTTAAGTTCCTGATAGTAGCTCTAAATAAATTTTTTTTTGTTGTTTTTCTGTCAGATTTTCTTCAGAGATCTACTCCAATTTCCTGGCTATGCAGTTTTACTTTTGTATTTTCTTTAAATTTTAAGATTTAATTCACTTGGAAATATATTATGCCTTACTCACACGAAATTTTGATTTTACACTATTTTTTGAAGCATCTTGTTTATTGGATTTGTATTTTTCAAACCCTAGTTTGTTTTTTAATTCATTTTTTTAAGAGAGAGAGAATTTTTAATATTAATTTTCTTTTAGTTTTCAGCAGACACAACATCTTTGTTTGTATGTGGTGCTGAGGATCGAACCCGGGCCGCACGCATGCCAGGCGAGCGCGCTATCGCTTAAGCCACATCCCCAGCCCCAAACAAACCCTAGTTTTTTAACGCACTTATTTTCATATTTTGAATTAAATATTTTGAGTTAAATAATTAAAAATCTAATCAGATGACTGGCAAACTGCTTAATTTATTTTAATGAAACAAAGATTAATTTAGTTACCAAAATCAGCTGATTTTAGGGTAGAATGGAACTTAAAGATGTTCTAGCCATTGCTTCTCAATCTTAGATTACATTGGAATCACCTGATAAAACTTACCCCCCACCCCAAGTCAGATCATCAGAACCTGAGTGGAAATCTTGCAGGCATCAGTACTCCCATGAATTCTGTCTTGCATCCTGAGTTGAAAACCATTCATCTCACCTAAGATACTTTTTTTTACAGATGAGACGCTAAGCAAAGAAAATGACCAAGTAGAAAATTCAAGTTTTGTTACTTCAGATCTGTAGATTTTTCCACTACACACATAGTTCTCAATCTTTGGGGTGATTAGAATCCTCTATGGAGCATTCATAATTATTTGATATAGTCTTAGGTTCTACCTCAAACCTATTGAAACAATCTGTCACTCCTTAGTTAAACCAGATGGCACCAAAGTTATGAACCATTGCAATTTACCTAAAGTAATAGGTTTTTCTCATTAAAAGGAATATTAATAGCCAGGCATAGTGGGAAACATCTGTAATCCCAGCTATTGTAGAGACTAAGGCAGGAGGATTGCAAGTTAAGGCCAGCCTGAGCAACATAGCCAGAACCTGCCTCAAAATAAAAATACAGAAGGGCTATGGATGTAGCTGAGTGATAGAGGTAGAGTGCTTTCCTATCACGTGTAAAGCCCTGTGTTCAATCCCCACTACTGGGAAGGAAAAAGAAGCAAAGAAATCTCAGTAATAAACTTTTTTGGGGGGGGGAGGCGGGATTTTTTGTTTTGTTTTTGTTGGTGGTTTTGTTTGATTTTGATGACAGGGTTCTCATTATGTTGCCCAAACTGCTTTCAAACTCCTGAACTCAAATAATGCTCCCACTTCAGCTTCCTGAGTATCTGGGACGTACACGTACATGCCACCATGCCCAGCTCTCTCTCTTCCTTTTTCAAAAATCGATTAATCTTTGTTAGATTATGTATTACTTGGCGGGGGGGTTGCTTTGGCAATTTAAAAGTTTTGGGGGAAAGGTTGGATACAAGCATGACATTTGTGTGGTATGTATTGTTTATAAACTATCCAATTTGGAGGAAACTTTCCCCACAGCAATAATTCATTGTCACAATCCCTTCTTTCCCTTGTTTTTCTTCCCTATTCTTTTTTTAATAATATCTTTATTTTATCTTTATGTGGTGTTGAGGATCAAACCCAGTGCCTTGCGCATGCCAGACAAGTGCGCTACCACTTGAGCCACATCCCCAGCCCTCTTCCCTATTCTTGTAGTTCTAAATTCTGTAAGATGTTGAAGTGAAACAGTAAATAAGTATAAAATTTAAGTAGGAATAATATGACACAGGATGATTAAAATTAGAATGTCTAAAAAGTTACTAAGACCTTGGCTTGTATAATGTTTCAGTCTAAAAATATTATTTAATTAATAATTAATTGATAGTTTAATCAGTCTTGGGGAAAAGCACATATTACTGAAAACTTTTCACTCGCTAGGCATTACCTCACAAGCTCTATCTCATAAAATCTTAGCAACAACCTATCAAATAAATATGAGTGTTTCCACTTTACAAAGAAAGAAATAGGCCTAGAGAAATTAAGTAACAAGATCACACAATAACTGTTTGAGATTTCATAAATTGGAATCTTTTAACAGTGATGCTTAATACCAGGGTATTTGTTCTGCAAAACTGAATAAACACTAATAGTTCTAGAACTCTCCTCATTTGAGCCAATACCTGAAAGTTATAAGCCCTGGCCCAATCTCTCTAATTATTCTCTTCTCAACTTGAAATGTAAAGGGAAATAGGGTACTATGAATTTCACTTAAAAGATAATGTGTATTAGGGCTGGGATTGTGGCTCAGTGATAGAGTGCTTACCTAGACTATGTTAGCCACTGGTTCAATTCTCAGCACTGCATATAAATAAATGAATAAAATAAAGGTCCAGTGGCTAGAGATATGGCTCAGCCATAGAGTGCTTGCCTTGCACATTTGAGGCACTGGATTCGATCCTCAGCACAACATAAAAATAAATAAACAAAATAAAGGTATTGTGTCCATCTACAACTAAAAAAAAGAATTACAAGGTTAATTAAAAAAAATTTTTAAAAAGATAATGTGTTTGGGGAGGCTGGGGTTGTGGCTCAGTGGTAGAGTGCTCGCCTAGCACATTTGAAGCTTTGGGTTGGATTCTCAACATGATAGATAGATAGATAGATAGATAATAGATAGATAAAGGAGTTGTGTCCACTTACAAATAAAAAATGTGTTTAAAAAAAGATAATGTGGGGATGGGGTTGTGGCTTAGCGGTAGAGTGCTTGCCTGGCATGTGTGAAGCCCTGGGTTCAATTCTCAGCACCACATACAAATAAATAAATTAAATCACGGTCCATCAGTGACTAAAAAAAAAAAAAAAATTAAAGATATGTTTTGTATTGAGTAGAGAAAAAAACACTGATCTACCTAAGCTACTACTTGTGCAGATCATGAATACATTGTATATACAATGTGTTTGTAATTAGTAGAAATGAGCAGAGAGAAGTTCAGTTTTGCTCATCTGCTTCCTCCAAAGCAACAACCCTGTATAAGATTTCCTATAGTACCCAGCAAGGACCTTGAGGATAGGAATTGTCCTATATCCCCTACCCTTCTTATACTTAACCTACTTATCAGCAAGGACCCTCAAATACGCAGGTAGATGTCTGGAATATTAAGGAAAGATCAGAGATAGACATATGGATTTGAAGATTGATACTGATATTATGAAGAATGCTTTGATTTACAAAAAATAAAAGGAGTTCAACTTTTCCCTAGATATGCCTGGTGTTTGCCTGATTTCAGAAGGGGTGGACCAAGGAAAATGAGCCATTGCTGGGCTATATTTTACCATGGCTAGAGCAGCACCATGAACTCATTTCATATCCCTTTGACTGGGCTGTAGGCATCCAGAAGATCTGGAACATAAAGATGACCTCTGGTTCTTCTATAAACATTTATTTTAACTTACTGTTCAGGAGGGCAAGATGAGGGTGGAGTTTGTGGTAAAAGGAATAGGAAACAAATGAGTGAGGAAAAATCTGAGAATTCTCAAAACAAATGTAAGTCCTTGAAATAGTATATATGTGATTTAACAAAAATAGAATTCTAAAATAAGTATCCTTTGAATTTCATTATAATACCAACCTAGAAATTCCTGCACATATGAATATGATGCAGCCTTGCCACTGACATACTCCTTTGAACAATCTGAAATAGAGCAGCTATGATGAATTCCATGCTGCAACAGAAGGTATTATACCAAAGCCCTGATGTTGTTTCTGAAATTATAACTTACATTTGCATAGCACTTTGAAATTTATAAAGTTCTTTTATCAATGTTATTTTATTTGTTCTTTCCTGCCACTTTCATAATGTAAATAAGATATCTGTTATCTATGTTTGATAGATGAGAAAAAAATGACAGTCTCTGAAAATATAGTCTAAATTAATCTAAATTAACATGGCTTTTTAAGTGATAAAGCTGGGTTTAGAAAACAAGACCTTCTAATGCCTGGCCTATTTCTGTTTCTCTTTCATTCTTTCCACACTGTTCAGTAGTTATTTGTTTCCCAATTTTTAAAGGTACAGAATCAAGATACCTTAGAGCATAATAAATGGTTTGACATCATGAAATTACATCAGATTGGAATTTCTATTTCCTGAGTTGCTCTTTCTTAACTAATCCATGATCACTCACATGATTCAGTTAGAGGCTACAGATGTTTTTACCATTGTCTCTTCTGGCAAAAGAGCTGAAACTGAGGAAGTAAACATGTCTGGCATAAGTTCTCTTAAGAATGCTTTTAATTTAATTTCTCTCTACTTTTATTATAGCTTTTCAAGTAACCAAAGAGATAATGGCTGTAATATATGAGCAACATAAATGTTTTAAAAACTCTTTTTCAGAAGAAAGTTTAAAACTCACATAATTGGGGTTGGGGTTGTGGCTGAGTGGTAGCGCGCTTGCCTAGTATGCATGAGGCACTGGGTTCAATTCTCAGCACCACATACAAATAAAGATCCATCAACAACTAAAAAATATTTTTTTAAAAAAACTCACATAATTGCTAAAGCAGATGTGAGTATTGCCAAAAAAAAGGGGGGGGGGTTTAAAGAAAAACTAAGCATTCAAATAATGTTAGAATATCAGATGTGAGGATGTATGAGTGCATTCATTGTGGCAGTCACATAGGAGATTTTAGATTTTACACTTTGGAAACACATTATACACAAAGCATCTATGAATTAAAAATGCCATTTTACAGGAATATGATAGATGATTTATTTTGTTTGTTTTAGAAAATGTGCAAGTGCAGTTTAGCAAAGAAAATAGCAAACTGAAATGTTTCTCTTCTAAAATACCTTTTTTCTTTTAAAAAAATTCATTAATTCTTGCATTCAAGTAATAGCATTTAGATACAAGTTCCAGAACTAGAATGTAATATGACAATGTATCAGCAGACAGTGATTAATTTTATCCTGAGGTATATAGTTATTGTCACAAGTGATTTCTTACTTGCCTTTAGAAAGTCATGAAAATAAAAACATAGTGGCCAATCACTATTACATAATATAAGCCAATAGTTGAAGACTAAAAAGATTCATACTTTTCTATGTAACGATTCTGGTTGTGGAAATGTACAAGGCAGCATTCCTCTGGTGAGCAAACTCCCAGGGGGTAACAGGTGCTCTGTTTCCCACAGTTGGAATATTCTGAAGTTTCTCCAAGGAACCAGTAAGATAACTAATACATGCTCAATGCCTAACTACTATGGTAATCTCCTTCATGAGGAGGCTCTGTGCTAGAGTTTTATCAGCCTTGGCTTAATCTCAAACACTCAGCTTTTGAGAATAAAAAACTCTCTTGTTAGATAACACAATTATGTCACTGCATCCTCACCTGCCCACATAACAGTAACTTTATACAATAAGCAATATGTACTAATGATGCCAATTACTTAATGTAACCTATGAATATAAATAAAGCTGGCAGCTCAGAGGAACAGCTGTTTTACTTTGGCCCTGCACCTTGCTTCTGTCTCGTTTTGTTTTTCTTTACAGCTGGCACCCGACACAGACACATTAACAGGGGAAGGGAGTAGCTTACTGCCTGAAACAGGCTTTGACATGCATCTTTCATCTGGTACCCAGCCTCACTGGTAAGCTATGGGAAATTCCCTGATGCTCAACACCATCATCATCAAGCTGAACTTTCTGATTTACTTCACAAGCCTGGACTGTAAGTAATGCTATTTACTTATTTATTTTCTACTTTGCTAGCAGAAATAGATTCTTGTTGCTCCTGGTACCCAGAAAGTGATTCTTTATGTTCAAAAGATTGGGAAGATATAGTAAGAAGCTTCATGAGGACCCATGGAGCTCCTGTGCTTGTGCTGGAAGTTTGTTTTCTTTGTCATGATGCCATTTCTAAATTTAAGCTTTATAATTCTCATCCCAGGCTCTCTTTCCCTCCCACACTGCCCACTGCCACAATCCCAGCGCCTCCTGGGTGTGTGGCCCCTTTAAATTATCTGCAGTGGCCAGCAGCAGCAATCACCCCACCCCCACCTAGATCCTGATTTAATGGAAAATATGCAACAAGTACAGGAGAAAGGAAAAACTCATAATTTAGCTGTTTGTCCTATTAGGCTGAATCCCACTTGCCAATTAGAGCATGAACAATTAAAAACACTTAAAAACAAAAAGAAGAAAAAAGAACTCTCCAAAAAGAATATAAACTACAACTGTTATTTAAGAGGATAATCTTATAAAATAAAAAGTGTTACAACAGTTTTCCTCACCTCTTAGCTTCAGCTGGATCTCTAGCTTTCCTAGCCTTATAGTTAAAATGTAAATTACAGGGCCTATAAGACTACTAGGCTTATGAAAACCAGTTTAGATGAAAGAAGGGAAAAAGTGTCCCTTTTAAATCAAAACTGCTTAGCTGGCTATCTCAGCTGTTTTCAGCCAGCTTTCTTAACCAGTTCCTCTCTAATGTTACAGCACAAAAAGACAAAAGTAAACGATTCCAAATGTACAAGCTTTCTTTTTCAATTTTTTTTTTCTGAGAATTTCACAGACTTCCGACTCTTATCTGAACTAAAGGTACACTCTGACCTGATGAAGAAGTTAGTATTGCAGCCATGTACGTTTTTTAATATTCTACATAAGTTCATGTATTTTTCTGATCAGTCTTATTTTATCTAACTATAAAGGTTTTTACATTCTGTCCTTGTCCAGATGCCAACTTCTCCAGGGTTAGCTCTCAAATACATTCAAAAATTTATTTTAATAAATCATTCGGAGGATATAGACATGGTGATGTTGGAGTTAAGATGATAACCATCTGAAACCTTTGATTTCAGTGTCCATCATGGCTGTTGGATTTTATACCTGGCATTTCCAGCTGTACAGGCCTGTCCTATGTCTATATATTAGGTACTTGTTATCAAAATTTGTATTTAGACAAATGAGCACTCATAAATGAAAAATTTAAACCAAAAAAATGAATCCAAATAATTTAATTCAAATCAAGTAATCAAATAAAAATATAGATGTATTTAAAATTCTAACTCACAAATATTTTCTAGGTGGTCAGACAATAAAGTGTTGATTTCTATAAATCTCTACAATGTAATAATGTAATAGTCATTGCTTCTAGGATTTTTCTTCAACTGGAAAAGAATGATTAATACTGTTAATTACATTTTTCTGATTTTATTTTTTTACAGTTAAAATGAGTAAATTAAATTTAACATAAGTGGAATGAATCTTCATAAATATGTTTTCTCAAATGGATAAATTAACAAAGAAGTTTAAGATTGCTTTGTCTGGGTCTTCACTAAAGCAAGGTTACTAAGAGTTAAAGTTCTAACAGGTGTAATTATATATACAAAGGATCCAAAATGTTTCAGCTGTATTTAATTAACATAATATAAACAACTAAGTATTTCATCTTATTTAGAGGAGTAATTTACCTAAAGTTAAAATTTTGCAAATTTTCAAATTATAAATTTAAAAGGAGAGAAAGATATATAAGATTGTTTGTAATGGAGAATTAAATATAAGATGTTTTCAAATTATAAATTTAAAAGGAGAGAAAGATATATAATATTGTAATGGAGAATTAAATATAAGATGGTTTGTGATGGGAAATTAGATATAAGGCTTGTGGAAGGAGTTAGACATAAGATTTATGATGGAAATTAGATGTAAGGCTTGTATTAGCATATAAAGGAAACAGAAAATGTTTCTGGGTAAGAAAGTCTTCTATGGTAAAAATTGTGAAACAATAAGAGGGTCTGGGTAAGTGACAAGAGTGTCTGAGTAAGTGATAAGAAAGTCTGTGTAAGTGAAGGGTAAATTTCAAAAAGTTTGTATTTATGATTAAATTGGCTATAATTAGCACAGTCCATTAAATTTATTTGAAATTTAATGTACTGATATAAAGCAAAGTCTGAAACATTGGTCTACTCTTCCCAAGATAATTTTCTTGTATTAAGTTTTATTACTTGGGAAGTTAAGTCTTAAGGAAATTAAGGTGTGTTCCTGTTTTAAAGTTCCTGTTTTTACTTTGTAACTGGTTAAAAATTGTTATTTAGGTTATAACAATATTGTTGACACCCAAAATATATGTGTCTAGGTATATATGTGTGCATCTGAGAACTATTCTGTTTAAGCTTTGCCTAAGTGTTATGTAAAGACTTGTCTTATATCTGTTTGCCTTGACAAAGTCAATTTCTACACTGTTCCCTAAATGTATAAGAGATTTAAGGATATCCTTTGATTTTTGTTAACCCATACAGATCTGTAATTATTATTATTACTATACACTCTGGATTCTCAAGTGTACTTTAAAAGTTAAACTTCATTAAATATAAAGCTTAAGAGAACACTTTCCCAAGTTGGTGTTCTCTGGACTAAAAATTACATATTATGAGTTTTATCAAAAAATAGGCTTTAAAAACATTATTGTTTATCCAACATTGATAAGCTATTATTTTTGAGTATTATGCTATATTCCAGATTCTAAATTTTTCTTCAAAGTTAAACTTGATTAATATAAAAACATCAGTGTAATTATAAACATCAATGTAATTGTGGGGCTGTTAACTGGTTTCTTCATATTCTAAAAGTAGTCATATAAAGTCTTTTGAATATAAGGTTTAGGAGAACATCTTTACAAAACTGGTGTTCTCCAAATTAAACTTCTCTGTAACAGTGGTCTATTATAAAAATAACAAATCTAATTAAAACTTTATATGTATAAGGAGAGCAACTAAGAACAGAGTAGGGACGAAGAGCATGAGAAGAAGATTAACATTTAACAGGGATGAGAGGTGGAAGGGAAAGGGAGAGAGAAGGGAAATTGCATGGAAATGGAAGGAGACCCTCAGGGTTATACAGTGGAGGGGGTAGAGAGAGAGGAGGGGAGGGGAGGGGAGAGGTGGGGAGGGGGGAGGGTGGAGGATGGGAAAGGCAGCGGAGCACAACAGACACTAGTATGGCAATATGTAAATCAATGGATGTGTAACTGATGTGATTCTGCAATCTGTGTATGGGGTGAAGGTGGAAGTTCATAACCCACTTGAATCAAAGTGTGGAATATGATATGTCAAGAAATTTGTAATGTTTTGAACAACCAACAATAAAAAATTAAAAAAAAGAAAAAGAAAAAGAAAAGATATAAAAAGTATTGTAAAATAATAAAAAAAAACTTTATATGTGAGCTTTTAAATTCTATAATTAGATAAAAATAATCTGTCATAAATTATAAAATTTTGTGTTACTCTCTATACTGAGAGGTGACGTCAGATATACTTTTAATAGGCAATAAAGAGAGCCTGTTTTATTTAAGCTTTCACAATTTGAGATGTAAAGATATTTTTCCTCTTCCCCACAAAAGCGTTTGAGGCTCTCTTGCTTTGTTTGATTTATATTTCATATGTAATGTTAAATTATGTTAACTGATTCACATAGACTCAAAAAATTATATATAAAAACTTTATAAAGTAATATTTAAGAAAGAGACTAAGATTATTTTTAAAAATGAAACACCTTATCTAAGATTTGTCTAGAGACCACCTCACCTGAGTTAAGATCATATGCTTCTAATCACATGCGGAAAAAGATATGCTACTGTGCTTACACCAACAGGTCCTATTTGGATTCCGGTTTGGTTCATGAGACCTGTCAATCATGAGTTGACAGAAGGGACTTCACAACTCAATCCCCAAGTTTCATTTGACCTTGGATGAGGAGGATTCTGTCAAACAAAAGACAATCACTCTCCTCGAATGAGAAGGGACACCATAAGATGGCCCCAATATACCCAACCTCCAGTGAATTGGGGAGATATAAAATCATTAACAGCCTCAGTTCAACAGCTGTTGGCTCAAAGGGGGTTAAAATACACTCTGGAAAATTTTGTTACTGCTTTTTGCTAAATTTACACACAAAACTCTGTAAATGTTTTGATCCTTATGATAATGTTGTTCTGCTGTTATACCCCAGCTATGGGAAATCCAGAAAAAATCAGACTCCTTGTTCTTAGGTGGATGTTTACCAATACTGGCACTGTTTTGTTATGCTTGTTACTGTTAATGCCTACCTTATTTTTTTTGCCTCCACCAACATTAAAGAGAAAACAAATGTTATTCATCCAAAACACCATACAACAGAAAAAGGGGAGCTGTAAGGATTCTGGCTGTGGAAATGTACAAGGCAGCATTCGTCTGGTGAGGAAACTCTCAGGGTGTAACAGGCGCTGTGTTTCCCACAGTTGGAATATTCTGAAATTTTTCTCAGGAACTAGTAAGATAACTAATACATGCTCAATGCCTAACTACTATGGTAATCTCCTTCAAGAGGAGGCTCTG
Source organism: Marmota marmota marmota (assembly GCF_001458135.2). Taxonomy (NCBI): domain Eukaryota; kingdom Metazoa; phylum Chordata; class Mammalia; order Rodentia; family Sciuridae; genus Marmota; species Marmota marmota. Next base: position 10,573,060 of record NW_026000221.1, read on the forward strand.
TGCTAGAGTTTTATCAGCCTCGACCTTAATCTCAGACACTAAGCTTTTGGGAATAAAGAAAATCTCTTGTTAGATAATACAATTATGTCACTGCGCCTAAACCTGCCCATATAACAGTAACTTTTTAAATGAGCAATATGTACTAATGATGCCAATGACTTAATGTAATCTATGGATATAAATAAAGCTGGCAGCTCGGAGGAACAGCCCTTTTACTTTGGACCTGCACCTTGCTTCTGTCTCTTTTTGTTTTTCTTTACACTTCTATACATATATCAGCCAAGCCAGAATTATTCTAAGACAGTATAAACCATGATGTGAAGATCAGTAGTATATGAAAGCCAAAATAGTCCATAATCCCCCCAAAAGAATTTAGAACATGGATTTAACTAAGGTGAATATTTCATATCTGAGAGTTCATAATTCCTTTAAAAAGTTTAGCTATATTATAAATAATAAAGAGCTAACTGGACAAGAGCTAGGTTTTATATTTTGGTGCCAAACTACAATATGTTCAAACCAAAAATCATGATAAATTATCTGAAATAATATGAAATCAGTCCTATTCTAGATACTTTAGGAAGTCTGGCCAACCCTTTTTCTATCTCCTACCCCAGTTTCCTATACCTTTACCCACAAAGTCCTCTTTCCTAAGTAAGAAGCTCTTGATTCCCTACTTGGCCCTAAGCTTTGGAAAACATCCTGTCTTCCCTTACACATGACAATCTAAAAGTTCTTTTCTATTATGCTTCTGTATTTTTCTCAGCAATTAAAAATCAGTTTTTAAGAAGTAACAAAAATGTTTTCAAGGAATTTAAAGATCACTAGTTCAACCATGCAAGTAATTCAGTAATGACGAGGAGCTTGCTAGTCTTGCCATTTGTTATGTTCTTCTGAGTCCCAATAAAAATCTCCAGCCTCATACCTAGGCCTTCCTGGTTGGTAAATCTGTCTTGTTCCTTCTACCACCACAGAGCACCTCCACTAAGACCAGCCTCCTAATACTCTCATCCAGGGAACTGGGACCTCCTCAACTACTGGCTTACTCCCCCAGTACTATTCACCATAACAACCCTCCCTCTCAAGTCACCCCTGGATACCCAGTTGAACTTTCCTGGTGGTAACCACTTTGCTGGCTCACCGCTGTTATCTGTGGCTGTACTTCCTGGAGACCAAATTCTGTAAGACTTGGGAAGATTACAAACTGATGCCCCATGGAGCAAATTTAGCCCACTAACATTTGGTGTGGCATATTCAATGCTTGAAATGTTTACATTTGAATGTATTTAAGCCAGCACTCCCTACACTATCTGTCCCTTTATTAATTTGCTTTCTGCCTTGGACTTGATGTCACTGAGTTAAGATTCTTAGGGAGCAAGCCCCTCCACTCTCCCAAGCTCATCATCTTAGCTGAGTTCTACTCGGTTACTTCAACAGCATGTCTAATTTCAAATTTCAATTTTTCTAGTCTTTCAATCCCCATTGACGTCAGTAAACCCTTGTAAAATGACAACACAATCTTAGATTCTCAGAAGGAGAGATGGAGAAGGTACTCTAGAATCACTAGATACTACTCTAGAATTACTGACTTGTTTACTACAACCCTCCAAATTACAGCTATTCTCCAAAGAAATCTAAAAAGAAAGTCACCAGAAGAGGGAAGCAAAGAACAACCCAGATTTCCATGATGATGCAAATCTGATTAACTACTTATATAAGTAGTAACTGAAGTTTTGACAAATTTGAAACAACCAAGCAGGAATGTATATTGCCCAACTTCTCCATGTACAGTAGGTTCAGGGCCCTTCCAGAAAGTTATCTCAGCCTCAAGCCCACATCCTCTAAGAATTCATTCCTATATTCCTACAACATGTTAAAAATGTATGGAGTTTTGAAAAATATGTCATATCAGTTTGGGGAAAGATTTGGAGGGGGGAAAGAGTCTAGATAAGTGAAACAAAGAAGAATAAGTCCAAATGGGGTAAGAAGCAAGGAAACATGAAATAAGGAGGAAGTGGAAAAGGGAAGAAGGGAAGCAGAAACACAAACTAAGAATTTATTGAGCATATACTAGGTACTAAGTGCACACCTGATCCTTTTATAGATAGAATCTCACTTAACATTCACACCCTCTCTTAAATTCAGAGATTAAAGGTCAAAGTTGGAATGTAAAACCATTTCTTCAGCTCAAAAGTCCATGCCCTTCCATGACACCAAAACTCTCTCAAAGATGGTGTATTTTATCTGTGCAGCCAACGTTACATGAAAACTAACTCAGTAGTGATTCACATGAGTTGAATGAGTAAATTTAACTTACAGAACAATCCTGTGAGATAAATAGTATGTTTTCTCTTTTCATAGATGAGGAAACTAAGGATCAAGGAAGTAATATATTGCAAGTCCAGAGTGCTTACAAATATATTTGCAGTATAGTATCTCTTGGTATATGTCACAGACAGATGAGGTGAGATAGGCAGGGTCAGGGTTCAGCTGAAAGCACCATAGGGCTGTGCTTCAAGAGAGGGATCCACCCGCTGTTCCTTTCTCTTTTATAGGGCAAGTTAAGAGTGGACTTATAAGCAGGAGACATAAAGTCTGGGCTGGGGCACTAAATGGTCTGAGTTTAGGTGCCAGCTGTCTGGCCACACTCCTTGTTAAACTCTGTTGGAAGTTGGTTTTAGGCATAGCTCTTCTCCTGAGGAGAATGGGAACCACTGGTGCCTTAGTTGTTTCAGAGGCTACCCTTTCCAGTGGCAAGGAAAGAGGTGTCCCCAGTCCCAGCTAGTTCATCCAGACAACCTACAGAGAACTGCTAGGTTCATTTATTAGACAACCCATGTTTTTATTCACCAAAAATAGTGACAGAGGCAGAACTTGAATCTGTGTCTTTTTATCTCAGAACTCAGGCAGGAGTTGGAAAGCTGGTCTTTGATGAATGAAGAAACAGCCAAATCCCATACTGTAGCAGATTCACGTTGTTTTATGTGATTTATTTGGTATTTCAACTCTTTAAACAGCAGGTCAAACAGTAAATGGTTCTTAGTGTAAGAAACATTCAAAATACCCCAGACATAGCAGAGGAGTGGGGAGGAAGCTGTCACCAACCTGGAGGGAAAGAGGACTTCAAAAACTGGCAAAGGAATCTAGGGAAACTTTCCAATTCAATTCATTGTTTGAATTAAAGCACAGCTTCATAAATAACAGAACTCACTGTTCTTCGTCAAAAAGTCTCTATGAAGAACATTCTGTTTAAACAAATACAAGAGATCAAAGAGTATTTCCACTCTAAGAGACTTAGATCTCTCTTACTAATTTATGATGTTATTTTTATTTGTAAAATGAAGTCAACTATATGTAAGGAGTTCTATTGTGAATATTTTGTGAATAATTTCCCTGTAAGTTTTTAAAATTCCAATTAACTTTTAGACTATAATTCTTTGGTTTTTTTTTTTTAAATGAGGTCTCACTATGTTGACCAGGCTAGACTCAAGTACTCTGCGTCAGCCTCCAAAGTATAAATCATCTTTTAAAGGCAGATTGCTTTATACCAGGTATACAGATTTCCCCACTGTTATATTTACATATCTCTGTGTAGATCTAGAAAAAGACTTTTATTTTTCTTTATTCTTTAGCGAAATATTTTGTTATACATGTGAAGAACCAGTTTTTATTAAATTGGTACTGATATGAGAATGTTTCTGTTTTTATTCCTTTCTATCTAAAAAATGAACCAAAGATGACAGGAAAGAAATCAGAGGGATCTTTAATCAAGTTTTTTGCACAAATAGCTCATTTGATGGAATGATACTTCCTCCTTTTTGCCTGTGACCAAAATCAAGGCTTCAGTGTTCATTTATTCCTATATTTGACCCTTTAAGCATGGGTCTATGCATCAAGTGACACATTGCTAATGTTCATGATTCACAAAGGCCACTTAAAAACAAAACATTCATTCTGCAGATAGATTTTTCTTCCTTCCTCTTTTATTTCCTTCCTTCTCCCTTCTTTGTCTCCTTCCCTTTTTTCTTTCTTCCCATACTCTATAATTCAGCTCATGAATAAAATTAACATTAATAATAAAAGTTCTATTTTATAATAAATGGAATGTTACAATATGAGATAGTAATTTTTATCTTAATGGGTAGGTAGTGTATTTCACTTTCTACATGTGATTACTATATTGTTAATGTAACATTATGCTTTGAACCTGCATGTTGGTAGCTTCTAAAGAGCATTTCTTGGTAGCTGGGATCAGAGGGTAGGTGAGTTGGACATGTGACTTACACAGGGTTTGCCCAGAAGTACATCCTGAAACAAGAATTTAAGCATGGCGAGTTTATTTGGGAGGTGAGTCCCAGAAGCACCAAAATAAATAAATAAATAAATAAATAAATAAATGGAAAAATGTTGCAGGGAAGGGGAAAAATGGAAACCAAGACTTGGTAATCAAGGTGATTCCATCTGTGGGTAGTTAGGCATCAATCCTGCTAGATAACTCCGGCAGATGGGTAAAACTTGTTGAATACTCCCACTAAGAGCCAGGGGAGAACACAAGGATATGTTAATTTGCTTGACTATAATAATCATTTAATTTAATATGTATATCAAAATACATTAGATACCTTAAATATATACAACAAAACTTTTAAGACAATAAAACAATAGATAAATAATAAATTGTTGCACCTATAACACACAGAAATGTAATACATTTGTCAATAAGGATACAAAGGAAGTGAGTACAAAAAAGCTGTATTGGACTAAGGAAATGACTCCAGGTGGTAACTTGAATCCATAGGAATAAAAGAAGAAAACCATAAATGACAAATAATAATAAACAACATCTAAAAATATATGCTTGCTGTCTTTTCTTCTCTTAGCTTCTTTAAAAGACATAAATACTGAAGCTGATAAATTAACATATATACAGTAAGCCCTCGAGTAACCACTAAGGATGTAATAACAAAACAATAGTGGGAAAAAATCATTAATAAAATTGAAATCCAAATTAGAAAATGTTATGGTTTGAGTATGTACCCTTTGAAATTCATGATGAAATTTAATTCCCATTGTGGTAAAATGAAGAAATAGGGCCTTTTGGGAACAGATTAGGTCCCAGAAAGGGCTAATTAGGCCTTTTTTCCCTTCTGGCTTCTGCCATATGAAGACACAGTGTGGCCTCTAGAAGAAGTAACAACAAGGTACTATCTTACAAGCAGAGTGTCCTTACCTTGGACTTTTCAGACTTCAGAACTGTAAGAAATGTATTTCTGTTACTTACAGGTCACCAGTCTATAGTAATTTGTTGTAGCAGCACAAGCAAAGGCTAGAAATTATTCACATGATGCAAATGAAAGCAATAAAGAGGAACAAAACAGACAAGAAAACTAAAAGTAAATTTGCAGATCCAACTACATCAATAGTGACATTATATGTGAATGGAGGGACTAGGAATGTAGCTCAATGATAGAACTCTTGCCTTATGTGTAAGGCCCTGGGTTCAAAAATAAATAAATAAAAATAAAAACCAGTTGTATGATATTTACAGGAGAAATACTTTCAATTCACATATACAAATAAGAAAAAAATAAAAGGATATAGAAAGATAAATCATGCAAATAGCAACTACAAGAAACCTAGAGTAGCTATTACTAATATCAGACAAAATAGACTTTAAAACAAACAAAAAATAATGTTATGGAGTGCACTTAAATCATTGAATTCTATGTTCTACATGTTTTGTTTTTTCACCTTTGTTCAAACAGATTCTCAAACCCAATCAACAGCTCTAATTTCTCCTTGCTACTCAGGAGACTGCAGCAAGAAGTTCTCTAGTTCAAAACCTGTCTGGGCAACTTAGTGAGACCCTGTCTCACAATACAAAATAAAACATCCAAATTCCCTCAAAAATTCTGGGACGTGTTTCTTTGGCCTCTGGAAAAATGCCTGACCTTCAAAATTCAGCTTAAATCCAACTCTGTAAAGACTTCCCTAACCATTCTTACAGCCTTCTCCCTGACTTCTAAACACCTCTAGTCAAATTTGTCTATCATTTTTAGTGCAACGAGTATTTCCAGTTCATGAATTAGGGCCTACAAACCACCAAATAAACAAAATCTGCTTCCTTTTTCTGTTTTCCTGGTGCTGTGCTGGCAACTCCTCAGATCACTCCACTCTTTCTGGGCTCCACCCTCCTTCCCTCTTTAAAAAATGCTCCCAACTGGCAGTCACCTGGAGCACCTTTCCTTCAATTTATACTGTTCTGTCTTAAGTAGCTTTCTCCTTTTGTACATGAACTGAAAACTCATGGGACTTGTGGCATATATAACATAGCCTACTAGGCTTTATAAATATCATATTACTTTATTCCAAGAGTAATTTGCTATTTCAATCTATTGTAAACACTTAAACTTAATTATATCACCAATGATTTTTGACATGTACATTGCTAATGTTTTTACTTTGATAAGAAAAAAGATTCACATGATGTTTTGGTGTATCTCCCAGAGCTCGCCTTCAGGACCAAGGTACTCATTTTCTCCCAACTACATGTTGCGTGAGTTGCTATCATAACAAAGTACGACATTACTGAGTGGATGAAACAGCAGAAATGTATTATCTTACAATCCAAGAGGTAGAAGTCTAAGATGAATTTGCTGGCAGGACTAGACTTCCTCAGAAGGCACTAGGGAAAGATCTGTTTCAGGTTCCTCTCCTGGCTTTTGGAAATACCTTGTCTTATGGCACCATATCTCCAATCTTCATGTGGGATTCTCTCTTTATTTGTCTATGTCCATGTTTCCCCTTTTTATAAGGAAATGGTTATATTGGATTAGGGCCTGCACTAATGTCCTCATCTTAACTTGAACATCTGAAAAGATCCTATTTCCAAATAAAATCATGTTCACAGGTAGTAAGGGTTAGGACTTTAACATCTTCAACATCTTCTAGAGGGGGCCAATTCAACCCATGGTCATATGTGATTACAAGTGATTTGTGTAAAGTATTCTTTGTATCAATGAGCCTTTTTAAAACATGAAAATTCACATGACCATGCATTCCCATTCTCATTAACAATGGGTATGAAAGAAAGTTATGACCCAACAGTATTTCTATAGAAATTGCAAGAAGTCCAGTTCTTCAAGGTGTACCTAAGCTGTTTGGAGGCTTTCAGATGTTCGTGTGTGTGTGTGTGTGTGTGTGTGTGTGTGTGTATACACTCTGAACTGCATTTTGCTCTTATTTGCAAAATAGTGTTCTCACTTTTCTGTACAACTGCTTCAGCTGATGGTGGTAATGCCATCTGTCCTTACTGATACCCAAAGCTGCTGCCATTTTCTCCTTAAAGTGTCTCCACTCCTAATGAATACTGAATCCATCTTTTTGGCACAGGATATAGTTACAACATAGTTCTCATACATTGCTATCATGTTCCATTGGTATATTTATTTATCCATATGCCAATACTACATGGTCTTAATAAATGTACTTTAAATAAATCTTATTATGTAATAGGACAAGAGTTTCCATCACCATGATCTTCTCCATTTACTTTTTTCCCCTCTTTCTTCCTCAGGAGCATCATTGCTGTTACTTACATTAGTAAGTTGCATCAGTTAGATTCAACTGATCAGTTATAAGAGAAGAGTACATTAAGATTCTGATTAAAATGCCATCGGATCTATTAACTTTTCAGAAATTCAATCTTTTTGTTGTGTGGGAAATTACCTTGATGTACAGTTAGCCTAAAGGTATACTACCAGGAAAGCTATCTCGGAGGTCATAGAACAACAAGATTTAAAACTAAATTAAAATACTCAAATCATGTGGTTATTAAGTCCCTTTAAAACACACAGTGAGAAACAAATGGCAAGAGAGGAGGATAGGAAGGACCTCATTACCTGCCTCTTGTTCTGTCTTTCCTACCACAAGAGCTTTCCCCACTAATAACGTAGTAGCAAGGTACAAAGTTGAGATTTGAACAAGGAGGCCCACAAGCAGAAGGTACTGTGGACCAATAATACATACTTCTATTGGTGACTCAGGCAAGTACACCTGGCCACAACAGCAGCTTTCCAATTAGCCTATTGAATATCTTGGCTTTAATTCATGCTGATTGGATAGAGATCGTGTGAGGTCAGAATGGGTACCACTAATGAATAGTTGAACTATGACACTACAAATATTGAGTGTTTTCATATACAACATATATTTAGTGCATCCTAAATATTAAGTGTCTCTTGTATACTTAGTGTATCATGAACATTTAGATGTGTTTTGTGCCTCATGATCTTTAGTCCTCCCAACCCTTTGTATTTGTTTATACATACACATATACTACATAATTGCTTATCCATACTTAACACATCTAAAGAGTTTCATCAATCCCATTTATTTTTTTATAGCAGAAGTGAATATTCTGAAACAATACCACCAATCCACATCACACTGTTCAAGAACATTATATATTTCTTCATTTATTTTATTTAAATCCCCTTTAATATCTTTAAGTAAATTTTCTCCTTAAAGAGTTTATACATCATTTCTTAACCACTCATTCCCAAGTATCATATCTATTGTTGATATGTAAATAGATCTTATACATCTTTAACAACACCTTTACTAATATTCTATCACCCTATTCAAGTAATACATTATAGATGAGAGCATGACGATTTGAGTCAGATAAACCCAGGTATTCTACTTACTAGCTAAGCAATCTTGAACTTTTCAACTTCTCTGAAAGTTAACATTCTATTTTACAGAATAAGAGTTGTAATACCTGACCTGTGAAAAACATGCATAGTACTTGCATGAGACACGTAAGTTTATGTAAAAATAATGTGCTCAAAAAGATATCATTTAGGAAGTAAAAAGGCAAAGCAAAAAACTGGTAGAAAGTTTTTGCAATCATATGCCTGAAAAGGAACTTTTATACAGAATACATAAAGAATTCATACAATTCTACAAGAATACAAATAACAGAATATAAAATAGGCAAAAGATACAAATACACATGTTACTATAGATATAGAAATGATAAGCACAAGAAAAGATGCTTAAAATCATTAATCATCAGGAAAATACAAATTAAAACCACAATAAGATACCACTCCATACTCATAAACTGGGTGCTGTGGCCCATGCCTGTAATCCCAGCAGCTCGGGAGGATGAGGCAAGAGGATTTCGAGTTCAAAGCCAGCCTCAATAAAAGCAAGGTACTAAGCAATTCAGTGAGACCCTGTCTCTAAATAAAATACAAAATAGGGCTGTGAATGTAGCTAAGTCATTAAGTGTCCTTGAGTTCAATCCCTGGTACTAAAAAAAAAATGGCTATATATTTTTTAAAAATCATGATTCTTATTCATTACTGATGGGATATGTAATGATCAGCTCCTTTAGAAAAGTTGGGCAGCTAACTCAAAATATTAAACATATTAAAATATTAAACATAAATCTTATGATCTAACAATTCCCTTCCTAGGTACATATCCAAGAGATATGAAAACATACATCTGCACAAAACTTGGTGACTAATGTTCAAAGCAGCAACTTTTATAATACCAAAAAGGTGTAAATAATGCAAATGTCCAATGGATGAACAGATAAACTATTATATATATTCATACAATAAGATGTTATTCAGTAGCAAAGAATGTCAAACTGACACATGCTACAGCATGGATGCACCTTGGAAACATTATGCTAAGTATAAGAAGCCCGTCACAAAGAGCCAGATTTTGTATAATCCCATTTATATGAAATGTCTAGAACAGGCAAATGTATAGTATGAGACAGAAAATAGATTTGTGGTTGCTGGGGGCCAAGGGGAGAGGGAAATGTGGTCAACTGCTAAGAGGTACAGGGGATCTTTTGGGGGTAATAAAAGCTTTCTAAAGTTAGATTATAACTATGACTGCAGAATTCTGTGCAGCCAAAAACATTGAGTTGGACATAGGTACACATGGCCAAATTTTATGTTGTGCAACATATATCTCAATAAATCCCTCTTAAAAACATAATAAACCAAAAACCCCAGAGGGATGGGGATATAGCTCAGTTGGCAGAGTGCTTGCCTCACATGTACAAGGCTGTGGGTTCAATCCCTAGCACCACTAAAAAGAAAAAAAAAAAAACCCTCATCTGAGGAGGAAAAAAGTAACAAACAATTTTGAAACTATTTACTTATACAGAAAAGCAAAGAAATTATATGACTTTTTTTGGGAGGGGGGGTTGGGGGTACTGGGGATTGAACTCATGGGTACTCAACCACTGAGTCACATTCCCACCCCTATTTTGTATTTTATTTAGAGACAGGATCTCACTGAATTGCTTAGAGCCTTGCCTTTGCTGAGGCTACATTTGAACTTATGACTCTCTTGTCTCAGCCTCCCAAGCTGCTGGGATCACAGGCATGCACCACGTGCCTGGCCATATGACTCTTTTTTTCTTTAGTGTTCCCAATTACCCTTAAAACTACCATCGCTAACATATAAATTCTATTAAATGTATTTCCATTTTATAATTTTTTAAAAGATTGTTATTCTGAGATATGGCCCAGATTCTCATCCTCACTCAAGACTAGAATCATGGAGGCAGAACTCTAGAACTATCAATGATGCCTAGTTACTTAAAATTTTGAGTCAGCTGGCCTAAGAATAGAACCAACAGTGTCATCTTTTTAAAGTTCTCCATGGATCCAAGTATCCAGTCAGAACTGAGAACCATCGATGTAATAAACAGAATATGAAATTATGAAAACAAGCATTTTTTTAGGTAAAATAAAGAGTAGATATATAAGAGCTGGGAGTATAGCTCAGTGGTAGAATGCTTGCCCAGAATGTGCAAAGTCCTGGGTCTATCCCAACATCACACACACAAAAAAGGTACTTTTTAAAAATTTTATCTTATTTTTTATTATTTCTTACATCTATTACAATAGAGGAGTGCATTACATTCATAATTTTTTTGCATTACAATTCTTAATACACCTTTATACCACAATTTATCAAATCTCTATTTGTATATAAGTTATGTTGACACCAAATTCACATCTTCATACATGAATTTTGTATGATGATGATTGTCTTATTCCACTATCCTTTCTATTCCCATTCTCCCTCCCTTTTCTCCTCACCCCTATTTCCTATCTAGAGGCAATCTTCCTCCCTTGCTCTCCCTCCCAACCCCATTTTGAGTCACCCCCCCCCCTTATATCAGAGAAGACATTCGGCATTTGTTTTTTTGGAATTGGCTAACTTCACTTACATTATCTTCTCTAATGCCATCCATTTCTCTTCAAATGCCTATCTTATTATTTTTTAGTGCTGAGTAAGATTCCATTGTGTATAAATGCCACATTGTTTTATCCATTCATCCACTGAAGGACATCTAATTTCCCTCCACAGTTTAGCTATTGTGAATTGTGCTGCTATAAACATTGATGTGGCTGTGTCCCTGTAGTATGCTGTTTTTAGATCCTTTTGGTATAGCCTGAGAAGAAGAATAGCTGGGTCAAATGGTGGTTCCATTCCCAGCTTTCCAAGGAATCTCCATACTGCTTTTCATATTGGCTGAACAATTTGCAGTCCCATCAGCAATGTATGAGTGTACCTTTTTCCCAACATCCTCACCAACACTAATTGTTGTTTGTCTTCATAATGGCTGCCATTCTTACTGGGGTGAGATGACATCTTAGAGTAGTTTTGATTTGCATTTCTCTGATTGCTAGAGATGATGAGCATTTTTTCATATATTTGTTGATTGATTGCATATCCTCTTCTGAGAAGTGTCTGTTCAGGTCCTTGTCCCATTTATTGATGGATTATTTGTTTTTGTTTGGGTTTTTTTTTTTTTTTTGGTGCTTATCTTGTTCAGCTCTTTATATACCCTAGAGATTAGAGCTCTATCTGATGTGTGAGGGGTAAAAATTTGTTCCTAGGATGTAGGCTCTCTATTCACCTCACAGATTATTTCTTTTGCTGAGAAGAAACTTTTTAGTTTGAATCCATTCCATTTGTTGATTCTTGGTTTTAATTCTTGTGCTATAGGAGTCTTATGAAGGAAGTTGAGGCCTAATCCCACATGATAAAGATTAGACGCAGAGTCTCTAGACTAATATTTTTTTTAGTTGTTTACCATTATTTATTTATATGTGGTGCTGAGAATCAAAACCAGTGCCTCACACATGCTAGTCAAGTACTCTACCACTGAGCTATAACCCTAGCCCCCAAAGGTACACATTTAAGAAAAAATTTGGGTTTTGTCAGTACAATGACAAATAAAAAGTAAAATACTAAATTTTACTGCAAATCTGTTGTCTGAAGCTGTCCTGTACATTATACGTTGTAGGATGTTTAGCAATATCCCTTTAGTTACACTGATAGATAGCTAAAACTCCCGTCCCCAGCTTTTAAAATTGAATGAGAAAATGTATATAACATACATAAAAACAGTAAGTCCTCACATCCTCAAATATTGCCACATCCTCAAATAGAGCCATCTGTGGGGGGAGCCACTATGAATGATTCATGCCTTCCATCCTGAAGTGAGAGGCTTTGACCAGTCACTTACATTTCATAGTGACATGGATGTTGTCCTGGTTCAGGAAGTTGTGGGCTACTTCAGATCTTCAGATGTAGATGTGTCGCCCCATGGGTTGAATTACACTCACCTATTCCTTTGTGATACTACTCCTTTGCCCTGTTTGGGATAGAATGTTCCACCAAAACTCCCATTGTGTGTCCCCTTCTCTTGCTCTGACTTTGGGTGTGGCCTTCCTAGATATTAGTCAACCTGCTGATAGCAGACATCATGAAGTTAGACTCAACCCCCTGAAACCTGACCCCTTGCCTCATTTGAATGGCTTCTCCTCAGTAAAAGAGTTCAGCACGTGCACTCTCATTCTCTCTCTTTCTGCAGACCCTTAAGGTCAGAGGAGGTGTCACAGGACCCCAAAGAAAAAGGTATTTGTCTGTCTCTGTGTGGTTATTTTGTGCAGCCCAGTTCACCTGGAGTGACCCTGAGTGTGACAATTTCACAAAAACAATAGCAAAATAAAATTCATTTCTCTACAGGTAAAGAATCCTTGTATCAAGCCTCATAAAATTTTCCCCTTTTTCTCACTCTCCAAGTGCAGACTTCTAGTACATAAACTCAAATAATCTTTATCTAATATTTCAAAATATAAAGATTCACAAAAATAATCCAAAGAAGTCTTTTCCCATGGGAGAGAATTCACTTAATAACATATCCTATTAATCATCTTAATAATTCTTTACATTTATTTAGAGTGTCTAGAATTATAAAAAATATTTTTTTTTCTTTCTAAAGACAAAATATTCCCAAATATTAAAAAGCTGAACATCACAGATTTTTCTTCTAATTCACTTACTTTCTACATTTCAGCCCACAATACTTTGCAATCCTAAGCACGCTTAACTTCTGGAGAGAAATTCCAAACCCACTAAATTTCTAAAAAATCGCCCTGGAGTCCTCCACAGGCCACCAATTGTTGCGTTCAACTGCAAGTGAACTGGGCTGCACAAAATAACCACACAGAGACAGACAAATACCTTTTTCTTTGGGGTCCTGTGATTCCTCCTCTGACCTTAAGGATCTGAAGAAAGAGAGAGTGAGAGTGCACATGCTGAACCCTTTTACTGAGGAGAAGCCATTCAAATGAGGCAAGGGGTCAGGTTTCAGGGTGTTGAGTCTAGCTTCATGATGTCTGATATCAGCAGATTGTCTGACATCTAGGAAGGCCACACTCAAAGTCAGAGCAAGAGAAGGGGACACACAATGGGAGTTTCTGTAGAACATTCTATCCCAAACAGGGCAAAGGGGTAGTATCACAAAGGAATAGGTGAGTGTAATTCAACCCATGGGGTGACACATCTACATCTGAAGACATGCCCTCAACTTCCTGAACTAGGACTACATCCAGGTCACTATGAAATGTAGTGACTGGTCAAAGCCTCTCACTTCAGGATGGAAGGCACAAATCATTCAGAGGAGCTCCCCACACATCTGTTCATCTTCATAACTGAAGTTTTATATTTTATAAACCTAGAATCTATTATTTTAATCAGACTTGAAAAATTTTTCCAGTGTATAATATCTAGCTTTCAAGCATAAAATGCAGAATAAAGTTTACAACTTTATTGATGACTTCAAATTATCATTATGAATTATTGAAACTTCAATAAAAGGGGAAAAGAAATATATACTCACAGCATGCCTACAGAGTTCTCGGCAATTTATATCATCATGGAACTAAATTCTGATAATAGCTATTTTAGGTAGATACTATTATCCCCATCTTTTAAGGGACCAAGTTGAATTTGTAGAGAATTTTTCTAAAGTTAAGTCATTGCTAATACTGGCTAGCTGATTCCAAAGCACATGTCCTATTTGCCACCCCAGGCAGCTACATAATAAATCACTTAGAATAAATAATATATGTGGAGCTATTTGCCCTGCATTAAATGGCCCAGACCACTGTGCTTCTTGTGTTTATGGATCTGGTTATGCTCTGCTGAGGACTTATATGGCATATTATTCATTTCCTAGGTAGGAGCCACTTTTCTCTGTAGCCCATCCCCTAGCTTGGTCCTTGCCCAGAATCTATTTGCTCAGGTCTTGGGTAGCCTTGTGGTTTAAAAGATGCAGAACCTCTCCCAACCCTAGTGATCTTGAAGGGTGTCAATTATGATCATTCCATTTCCCTTGCCAGTAATTGGTTTGGGCATGAATATGTGAGACAATTTTGGTCAATGTGACATGACAGGAAGCCTGCTTGGGGGCATCCAGCAGAAATTTCTCCTAGCTGATAAAAATAGACCCAAAGAAGAAAATGACTCCTTTTCTTCAAACTGATGACACATTATCTTATATCATCTTATGGTCATAAGGAAACAAGCCTCAGAACAAGAACCAACAGGCAGAAGATAACAGTGAAAAATAGAAAAGCTTAAACTCCCATGTGATTGCACTTATATGAAATACCTAGAACTGGGAAATCCATAGAGAAAGAAAGTAGAGGTCATCATGGGTGAGGGGGAAAGGGGATGAAGATTTCTCACTTCATGGGTACAAAGTTTCCATTAGGGGTGATAAAAGTTTTTGGAAACAGTAGTGATAATTGCACCACAAATGAATATGTAGTTAATACATTTGCATGTACTGTAATTAATACATTTGAATAAAAATGGTTAAAACAACAAAAAAAGAAATTATTGAAATGAATACATTGTACCTTCCTAGAAGGTATAGTCTAGTCACAGAGATGGTGCTTTTGTTTTATTTTGTTTTGGTCTCTCATACTTGACACCATGTAGTATCTTACATGTGTTTTAACAAGTGAAAAACATTTGAAAAAAATAAAAATTCAGCAAATTAAAAAACAATTGAGAGAATCTTATTTTTTTTTCTTTTTTTGCCCTGTAAAGTTTTTTTAGATACAGTCCTATCTCAAGACAAAAAAAAAAAAAAGTTGGAACTGACTGCTTCATTTCTATGGGAAACAGCAATGAATGAGACAAGATAGCTGGTGTTTATTAGTATGCCAATTTTTCAGAACACTGAAAAACATTCTTTTGTTCATTAAAAGGTATGTCACTCAGGAAGCAGGTGGCAAAAATGTTTATCTTGCTTCTGAATTCCTCCTTCAGGTCTGCTGATGTGGTACCACCAAAAGTTCAACTATGACCAAATCTAGTAGTCAAGTTGTTTTGGGTACTTTGGGTGCTGGGTAACTCTAGCATTCCTGGTTATATCATTTTTGCTTTTACTTTTTTCCCCTTTCTCTTGGAAGCTTAAAGAGTTCTTTTACCTAAAGGTATATTAACATGAGAATTTCTGTCATTGGCCACAAAGTTTTGGGATCTATCAATGGATAATTAGCAGAACCTGTCCATTCTTACAACCTACATATCTGTGCTTCCCTAATAAGTTGGAAAATAGTAAGTACAAAATATTGTTGTATCAATGAATAAATTGATGCTGTATGATCCAAATAAATTTTTACTGACATATTCATGTATTCATTTTTCATTGCCACTGAAACACTTTTTCTTAAAAAAGTAAATAGTTATATGGCTGGGGTTGTAGCTCAGCAGTGGCACACTTGCCTGTCATGCATGAGGCACTGGGTTCGATTACCACCACCACATATAAATACATAAAATACCAGTCCATTGACAACTTAAAAAAAATCTTTAAAAAAGAAAATAGTTTAAAAAAAGTAAGTAGACAATTACAATAAGGAAGTTTAGATGTTATGCTAGAGGTATACCCAGGTTATTGTGGAAGAACAGAATAGTGACTTTTTAAAATCGTGTTTTTCATGCAGAGGAAATAACATTTTCAAAGGAACATTTTCAAAGGTGATATAACTATCACCTATTGTGGATAGACTGAAAATCCTATTCTGGCGTATTCAGTCACATCTCCCCTCTCCTTCCAAGATTATTTCTCAGGACCATTCTTCTGGTTATGTTAATCTTTCAAGTGTACATTGGCATTTTAGCTCTGGAAGCAAAATAGGAATGGTTACAGGATAGAAAGAACAAATGGGCAATAATTAGCCAAGAACAAGTTGAAATGCTGAGATAACCAACCCATGGGGTAAAGAAAATACAGGAGCAAAAAGAGTAAAGATTACAAGGGCCAGTTGATATTGAAGGGAAAGAAAATACACAACCCCAAACAGACTTAAAATAGTAGAGGTATATTAAGAGAAAGCCTGTAAGTTTTAGACTTTAATTTCTATCTAAATCACTACTTTCCTTATTGATAATTACTTTCTTATATAGTTAATATGAATGAATTTGTTCTTCAAAACTCAAAAAGTGTGGTGAGACCAGCTCTTCCAATATGCATTCCCTCTGATCCTGTTTGAGTAAGATTCTTCTCTTCCCGCCCCACACCCTCAAACATGCTCTACCTCTATTCTATCTTATATGCCATTTACCTTTGATGAAGCTCCTTTTCTTCTCTCCAGTTAGTCAGTGAACTGATATTTTGGGCCTGAATAAAGTGCTAGACATTTTGCTAGATTCTGGAGATACAAAGATGACTCATACTTGGTTCTTTCCTTCAAAGTTGGAAACAACCTAAATGTCCAACAGTGGAGACATGGTTAAAATAATTATGGTATGCCTGAAAAAGAGATTTCCATAGTCCTTAAAAATCATTTTACCAAGAATGCCTAAATAATATGAAGAAACTCACACAACCTAATGGCAAATGACAAAAAGCTAGTCTGGATACTGATATAGAAAATGGGCTTTATGCCTTGAGTCAAATCAAACTTGGTGCAGAGCTGCCCACACACTTTCTAAATGTAGGACCTTGAGCAAATTACAAAAACTTTCTGACATTCAGTTTCCTCATATGTAAGATGGCAGTAATAATAGTAACTACTTTTATGAGGTCCTGGTGATGAGTAAAAGAGAATATTAATGCAAAGTGTGTGGCCTGATGCCAGCTCTTTGTAAGCAGTCCACAACAGCTACCCAGTGTGAGTGAGTTATGGTATACTAACAAAATAAATATATGCATTGTTTATACACAGATTTTAAAAGGAAAATGTAAATAGTAAATAGTGATGGGTAACTTTTATTAGCTTTCTTATCCTTTATATATTTTCTACAATTCTTTATCCTTAAAAAGGAAAAAGAAGAGTCATTTGAAACAGGTTATTTTCCAGTTTGATTTTTAAAAAAATCTATTATAACACATTATAATTAATAAAATTAGAATTAGATTCTATTGTAGCTTGAATTATTATGCCATTTAACTTATTCTTAAATATTTAATCCTATCTCAGAAATTAGCAAATATTAAAACATCAAGAGGGATGTGGAACTACTATTAGAAAATAAAAAATACCAGCATATGCTTAGATATGAAGTCCTGCTTTAAATGAACAGTTTTAAATTTAAATTTGCTGAGATTATTAGGTGTGTTTGTGTGTATGTGTATGTGTCCATTTAGGAATTATTATTGTAGCAACAGAATTTGGCTTACTATACAATAAAATCAGTGTTGATATTGGGTAAAGAGGTGGAAAAAAAATTTTTCTAGTCCCTTGAGCAGATCAGATATAACTAACACCAAAGCTTGTATAGAAAAAAATCATATTCTGCTTATTCAGAATTGAATCATGAACATAGAGAAAAACAATATAGCCTCAAAAAAATGTGGAACACTTAACCAGATATGGTGGTACTCACCTGTAATTCCAGCGGCTCAGGAGGCAGAGGCAGGAGGATTGAGAGTTCAAAGCCAGTCTCAGCAACATCAAGGAGCTAAGCAACTCAGTGAGACCCTGTTTCTAAATAAAATACAAAATAGAGCTGGGGATGTAGCTCAGTGTTTGAGCGCCCCTGGGATCAATTCTGGTACCAATAAATAAATAAATAAATAAGGGCTGGCAATGTGGCTTAGTGGTTAAGTGCCCTGGATTCAATCCGTGGTGCCAAATAAATAAATAAATAAATAAAGGAATACTTAAATATTCATTAATATTTATTCTCATTTAAATATAAGAAACTAAACATGAATTTTTAAATTCACTGGCTTTTCCTATTATTATAATGTAATACAGAAACCTTCCTTACAGATCTATACTCTTTTAAAATAAATGGCTACTTTGTGCTATTTTTTTGGTAGGACAAATGTTGCAGGAAATGAGTATATAAAATAAGAAACAGGAAGTATGGGTGGTTAACAATGGGTTTAATTTTTCTCCTTACTTCCACACAAACACCTGCAGAGTTTTTCAAATACTGTACATGCGCTAATAATTCCCAAATTTACAAGTACTGAAAATGTCATTTCTCTTTTTTCCCTGCCTTCTATTTCTTTTTCAAATTTCAGCCTAAATGTCAATTCCCCAGAGAATCTCTTTCCTAAGATTTAAGACTAAGTCACTTGTAAGAGAAGGACCCTTTTGGCCTTGATCCTCAGTAAGAAATATGTTCCGTAGCATGACCTGGTACACATGCAAATAATCATTCTTAAACAAATATTTATTCCTATGTAGCCAGTCACTATAATAAAGCACTAAGTATTCTAAGTGAATAAAATAGATTTAAAACTTTGGCCCTGATAGAGCTTACATTTTGGTGATCTTCTTTCTGCCTTTGCCTCCCTTAAAACTAGACTCAATCAGGCAGCTGGCCAGACAGATCCTAAGTCAGATCATGCCACTCTTTTATTCAATACCATCTAACAACTTCCTATTTCATTCAGTCAAAACCAAAGGCCCACCGTGAACTGTAAGGCCTTATATGATCTGCTCCCCCAAATTAGCTTTCTTTCCTTAGTACTTACTGTTCTTCCAGCCTTTCCCCTTCATTCATATTGGCCTTCATTTTCTTCAAACAGGCCAGGTGCACTCAGGAACTTTGCACTGGATATTCCTTATGCCTGGAGTATATCTTCTCCATAGATCTCTATGACTCACTCCCTTATTTCCTTGAAATCTTTAATAAAAGGCACTTTGCCATCGAGGCTACCCTTTGTAAAATTTAAACATCCATCCCTGACATTTTATATATTTCTCCTTGCCTTTTGTTTTCCAGTTTCTTGTTACATTCTAATATGTTCTACATTTTATTAATTTATCTTATTTATTAGCTATCTTTCCCTTAGATTTGCATTAGTTTATTCACTGATAACAAATTGAAATAAAGCTTTCACAAAAGAATTCTTATTCTCTTATTTTCTGTTCTTGTCTTTTGTTAAAAATGCTTATATTAGCCAGGCAAGGTGGCCTAAGCCTGTAATCCCAGCTACTTGGGAGGCTAAAGCAGAAAGATGACAAATTCGCAGCCAGCCTGGGCAAGGTAACAAGACCCTGTCTCAAAAAGAAAAATAAAAAAGGGCTGGGGATGTAGGGGATGTAGCTCAGTGGTAGAGTGCCCCTGGGTTCAATCCCCACTACTTCACTCAGGGGGTGGGGGTGGGGGTTGCAGGAGAAATGCTGATCTTAAGCCACTAGATTGATTACATAACCCACTTATGGATCATAATCCACAGTTTTAAATTACACTATTTTAATGAATGCTTTCATTGTATCTTACACATTTGTTTCACAGCATATCGTGAGTCTGTGTGTGTCTGTGTTTGTGTGTGTATGTGCGCGCGCACGCACTTATTCTTTGTCATACTGTGAGTGCCATGAGAGGATGAAGAGTCAGGGCTGTCATACTTACATTTCCAGTACTAAGCATACTACTGTAACAAACCCAAGTCATGCGAAAGCAGAAGTCAAAAGGGAGCAGTAACTGTAAGCAGAAGTCAGTCACCAGGTCAATGATGAACAGAAACTCAGAGGGAAGTAATAAACATGATCTATGAGAGAGGAACAGAGCTGGAGTTCCAGCTCTAAATCCAAGACTTTATTTATTTATTTATTTATTTTTATTTTTTTATTTTAATTTTTTATTGTTGGTTGTTCAAAACATTACACAGTTCTTGACATATCATATTTCACACTTTGATTCAAGTGGGTTATGAACTCCCATTTTTACCCCGTATACAAATTGCAGAATCATATCAGTTACACATCCATTGATTTACATGTTGCCATACTAGTGTCTGTTGTATTCTGCTGCCTTTCCTATCCTCTACTATCCCCCCTCCCCTCCCCTCCCCTCCCCTCTTCTCTCTCTACCC
>NW_026000221.1:10593861-10654194 GCF_001458135.2 Marmota marmota marmota
AAAAAAAAAAAAAAAAAAAAAAAAAAAAAATCAGAGCTGAAATCAATGAACTTTACAATAAAAAAAAATATAAAAAAGGATCATAGAAACATAGAGTTGGTTTTTTGAAAAGAAAAGCAAGATTGATAAGGTCTTAGCCAAACCAAAAGAAATGGGGAGAAAAACCAAATAAATAAAATCAGAGATCAAAAAGAAGAAATCACCACAGGCATCGTAGAAATCCAGTGGATCATTAGGAATATTTTGGAAATCTATACTCTGATAAATTGGAAAACCTAGGAAAAAAAATGGATACATTTCTAGACAAATACAATCTGCCAAAACTAAATCAAGAGGACATGGAAAATCTAAACAGTCCAATAACTTACAATGAGATACAAGTGTCAATAAAAAGACTTTCAACGATGAAAAGCCCAGGACCAGATAGATTCTCAGCTGAATTCTACCAAACCTTTAAAGAAAAACTAATGCCAATACTCCTCAAATTCGTCCATGAAATAGAAAGTGATGGAACACTTCTAAATTCATTCTATGAAGCCAGTATAACATTCATACCAAAACCAAATAAGGACACATCAGGAAAGAATATGACAGAACAATGCCCCTGATGAACTTAGATGCAAAAATACTTAATAAAATATTAGCAAATCATGTTCAACAACATAATAAGAAGATTGTACACCACGAAGAAGTTGGTTTTATTCCAGAGATGCAAAGATATACACAAATCAATAAACATAATTAATCACATTAACAGAATTAAGGACAAAAATCACTTAGTAATCTCAATATCAGAGAAGGCCTTTAACAAAATTCAACACTCATTCATGGTAAAAACACTGAAGAAACTAGAGAAGAAGGAACCTACCGCAACATTATAAAGGCTATAAATGAAAACCCAAAGCCACCCTCATAGTAAAAGGGGAAAAACTGAAAGCATTTCCTTTAAAATCTGGAACAAGACAAGGATGTTCACTCTCACCATTGCTACCTAATATAGTGCTAAAAAATTCTAGGTGGATCAACTGAGCAAGAAAAGGAAATAAAAGAGATAAAAATAGGAAAGGAAGAAGTTAAATTATCACTGTCCACAGATGATATGATCCTATACCTAGAAAATCCTAAACACTAATACAAATTTAGCAAAGTAGCAGGTTACAAAATCAACATACAAAAATCAATAGCTTTCCTACATACCAACAATGAATCTGCTGAGAATGAAATGAGGAAAATAATTTCATTCACAGTAGCCTCAAAAAATAAATAAATAAAATACCTAGGAATAAATCTAACCAAGGATGTAAAAGACTTACATAATGAAAATTGAATAACATTGAAGAAAGAAATTAAAACCTCAGAAGATGGAAAAATTTGCCATGTTCATGGATAGGCAAAAATAAAATTGTTAAAATAACTATACTACCAAAAACAATTACAGATTCAATGCAAGCCCCATCAATACCAATGAACACAGAACAAGAAAAAAAATTCCTAAAATTATTTGGAAGAATAAAAGACCCAAAATAGCCAAAGTAATTCTAAGCCAAAAAAGCAATGCTGGGAAGGCTGGGGATGTGGCTCAGCGGTAGAGCACTTGCCTCACACATTGAAGCCCTGGGTTTGGGCCTCAACACTGCAAAAAATTAATGAATAAATAAATAAAAAGCAAAGCTGGAGATAGCACAATTCCTGACTTCAAATTGTGCTACAAAGGCGTAGTAACAAAAACTGTATGGTACTGGCATAAAACAGATACATAGACCACTGGTACAAAATAGAAGACACAGAGTCAAACCCAAACATCTAAAATGATCTGTTCCTTGACCAAGTTGTCAAAAATCTGCATTAGAGAACAGACAGATTTTTAACAACGGTGCTGGGGAAACTGGTTATTCTTAAGTAGAAGAATGAAATTAACCCTTATTTCTTACCCTGTACAAAAATGAACACAAAATGGATCAAACACCTAGGAATTAGACCAAAAACTATGCAACTTCTAATACAAAGTACAGAGTCAACACTCCAGCATATAGGCACAGGCAACAATTTTCTTAATAGGACCCCTAAAGATCAGGAAATAATGCCAAGAGTTAATAAATGGACCAGCATCAAATTAAAAGGCTTCTGCACAGCAAAGGAAACAATTAGGAAGATGAAGAAAGAATATAGAGAATGGGAGAAAATCTTTGCTAGCTACTCTTCTAACAAAAGAATATCTAGATGTGTAAAGAACTCAAAAAACTTTACACCAAAATATCAAATAACCCAATTAATAAATAGACAAATGAATTAAAGACAATTATCAAAAGAAGAAATACAAATGGCCAAAAAATAAATGAAAAGTCTTCAACATCATTAGAAATTAGGGAAATGCAAATAAATATTTCGCTGAGATTTCATCTTATACCAGTCAGAATGGCAATCATCAAGAATACAAATAATACCAATCTCAAAAAACCAAAGGCCAAATGTTCTCTCCAATAAGTGAATGCTGATCAATAATGGCAGGGTGGGACAGGATATGGGAAGAATGGAGGAATTTTGATTGGGCAAAGGGGAAGAAGGGGAAGGGAGGAGGTGTGGGGGAAGGAAACATGATGGAATGAGATGGACATCATTACCCTAGGTACATGAATGACTGCACATATGGTATGACTGACTCTACATTGGATACAACCAGAGAAATGAAAAGTTTTGCTCCATTTGTGTATGATGAATCAAAATGAATTTTGCTATCATGTATACCTAATTAGAACAAATGAATTAATTAAAAGAATAACAATAAATAAAAATAAATAATAATAATAAATAATATATAATAAATAATTATATTATTTAAATAAATAATTTATTATATATTATAATAAATGTATATACATAATCAATAATAATAATAAATAAAATAATAATAAATGCCAGAGAGAATGTGGAGAAAAAGGAACACTTTTACATGTTGGGAGGACTGTAAATTAATACTTCACTATACAACCACTATGGAAATTAGCATGGAGGTGCCTCAAAAGACTAGGCATGGAACCACCATATAACCAAGCTGTATCACTCCTCCATATTTATCTTAAAGAATTAAAGTGATCATACTATAGTGTAACATGCATACCCATGTTTATAGCAGCACAACTCACAATAGCAAAACTATTGATCCAGCTTAGGTGTCCATTATTGGATGAATGGATAAAGAACATATGGTATATGTACACAGTGTAATTTAATTTTCCATAAGGAAAAACGATATCGTGTCATTTGCAGGAAAATGAATAAAACTAGAGACCATTATGTTAAGTGAAATAAGTCAAACTCAGAAAATCAAAGGTCATATGTTTTCTCTCCTTTGTGGAAGCTGGAGATGAAAAAGGAAAAGAAAGGTGGAGTTCGATCTCATGAAAATCAAAGGGAAATCAGTAGAGGAAAGGGACCAAGGGGTGGAAGGTGGGGGAGAAACTGGAAAAGTCCTAGGGAGTTGTATTGGCCAGATTGTATTGTTATGGTATGTGCATATAAGAGAATATGTAACAATAAATCCCAGCATTATGTGCAACTATAAAAATTTAAAGTAAAAAATAAATCCCAGCATTGGAGGGAAAAATAACTATAAAATTTGACCATTTAGATGATCCTACCTGATTTACCAGATCTAACATTGGAGATGACAGAAAAAAATTCAAGTAGAAATAGTGTTCTTATGTTTAATCTAACTACTTATACAGACACAGACATGCAAGTATTTTATTTACTTTTGGTATATTTTATACATGTAAATTATTTTACATATGCAAATTTCCTTAGCAGTAACAGATTTAGCCATAAAGCCAATAAACTTTACATTTCAGTACTTCTCATTGACTTGGGCCCCTTCTAAAAATGAACCTAATTTTGTCCTTTTTTTGTTTTGGTACAAGAGATTGAACTCAGGGGCACTCAACCACTGAACCACATCCACAGCCCTATTTTATTGTATTTTTCCATTATTTTTAAGAGGGCGTCCCCCCCAAATGTATGTAATTCATGCCCCCATAAAATCTGGATTGGCCCATGCCTTCAGGAATATTATCGATTGTAATGGTTGATTCAAGATCAAGTTGGGAGTTTTAAGAACTCAG
Source organism: Marmota marmota marmota (assembly GCF_001458135.2). NCBI lineage: Eukaryota > Metazoa > Chordata > Mammalia > Rodentia > Sciuridae > Marmota > Marmota marmota. The sequence goes on from NW_026000221.1 coordinate 10,597,980, forward strand.
GTCTAAAGAGCAGTCCTCGCTTTCATGAGCCCCAACAATTAGGTTACAAGTTGAAGAGTTGCAGCTGTAACATTTAAAGAAAGAAAGAAGAAAAAAAAACAGCCACTTTTGCTTCCCTCTTCTTACCTACTGAAGAGGATAAATCAGGGCTCTTAGGAAAACATGAAAGAAGATGAAGAACCATAGTATAGCAAGTGAATATGGAAGTAATTGCTCATAGTCCCCAAAAACTGTGTAAAAAATATACTTTGTAATCATTATTTGACTTGTAATTTATATAGATCTTTAGTAAATCCTGATTAGAAATGTAACAGACAAACTGGAAATCTGGATGTAGAGGTGTGACGTAAAACTAGATATTCACATTAGTTTTCAAGATCATACTTATAAAAAAAAACTATAAGAAACAAAAATGGATCTGGAGATAATAGGAAAATATCTATAGTACACCCTTCCCAGTAAACACCAGGCAGAACATCCCCCAAAGAGTTTGGATCTAGTAGAACTTCTAGAGAGATTGCCCCACTCTAAAATGCCCTCGGATCCAATAGAATTACATTCTTTTCAGAACTGTTTCATATGGTTAAAAAGTGGTATTAAAGAATTTTCAACTAGTGAGAATTAGAACTAAAGGGATGCTTAGAAGCCTGATCTTCTTTATTTGCATAAAAATTTCCTTTAAAAAGTTCATTTGCTTAATATCACATAATCACAAACTAACCCCAAAGACTGGTAATAACTCATTCATTGCATTTTGTGTATGATTTTACTGCCCCTGCAATTTAGAAAATTAAAATCTTCATGTATTAATTCTGCTTGCCTATGGCTTTATACTCTCCATATTAGAAAATAATTTCTCATACTAAAAGAAAAACAATCTCTTCCTCCTAGTTTAGAAGCATTAAATTTGGCTGGCCAATGACTTAACATAATATTGATTAATTATAATAGAAGTATAAAAGGAAATACAAATTATTATTACACTTAAAATTACCAAAAATTCCAGGAGATAGATTATATATTTTTAAATAATCATTACCTGTACAACATTTTTGCTATTAAAATGTAAGATAAGAGTTTATTAAAATTGTAAATCCCTTAGTTGCAAGAAATTAGAATACATATTTTTTAAAGTTGCCAGCCATAAATCTTTAGTCCTCACACATCAGATAGAGCACTAATCTCTAGGGTATATAAAGAACTCAAAAAGCTAAGCACCAAAACCACAAATAACCCAACCAATAATAAATGGGCCAAGGACCTGAACAGACACTTCTCAGAAGATGATATACAATCAATCAACAGATATATGAAAAAATGTTCAACATCTCTAGCAACTAGAGAAATGCAAATCAAAACTACTCAAAGATTTCATCTCACTCCAGTCAGAATGGCAACTATTATGAAGACAAACAACAATTTGTGTTGGTGAGGATGCGGGGGGAAAAGGTACACTCATACATTGCTGGTGGGGCTGCAAATTGGTGCAGCCAATATGGAAAGCAGTATGGACATTTCTTGGAAAATTGGGAATGGAACCACCATTTGACCCAGCTCTCTCTCTCCTCGGTCTATACCCAAAGGACTTAAAAACAGAGTACTACAAGAACACAGCCACACCAATGTTTATAGCAGCACAATTCACAATAGCTAAATTGTGGAGCCAACGTAGATGACCTTCAATAGATGAATGGATAAAAAAAAAATGTGGCATATATACACAATGGAATATTACTCAGCAATAGAGAATAAAATCATGGTGTTTGCAGGTAAATGGATGGAGTTAGAAAAAATAATGCTAAGTAAAGTTAGCCAATTCCAAAAAATCAAATGCCGAATGTTTTCTCTGATATAAGGAACCTGATTCATAGTGGGTAGGGAGGGGGAGCATGGGAAGAATAGATGAACTCTAGATAGGGCAGAGAGGTGGGAGGGGAAGGGAGAGGGCCTGGGGTTAGAAATAGTGATGGAATGTGATGACATCATTATCCAAAGTACATGTATGAAGTCACAAATGGTGTGAATATACTTTGTATACAACCAGAGATACAAAAAATTGTGCTCTATGTGTGTAATAAGAATTGTGTTGCATTCTGCTGTCATATATAAATTTTTTTAATTTATTATATTAATTAGAAAAAGAAATTAAAAAAAAATTTGTCAGCCATGCCCAGATGAGCCTGGAACATTTTCTGTTATCATAAAGCAGGAAATACTGAAAACAAACTAACCGACAAGCAAAAACCAAGGATGCAGTTATGTCAAAGTGAACTTAGAGCCAACTAATAGAACACTCAATGTTGTAAAAATGTAAACCACAAAATGAAGTAATATTGAGTTATAAGCCCATGTACAAAGTAAAAATCAGGAAGAGCATGGTTGTGCATGTCTGTAATCCCAGTGACTTGGGAGACTGAGGAAGGAAAATCACAAGTTCAATATCCATCTGTACAACTTAGTGAGAATTTGTTTCAAAATAAAATGGAAAGAGCTGGGATCATAGCTTAGTGGCAGGGCACTTGCCTCGTATGTGCCAGGCCCTGAGTTTGATCCCCAATATTGCCAAAGAAAAAGAAAAGAATCTATGAGTCTGTGCCAATATAAACAAATTATTGAATAATTAAATCGCTGAGAGAAAAGAGGTGAATCTCCCATGCCAGTACTCCTCAAAACTTTCAAGGTCATCCAAAACAAGGAAATATCTGAGAAAATGTCATAGCCAAGAACCTAAAAACACATAATCTAAAGGTAATGGGATATATTTAATGAAATCTTGGGACAGAAAAAGGACATTAGGTAAAACTAAGAAATCTGAATAAATCACGGCCGTTAGTTAACAAAGTATCAATATTGCTTCAATAATTTTAACGAATTAATTTACACTAACATAAGTTAATAATAAGAGAACCTAGCCGTGGAATATATGAAAATGTACACTCTTACATTTTCCTTAAATCTAAAATTGTTCTAAAAAATCCCAGTTTATTTTAAAGTTTTTAGTAATTCTAATATAATCATATCATTTATACATTTCATCATGCTTTCTGTTTTTTCAGTGTAGTTTTAGGAAGTGAACACTGTTAGTCTTAGAGAATTTATGCTGCAGACAGCTTTAATTCTACTTAACCAAAGTGGAATAAGCAACTTATTTAATTAATTTAATTTATGGCAGGCTCTGGATATTGTTTGGATTTTTTAATTAGAGAATAATTTTAAATTAAATCCAATACCAAATGTTTCTTTCAATTTGTTTTATTTAACCTAATTATTGGAAGCATACAAAAGCCATAAAACTTTTTTAAAAATGTTTTTATTGGTGCATAATAGTTATACAAAATAGCAGATTTCAATGAAGCAAATTTGTAGATTAACATAACACAATTTGATCAGTATTATTCCCGAGTACCTCCCTTTGCTTTTCCCCTTGCTGCTCCTGATCCCCTTCCTACTGGTCTCCTTTCTGTATTCATGAGATCTCTTTTGTTCCCTTTTTTTTCTCCTTAGCTTCCACATATAAAAGAAAACATACAACCCTTGACTTTCTGAACCCAACTTATTTAATGTGATGCTCTACAGTTCTATATATATTCCCGCAAATTATTTAATTTAATTCTTTATGCTGGAATAAAACACCATTGTGTAAATAAACCCCACTTTCTTTATCCATTCACCTGTTGATAGACACCTAAGCTAGTTTCATAATTTGGTTATTATGAGTTGTACTGCTACAAACATGGGTATACACATATCTCTATGGTATGTTGACTTTAGTTCTTTTTGGTAAATTCTGAGGAGTTGTATAGCAGGATCATATAATAGTTCTGAGAACCTAGGAGATTCCTAGTCTTTTAAGGAACTTCCATACTGATTTCCTTACTGGCTGTGCTAATTTACGTTACTATCAACATTGTAGAAGACCTCCTTTTTTTCCCACATCCTTGTCAGCGTTTATTGTTATTTGTAGTCCTGATGATTGCCATTCTAACCAGAGTAAGATGAAATCTCAGTGTGGGGTGTTTGTTTGTTTTGGTACTGGGGATTGAACTCAGAGGTATTTGACCACTGAGCCACATCCCCAGCCCTATTTTGTATTTTACTTAGAGACAGGATCTCACTGAGTTGCTCAGGGCCTCGCTAAGTTGCTGAGACAGGTTTTGAACTCATGATCCTCCTGTTTTAGCCTCCTGAGCCGCTCAGATTACAGGCTTGCGCCACCACACGCCTGGCTCAGTGTGTTATTGATATGCATTTCCCTAATCTTTAAAGATATTAAACATTTTTATGTTTATATTGACTTTTTATTGAGATATTTCATTTTTAAAAAAAGAAACAAGGGCTGAGAATGTAGCATAATTGAGGAGTGCTTGCTTGGCATATGCATGGCCCAGAGTTCAATTCCCATTACCACCTCCAAGACAACAAATATTTCATTTAGAAGGGAGGTGGGATTTTTATCCTCCATATAGTTATTCCAATTCCTAGCTCAGTGAACCCAGTACTCCACAATACTCCAGCTATTCAGGAGACTGAAGCAGGAGGATCTCAAGTTCAAGGGCAGCCTGGGCAAACTAGTAATACTCTGTCTTAAAATTTAAAAAAAAAAACAATTTATAAAAGGTTGGGAGTGTACTTCAGTGATCAAGCACTTACCTAGCAGGTCTGAGGCCCTCTGTTCAATCCCTAATATGGGGGGAAAATGTAAATAAGTTATTCCAGAATTGATCTATAAAATATGTCTGAATTTTTATAAAACTGTATGTTAAAATTAGACTCTAATCTTGCAAAATTCTATTATCTATGCATTCAAACATTTCACAAGTACCTTATGGTACATTTATAGTGACATTTTCTAAATGTAAGAAGCAGATGACTCAAGTAAATTATACCAGATTCTCCATGAGTCAGAGGTAGAACTGTTCCATTGAGTCATTACCTATCAGTCGGAAATTGTCAGGAGAATTATTTAAACATAATCTGAAATCATAGTAAGGAAATAAAATAGTCCTTTTCCTACTAGCTTTCAACGTAGTAGGTTTGAAAACAAATTTGTGGAGTCAAAAACTAAAGACATTTCTAAAATGCAAACCAAAGATGGAATTGTTACGTTAAAAAATTCTAATATCTGTTGCATTTATGATCTTCAGGACAGAGTAGTAGCCTAAGCCATTTTCAGCTAAAGTCTTATATACTAAGATGCTTCCTTTCTGTTTTTGTGCCTATGTAGGAAGCATATTAGATAAGCCAATATCATTTTATTAATTCCATCATTACTATCTAGGCATCCCAGCTTCTGAGATAAGTAATGTAACAAATAACACCGTGGCAGAAAACATAATTATGAAATTATTCTAGGCCATAGGCCAAGAATATCTGATCAAAGAGTTTTTCACTGATCTTTTATTGATGACATTTCTTGTAAGAACACATACCAGAAATAAAGTATCAATATTTGTATGCAATCCTAATTTTTTAAATAAAAATTAGTTCTCATGAATACCTCAAAATAGGTTGGTCCAGATAATCTGGTATTTAAGAAATACAAAATTGTGCTAGCAAGAGACTATGAGGTAATCTATTTAAAGAAGTGTGGTTTTCAAGATGAGTAATAAGTAGAAAAAAATTTGATCTAAAGTATACTTGAGAATAATACACTGATAAAGGTCATCCAATAATTCTAGAAATGCTTGATATTGTCACACAATTCTCTGACCTTGTTGGTTGAGCCCTTGAGGTCAATAAGAAATGTGTATCAAACAAACAATGATTCTAATCAAATTCTTGGTTGCCTAGTTACAGTACCTGAATTGAAAAATAAAACACTGTTTCTATTAGTTAGTACATGTTGTTAGTATAAATTCAGAGTGACAGAACTAATAGCACCCAGAGATCTTGCCCTAAATAGTTTTGTATAAGGTAAGACTAACTATATCCAGAAAAATAGAATTAATTTCAAAAAATACCCAAAGGTCCTCATTAGAAAGCTGTCTTACTGTGGACTCAGAGCACATACGGAGAATACCTTACCATACAGCTTCATTATCACATGCTCCACGAGGCCCCATTATGGGTCTCATCATGGGTGGAACCCCTTTCTTCATGATCACATGAAGAAATCTCAAAAAGATTTTCCACAGTGGAATCTAAGATAGACTTGCTTCATCAAGGAAAGCCCAATTTCACTGAGTACTTGTTTAACTCAAGTCTCTGTTTAATGAACCAATTCTTATATCCAAGCAAATCCTTTTAACAGTAAGGTGGGTGATATCATTCAACAAATGGAAAGCATCACACAAAAGTTATGTTCCCAAATATTGTTATATTCAATGAGACCAAGCTAGAATAAATTTTTTATATTGTAACTGTGTTTACGTGGAACTCTGTGGACTTCAGAACAATAGAGCACATGGATAGACCCACTGGGCAACTCTCAAAAGGTGGAAACCTCAAATGTTGGCAGAACAGGGGATTTGTGCTGATGAAAGGGTTATTGCTTTTAAAAAAAATAGTGCAAAAAGATTTAGAGATATAAGAAAAGGTTCCATGGTATTGAATTTGAAGCCTAATTTGATGTTCTCCCACATGACAATATTAAAAATAACAAAGAATTCCCTAATACACAAGCCATCCTTTTCAATGGCAAACCCAAGAAGAAAATCTTTGCTTTATTACTCTTTTAAGCAGCCACCAAGATTCTCTAGTAATTGGTTTTCTTTTAAAGATTATTTAAGCCAACCAATATTTAACATTCTATCAAATTTGTCAAAATGAGAGTGTATTCTACTGAATTTTTCCATTTTGTAAATCAATTTATTGAAAACATCCCTTTTAGGAAATAACTGAATCTGACATCTAGGGAATGAGCCAAATGTCTGCTTAGATTAAATGATATGTGTCAAAAATTAGAGTGAGAATAAATAAATATATATGTATGTATATATGTACATACACATATATACATTATATATAAGTGTGTTTATATATATATATATTATATATATATGTTAATATTATATATTTTTTTAATCTGTGAGGATGAGAATATTTCTGAGTTTCCAAAATACAGTGGTTACCTCCAGGAACTGTGTGGCTGGGAGATGAGGACTGGAGAGAGACATCTCACTATATATCCTTTTATAACTTTTAAATTCTATTTTATTTGTTATTGTGTTAAGGTGGGGTCTCACTATGTTGCCCATTGTCTCACTGTTCCTGGGCTCAAGTGATCCTCCCAAGTAGCTGGGACTACAGGTGTGTGTCACTATCCATTGGATTTTAAACAATATGACTATATTATCTATTAAAGAAGAAAACACGTTGTTTTTGTTTGTTTTTTGGTGTGTGTGTGTGTGTGTGTGTGTGTGTGTGCAGGCCTTGCACATTGTTGTACCACTGCTACATTCCCAGTCCAGGAAATGGAATTTTTTAAAAAATCATATCAATATATTTCCCTTGAAATATTATGAATACCAACAACAATGTAATCACTGAGAAAATCCTATTCTTAAAATGGTTAAATACATGGAAAATGTCATCCTACCCGTTGGGTTAATAAACTATGCTATCTTACAATTGGAAAGAACACAAATGTTTTTTGGAGACAAAGAATGATACTTCAAAAAACCATCTCAACAATTATATTTCACTATGCATCATCATATATTATTTAACATAGTCCTTAGGGCAAGAAATAGATGTGCAAAATTAAAACTTTCAGCTCTTCTGATAAAGGGGTAAGTTAGGAGTAGAGAGGTAAGATAATGTTCTGTCCTTTTCAAGTCTTAGAAGCTTTTACTGGTCCCAGTGAGGACAAAGAAACCAAAGGAGAATGGGCAGGACCATGTACAATAGACACATGAATTATTCAGCACAACCTATTTTAAAACCTACATTAAAAGAACATTTCCAAGCCAGGCTTCTTGACACACTGTAATCCCAGCTACCGGGATGCTGTGGCAGGAGGATTGCATGTTCAAGACAAGCCTGGGCTACTTAGTGAGATCCTGTCTTAGAAAAAAAAAAAAAGCAGGGGGTTGGGATGTAGCTCAATGGCAGAGCACTAGCCTAGCCTGTGTGCGGTCTGGGGTTCAATCCCCCTGTGTGCTGTGTGTGGGGTGTGTGTGTGTGTGTGTGTGTGTGTACGACAGATTATATTTTTACTACTCTTAGGGATTTAAATTCAAATTATTGAATCCATTCATGACAATAAAGAAAATATCTTTAAATTACTTCTCTTTAAGACTAGTAAAAAAAAAATTTTTTTTAATTTCATAGAGACAAAACTGTAAGCCATGGTGGTAGTGGTAGGGATATACAAGAGACTGAAGAGTATAAAAACAATAATGTTTTCCAAGGGCCACTTCTCTAATCCTATCTCTAAACCAACCCTTCCTTCCTTCCTTCCTTCCTTCCTTCCTTCCTTCCTTCCTTCCTTCCTCTCTCCTTCCATCCTTCCTTCCCTCCCTCTCTCCCTTTCAATGAGACTTCCAGGCAGCAAGAGTTCTAGAAGCCATCTTCTGGACAGGTACACAAATAACCAAATAAGTAGCACATAGCTAATTAATAATAAATGCCATAAACAAAGTGCTATGGACACACACAGAAGTGTAGGTGACTATATTCCAACCTGAATATTCCTAATGTTCCTATATTCCTAATGAATAGATACAATTTTATTTATCTTTGAGAATTAATGGAAATTTTTTGGTAAAATCATTTGTTAATATATTATACAATATGTCAAAAAGCATTTATTTCTTTAAGTGATAGCAGTGATTTGGATAGATGAAAGTAATTCATAATGTGAAACCATTTTACTTTGTAATGCCTTTGAAGAAGACTGAAGCAAAATATTTACCTTCCTTATTACATTGAACTAATACCAAAATTAATTTTAATCTACTAAGACAATAATGAGTTTTAAACAGAATAAATTGGATGAAGGAAAATGCTAACTAGAATTTTGTTAGGGTTAGCCCATAGAGAAGGTAATCCAAATTCCAACCTACATGTAAGACATTTATAACTCATAAAATAATATTCTCTTCTTTCTCTATCACTCTTAAAAATGTTTCTTCAAACCCTCCATTCTTTCTCAGTGTCTACTGTGATGCTAACTGGCTTTGGCTTCTTTTAGCTACTTCTAACAGATTCAGATCAAGACTAGATTAGACACAACAGGGCCTTGTGATGGCATAAACAACCTCCCTCCGATAAATGGACCTGAAACTTGAAAGAGGTAAACAAAGCGAAAAATCTTGGAGGTGAGCTATGAGGTTCACAGAGGAAAGTTGAATATTTGGTGCGCCCACAGAGGCACACATTTAAACAATATATAAAGGTCTGCCTACTATGGACCAGACACAGATTTCTTCTAGACTTGTTTACCTCTATCTAAGTATACAATAAAAACTCCAACTCTGACCACATTTAAATGTGCAATAATGATAGTTAAACCAAGGAATATCAGAAGGGGCTTATATGCCTTGTTATTTTATTTAAAATACCAATGATAACCGTTAACTGTTATTAATAACACTAGTAAGAATTTACTGTTTGTCAGAAACTGAGCTAAGCATTTCACTTGCATTATGATAATGTTTAAACATTATGATAATGTATAAACATCTCTCATCTAAACATCTTTGTGAAGAAGGTACTATTTTAAATTGTTTTACAAATAGGGAAACCAAGGCAAGTATACATACATACTAAGTGTCATGGCTGATTTTAAATTATATGCACTTGCACTTGGGAGACTGAAGCAGGAGGATGGCTTGAGTCCAGGAATTCAAGGCCAGTCTGGGAAATATAACAAGACTATGTTATATGAATGAATAAATGAATGAATGCAGTTATCCTCTGTGTTGTACTAACTTTTGGAATTTTAGTGTTAAGGTGGAAAGAACAGATGTTATTTATAGGAGTATGAAATGATACACATTAGTACATTGACAGCTTAAGGGTGACTCCTCTTATAAATTATGTAAGTTCAAGCCAATTTTATCCACTGACTTTTATGGTTCAGCTGAGCCACACACCAATGAGGTATATAGTTTTGGCTCTAGAACTAATTGCTAACATTGAGCCTTTAGTATGGTCCAGGAGTTGATCTAATTCACTAGCTAGCTGCTATTTTTATCACCCCTTCTAAGACCCTGAGGAATTAAAGTTTCATTGCTGGAGAGCTCCAGAGCCAGAATTCAAACACAGACAGTATGATTCAAGGTCCTAACCACTGCTCTGTATAGCCCTTCAATTAAAAGAAGCTAACAAGTCAATTATAACAATGAATCTCTTGCCTCAGAAGTGTAGTCAAAGCTAGTTGCCTAAAAGCAGCCAAGAGTTCCATCATTTTCACATGCAACCTTTCTTCCTCCTATGCTGGTAACTCTATGGGGGAGCTAAATCTTACATCACAACTAGACAGTGAAGGGGAGAGGAATAACCATAATTATTTAAGTGGCATGGAGACCTGTAATATCAACCACTCTGCACATATGATCATTAGAGCTTCCTACTTCATAGTGGAACAGCTAGTAAGGCTCACTAAGGACTTGTTATTTACTCTTCAGGAATAAACAGAAAATTCTTCAGGAAAGATGAATTTCTTCATTAATTGTCTATCAGTTATAGAACACCTGCTCCTCCTTTCACTGTCTTACCAAGTCTATAACCTTGGGCAGGTTCACTGCTATAGGCTTGCTCACCTTCAAAATATCTTATTGATGCCTGAGTGGAAGGAACACTATAAATACAAAATATTAACTACACTTACCTTTGAGACTGTAAACATAACTAGAGATTTTAATGAGTTTACATAAATTAGCATTTGCTTAGTGTTTTATATTTTCACAATCTAATTTACAAACATTTGTAATGTCATTTCCATTCCTCAGTTGCAAAAACAGAATCTCAGTACGGCAAAGTGACTTTTTTAAAGTTACATAGCATATTAAAAGTGGGAATTCGAAGCCTAATTTTTTTATTTTGTTTATTTATTTATTTATTTATTTTTATGTAGTGGTGGGGAATGGACCCAGTGCCTCACGAATGCTAGGCAAGCACTCTACCACTGAGCCACAACCTCATCCCTAGTTCTTTTCTTAAAGCTAAGTCTTAGTCCACTAATAAATAAAACTGTCGGGATCAAAATAAATTTATAATAGCAAAAACTGAAAATTTGCATATGAAACATTCTATTTATTAATAAAAATTTGTATTTTTACCAAATCACCTCCTTTCAATTTCTTTGTTTGATACAGGGATCAAGGTATATACATCTTACACAATGAACAATAACTCCTATTGTCACCCAACCACTCTAGCCACACTAAACATTTGTAGGTATCTGAACTAGCTAAGCTGTTTTATAATCTTGTTTGAGCTGCCTTTTCTTATGCTGCTTATTTTCCCTGGAAAGCCCTCCCTTTTCCTTTGTTACCTCATCTTCCAAAGACACCACACCCTTTTTATTTGTACTAGGGATTAAACCCAGGGCTGCTTACCCACTAAGCCTCATCCCCAAACCTTTTTATTTTTTGAGGTAGTGTCGCACTAAGTCACCTAGGTCCTCACCAAGTTTCTGAGGCTGGCTTTGAACTTGCAATCCTCCTGCCTCAGCCTCCCAGACTGCTGGAATTACAAGCATACACTACCACATCTGGCTAAGGGAACACTTTTGTAAGAAACAGATTCACTAATACTCCTTTTCCTTATCATAAGAACTGGCCATTTCCTCCTGATTATGTCTCCCATTTACCTCCTAGCTTACTTATTTCTGTCAGAATACTTGTATACCTAGTTGCATTTTATAGTTTCACATACCTCCCACTTAACTTGATTGTAAACTCTGCGACTACAGGCTTAGTACTGTAAATATATAATAGAGTCTTTGAAACTCTCCAGTATGTAGTTTTTTGAGGTACATAAGGGCTAGGATCTTCACTGAGTGCCAGAGCATTTCATTTTTTTAGCTTCTTGTATGCACTCTACTTTTAATTAATTAAAAAACTTTTTAAAAAATTTTTTTGGTGTTGGAGACTGAACCTAGGAGATACATCTCCAACTCCTGCATCCCAACTTTTATAATAGCCACCTTCTTAGGGAACATTAGAACATTTAGAATTCTTTAGTTAGCTGGCTTATGTGTGCATGTGTACACATCACACATACACACACACACACATGCTGGAAACCAAACCCAGTGCCTTGAGCAAGCTAGGCAAGCACTCTATGACTGAGTTACACCCACAGCTGTTTCTTCTTTTCTTTTTCTTCTCCTCCTCCTCTTCCTCCTCCTCTTCCTCCTCCTCCTTTTCCTTCTCCTCATCCTTCTTCTTCTCTTTTAATAATTCACCATTCTTAATTGGGCTTTTCTGAGGTCAAGAACCATCTGCCTCAGAACATTTTAACTTCACTGACTACCCCCCAAAACATATGTTCTATCTCTATAAGTGTTAATGCTTTTATCTAGCCAAAAAGTTCCAGTGACAGGGGCTGGGAGTGTAGCTCAGTGAAAAAGTGCCTATCTAGCACATATAAGGCATGGTTCAATCCTCAGCACAACATAAAAACAAATAAAATAAAGGTATTGTGTTCATCTATAACATATATATATAATAAGTTTGCTTGTTTTGCTTTATTTTTAACACTGTCTTCTGCCTAATATTTTTTCTTTTTTGGTTTTAAAATATGACATATCAACAAGCAAAGTTAATTCTACATTTCATTTTGTAAATAGCTTTCTAATAAAATCTACTCAGGCATAGTTTATTTCACAGAAGTGAGACAGTTAGGAGTTCCCCCTTTTTCAGGTAATAGAAGTAATGTAGAATGAGTTAAAGTGTTATAGAAACATGTAGTGAGGAAAATAATAGGATTTCATAAGAGGTAAGTTTCTTCCTAAGAAATGTGATATATATTCATTGGGAACCAAAGACTGTGTAACCAAACACAATGGGTTTGCATCTTGGTGAGCACAAGCCAAAAAGCACAACCAAGACAAAAGAGTAGAGAAAGATCTATTACCTGCAGCAGTTAAGGAGAGTACTGGGATTGTTTTCAAAGCAATATCCTCTCCCAAAAAGACATATTCATGAGGTCTATACCTATTAATATAGGAAAGCACATGAGGGATGGCCACATACCTGAGCATGCTTAGTTTAAATTCAAATAGGAAAGATGGTAGATGCATTTCTGGCATGCTCATTCAGGGTCATAACGATGGCAGACATGAATGCTTTGGGCATGCTCAGTTCAATATTATAATGATCCAAGTTTATTCTAGGTAACTTAAAAGAATGAATTAGCAATTGGCACCAAAAAGGACACGAAGACCATTGGTACAGAATAGAAGACACAGAGAAAAAAACCACATAAATAACGTCATCTCATACTAGACAAAGACGCCAAAAACATATATAGGAGAAAAGATAGATTTTTCAACAAATGGTGCAGGGAAAATTGGAAATCCATAGGAAGCAAAATGAAATTAGACCTCTATCTCTCATCCTGCACATAGCTCGACTCAAAGCAAATCAAGGACATAGGCATTAGGCCAGAGACCCTGCACCTACTAGGAGAAAAAGTGGGCCCAAATCTCCATCATGTTGGCTTAGGAACCAAATTCCTCAACAAGCCTTCTAAACCACAAGAAGTAAAATCAAGAATCAATAAATGGGATGGTATTAAACTAAAAAGCTTCTTTACAGCAAAGGAATCAATGAAGAGTTTGAAGAGAGAGCCTCCAGAATGGGAGAAAATCTTTGCCACCTGCGCCTCAGATACAGCATTAATCTTCAGGATATATAAAAACTCAACACCAAAAAAAAAAAAAAAAAACAAAACAAATAACCCAATCAATAAATGGGCAAAGGGATGGAACAGACACTTCACAGAAGAAGAAATCTGAATGGTCAACAAATATATGAAAAAATTTTAACATCTTTAGAAATTAGAGAAATACAAATTAAAACTATGCTGAGATTTCATCTCAATCCAATCAGAAAGGCAATTATCAAGAATACAAGTAACAATAAATGTTGCTGAGATGTAAGGGAAAAGGTACACTCATGCATTGCTAGTGGGACTGCAAATTGGTGCAACCACTCTGGAGAGCAGTATGAAGATTCCTCAGAAAACTTGGAATGGAACCACCATTTGACCCAGCTATCCCACTCCTTGGTCTATACCCCAAGGAATTACAATCAGCATACTCTAGTAACACAGCCACATCAATGTTTATAGCAGCTCAATTCACAAAAGCTAAGCTATGGAACCAACCTAGGTATCCTTCAACAGATGAATATATAAAGAAAAGGTGGTATGTAATCACAATGGAATATTACTCAGCCATAAATAAGAGTGAAATTATGGCATTTGCTGGTAAATGGATAGAACTGGAGACTATCATGCTAAGTGAAATAAACCAATCCCAAAGAACCAAAGATGAAATCTTCTCTGATATGTGGATGCTAATGCACAACAAGGGATGGGGGGAGTAGAAGTTCACTGTATTAGTCAATGGGGAATGAAGGGAAGGGGGGATGGGTACAGGAAATATAGTAGAATGAATCTCACATAACTTTCCTAAGTTCATAAATGTATACATGATCAGTGTAACCTCACATCATGTACAACCACAATAACAGGAAGTTATACTCATGTATGTATAATATGTCAAAATAATTCTATTATCATGTATATCTGAAAATAACAAAAAATAAATAAATTGTATTACGTTATAGTTTACAAGCAAAAAAAAAAAAAAAAAAGAATGAATCAGTAGTTTGACCTGGAGACCTTAGCTGCTTCTCCCCAAGTTTTTCCAAAAAAAGTCTTAACTGAGACAAAAAGAAAGGGTGACTCTGAAGATTCATTAATGCAGGAAGCATTTACCCCCTAAGGTGCCTGCCTGGTTTAGTGGCTAAATGTTGCAAATCAATATTCGTTCCGTCAGTGATTGATTGCGGTATTTCAAACTCTAAAATGTTCAGCAAGTTGTCAAAGATATTTTTAAGAGGAGATGGCTATCATGAGGTACCACTCTAAGGAGCCTTATAATTTGGGTTGCCAGATTTAACCTATAAAAATATAAAGGGCTTAAGTAGAGTCTTTATGACAGCGCAACTCTATAATGTTATAATGGTTAATAGATGCCTTAAACATTTATCTAAACTCAGTATGTACAATACCAAGAGTAAGCCCTGATGTAAACTGTTACTTTTGGGTGATAATTATGTGTTAATATAAGTACATCATTATAAATAATGTACTGTTCTGATGGGAGATATTGCTAATGCAGGAGGTTACACCTGTATGAGGAGAAAGGTGTTTATGAAAAACCTCTGTATCTCTGTCTCAATAAAACTCTTTTGAAAAAAAGAAGTCTTAAAAATATGGGCTGTTTGCAGTGGCATACACCTATAATCCCAGCTACTTGGAATGCTGAGGCAGGAGGATTAAAATTCAAGGCCAGCCTCAACAAATTAGCAGGATCCTGTCTCAAAACATTAAAAGTGCTGAGGGTGTGTAGCTCAGTATTAAAGTGCCCCTGGGTTCAATCCACAGTACTAGGGTGGGGAGGGGAAACTATATATATATACATACACATACATACATATATATGTATATATATATGTGAATATATATATATATATAGTAAGCTTAATTAACCTTGAAATTCAGATAAACAACAAATAATTTTTAGTACAAGTACATCTCATGCAATATTTAGAACATACTTAAACTAAAATTATTCTGAAATCATCTGAAATTCAAATTTAACTGGGCTTCCTGTATTTTATCTGGCAATCCTACTTAGGATATGTGTGGGCATTTCTAGTTGGCACATTGTGAGATGGGGTGAATGGAGGAGTGGGATGTGTGTGTACTTTTGGCAGGAGACAGGGTTACTTTATGTCCTGAAATTATGGTATAATCCCACACAGTAAAAAATTGTCCCACCAAAAATACTAATAGAAGCACTTGTGAAAACTGACAGACTTATTGGGGAGAAAAAACAAACCAATATTTCCTCTGCTCTCTTAGATATAGCAATGGGGGCCTTCTAATTAAATTGACAAAAGACATATTAACAGGGAAAATAAAGTTTGTTTATGCACACAGGAAACTAACAAGGAAGCATGTACCTCATTAAATGGTTAGAGAATTGTATACTTAAATTCATAAGGAAAAGGGAGCAGAGAGAAAAGTTTCTATGAAAGAATAAAGAAGGTTCCTTAGGGAAGACACCTTTGGGTTTTGAGAGTAAAAAGGGAAGATAAAAAGTTTCTGGTGATGTTTGTCTGTTCAGGTAGGAATAGTTTTTCTGTCTTGGAATTTGTGGTAGGCTTATTCTTGGCTTCATTTCTGGGAGTAAAAGTGACTTTTAAGAGGAAAGTTATGGCAGCCTCATTTCCCAAAAGTTTCTGCTTTTAGTAAAGGAAACTCTAAGGAGGTTTCTTTATGCATGTGTTGAATTTGAATGTCCTCAATTTAAAATCATCTTCATACCAATTCTGGGATTCTGAATAGGTCTCTACAGACCCTTGTAAATCTGAATTCTTACTCTCTCTCTCTCTCTCTCTCTCTCTCTCTCTCTCTCTCTGTGTGTGTGTGTGTATGTGTGTGTGTGTTTCCCACTTATAGTTGGGGGAATTGGTATTTCAGTGGAAATTAGAGACTAAGAGTTGCATGTGTTTAAACAACTTCTCTTTTTTCTTTATACTACTAACTCATAATAGTAAAGGTCATACTTTCTTAATCAATTCTATATTTTTGTTTTTAAATATAAAAATTGGACTGAAGACAGTGTTGCAGTGGTGGAATGCATGCCTAGCATGAATTAAGCCCTGGGGTCAGCAAAACAACAACAACAACAAAAAAACTAACACAATCCCAATATTGTTAAGGATTTTAAAGCCGGACTGTGAACAGTGGTTTTGTTTATTGGTAATGTTGAAAAACACACCAGTATAGTTTCTTTTCTCATTTTGGATAATAAAAAATGTACAAAAGAGATTCTTTGGGTTTACAACCTAAAGCTGGTCATGGTCTAAGTTTTTTACTTTCCAAGAGATACAACATCTAATTAGGTCATACTTCTCCAAATAGTACCTTTCTTTATCCTCTTAATTTTATCTTAAGTATATGAAGTACTTGACTTGGAACCTCTTTGAGAAGTTTAGAAGTGCTTAATGTGACTCAAAGCAAAATTTAAGATAAGAAAAATACTATTATTAGAAACACTCTCAGCTAACTTGTTGAGATGTGCTCAGGTTCTTATCCTGCTAACTAAGCATCTACCCTGGAGCTGAAATGGGAGAATGCTAAGAGTTAGCCACTGCTACAAGGAATTTGCAGTCCTCCCAAACTTAGTGAAATCTAAAAGAAATCTGTCTTCTTTTTTGTTTGTTTATTTTTTGTTTTTCCCCTATGGTGATAGTGGGGATTGTACCCAGGGCTTCACACATGCTAATCAAGCATTCTACATCCCCAGTACTCATGTTGGGTCTCATACAGTTGCAATCTCCCTGCCTCAGCCTCCTGAATAGTTGGGAGGATGCCGCAGTCCGGCTGGGCAGATAACCAGGAGGTGATAAGCAACTTGAAGGTTGAAGCAGGAACTGCTTTATTGTAGGGAAAACTCAGCGGGCACCCAAGGTAGCAGGAGCTGCTTTATTGCGGGACAGCAGAGGTATATATACCTAACTGATTACACACAGCTTGATTCAATTAGCATCATCTAAATAACAGCAATTAGCCAATAAGGAACCCCCACCATCTAAATGGCTCAGTGGCGTTGCTTCACAAACCACTCCTCCTGGCAAACTGCCAGGCGCCATCTTGACTTGGTTTGTGGTCCCCAACAGGAGGACAGGCATGCTCCACCATGCCCTGCACAAAGCTATCTTTATCAGGTTTAAATTCATAACTATGCTCATGTTCTGGTTTTGAAGGCTTAATTGCTATTCAAGAGTACACTTCACATCTCAAATCTTAGTCCTCATTTTTTTTGTTTTTGTTCTGTGGTATTGGGCATTGAATCCAGCAAAGCATTCTACCACTGAGCCACACCCCCAATGGCTCTTGCTCACCCCGGTTTTTTTCTTCATTTTTAATCTTTTTTTTTTTTAAGTAGTAGATGGACACAATACCTTTATTTTATTTGTTTATTTATTTTTATGTAATGCCAGGGATTGAATCCAGTGCCTCACACATGTTAGGCAAGCACTCTACCACTAAGCCACAATCCCAGCCCTCTTCTTATTTTGAGAAAGGGTCTCCTTAAGTTGCCAAGGCTGGTCTCCAACTTGCAATTTTTCTGCCTCAGCTTCTCAAATAGCTGGAATTATAGCACATTACAGTGCCCTGGCTAGTCCTCATTTTTTTTTTTTTTTTTTTTTTTTGGTAACCTAAAATCTCCTCATATCTGAGATTCCTCAAGAAAAATGTTTCTTTTCTTTCCCTTTTGTTTTTGTTTTGTATTGTTTAGTTTTTGTTTTGAGATGAGATTTCATTATGTTACTCAGATTGGCCTTAAACCTCTAGGCTCAAGTGATTCTCTCACCTTAGCCTTTCAAGTAGCTGGTACTACAGGTCTGTGCCACTGCACCCAGCTGCTATATCATAGTTATATTATTATTATTTTTCCCAGTGAATAATGTAGCAGAAGATTTGGGTGCCTATCCAACAGCCATTTTCAATCACCTCTTTCTTGTCCTTATTTTTCTAAGGTTAAAAAAGTCTGTTATTCCCTGGCCTCTTTTGAAGCTAGGCATTTCCAATGCAGTCCACTTATGACCATTAAGATTTAATAGGAAATGTTTGGTAGCTTCCTACAAAAATTTTCCTTCCTGATAAAAGATAGATGGCTTCCTACCTTTCCTCCTCTTCTTTATGTTGTCTGGCAAGGAAAAAATATTTGGTGCTTTGAGAGCCAATGTGTGCTCATCAGGGAGAAGCCCATGCTTTCCTGCTTAACCACCCTGGAACCATCTTTGTTGTATAACACAATTGTATGTTCTTACTGTTTAAGCCATTGCTGGTTGAATAATCTCTTATGTAGTGCTGAATATATCCTATAAAAATATCATTTATAGGTTAAAATGCTTAGTATATCTATCATTTTGCATTTATTGATTAATAAACATATGTTATCTTTCATTTGTTTTTGTTGTTGTTCTGGAATGACTGCTAGGAAGTTGAGTGGATTCTATGGAAACCTATGAAGCAATCTGATATTCCAACAAGAAAGAAAGAAGTGGATATACAGACTATTAACATCACTCTATATAGAAACATTAAAGGGATCCATAAATAGAAATTGCTGTGCTAATATGAACATGACTTTTAAACTCAGTACTTTTGTAACCCTAATCCATATCACTACATACACTCCTTTGGAAAGAACATTTGTTGTGACATAATTCACACACTATACAATTCACATTCCCTCCTTGAAAAGAATTTGCATTCTACTCTGCAGGAAGGGTGAAGACTGTCAAAGCTGACATTTCTTACCCCACTTCTATCCTCTCTACCCCAAAGTCTCTATTTCTACATTTGCCACTGCCAAGAACAACTCCTCCACCCTTGATTTCTTATCTCCTTGGTGTTTACACCACCAAGAATCTTGGGTTTTTATTTGGTGTTGGGTATTGAACCCAGGGCCTCCCACTTGGTATGCAAGTACTCTCTACTGAGCTAGCCTAGGAGCTAGTTCTTAAATGAGCCCTTCCAAAGAAGGCATAGGTGATAGAATGTGACGTAAGTGGGTCTAGCTAAGTAGTGTGGTCAGACAGCAAGAGGTCTGGGCAAAGCAAGATTGTTGACTAGACAGAGGCAGCAGGACTTGGCAAGTTTAGGAAACCCAGAGGGCTTTAAAGCATCCTTTAAAAGTAGCAATCAAGGCCAAAGAAGCAAACTAATTAGACTCTTCAGGACAGTGGTCCAGAGCCACTGCTAGAAAGGACTTGTTCTTGATTGAAGCTTAGGCAACCATTGTCTTTTTGCCTACTGTAGTCTAGGTATTCTCTAGTTTGCACCTCTCCCTGTCATAACCTTCAAGATAGGGCAATTTAAAAATATTCTAATTCTGAAAAAACAAACGAAAATATTTTTTAAAAGAAAGATTGAAGGAAAGAAAGAGAAAGAGAATGGGTCTTCATCTATTCAAGAGCTCTCAGTGTCCAGGCCATCGTCAAGGCTTGACTGGAGGATCAAGTCCATATGTTAGGTAGATTCATCAAAGCCCTATAATTTTCTTTGTAGTTTTCCTCTTTCAGGATCTAGCCTGTAGTTGGATATGGTGTCATGTATCTGTAATCCCAGCTACTTGAGAGGTGAGGCAGGAGGATTATGTGAGTCTAGGAATTGGAGGCCAGCATGGGAAACGTAGTAAGATACTATCATAAAAAATGAAAAAAGATCCAGCTTGAAAAAAGGGCAATGATTAAGTGCAAGGGCAAAGACAATTTATAGTTATTGTTAACTGATATCTTAACAGTGCTGCTTTCTTATGTCTTTATCATCAAATATAACATTGATACCCTCCACTTTACAAAAAGTACATCCTTCAAAGTCATTAATGTCATCCTAAAACCTTAAATCCAATGCTCTCTTCTTGGAATTTTAATTTTTTCCCCTGAACATACAAGCAACATATTTCTTTAAATCCTTCAATGACTAGGTACATGCTTATAAATAACAGCAACTTGGGAGGCTGAGGCAGGAGGATTGCAAGTTTAAGGTCAGCCTCAGCAATTAAGAGACAGCATCTCAGAACTTTTTAGCAAAAAATAAAAATTTCTGGGGCTGCACCTCAGTAATAAAGCACCCCTGTGTTCAATACCCCCCCACAGAAAAATTACTTAATAAATAAAATTGAAATAAAACCCCTCAATGTACCTCACATTCACTTGACTGCATTGAAGGAGTTGACCCCTGACTACTAATACTGAGAGATCACTAAGCTTTTTAGTTTTGGTTCTCTACTCTTAGTTTTCTAAACACTCTCCCCTTTGGAAATCACCTCCCTTCTTTAGGTTGAATTCTTGACACTTCATGGATATCTCTCAGTTTTTAATACTAGTTTTAATATCATTCCTGAGCTCCAATCTCATTTGTCCAATTATCTTCTACCATGGATACACTATAATTACTTCAAATTCAGACATTAAAATTAGTCTTAGCCTGAGCTACCCCAAATGACTTACTATATTATTCTCTCCCTATTTTTACTACATTAGTAAGATACCATTTCCTTAGACATCTAACCCTGCTGGTCAGTGGCTTGTCTCAATTCTTACACATAAACCTTCAAAATAGTATTCGTCTTCTTTTCCAATACAAAAACTTCTCTAAGAATGGTATTAAGCAAACACATATACCATGTTAGACACCAAACTTCATTATCTATAATACAAAATTAGAAACATGTAAAATTAACTATTCTAAAATTTTATTTTTAAAAATGAAAGCTTTAGAATGAGATTTTTTCCCCAGAAATATATGTATAGCAGAAGTGACTTTTTTGCATATAGCAAAAGAGGTGTTTGTTTTCTTTATTTCTAGTTATAAAGTTTCAGAAAGCAATAGACCTTATTGAAAACCCTTGATCATTTCAAATATGCTTTAATTAAAGCTCTATTTGCAACCTGGAGATTTCTATGATGCTTTTAATGAAGAACTGTAATAAAAAGTCTCTGCACTGAGAATATGGAAGTGTTCTTCTAGAACACAGAAAAAGGTATTGCAGCCATTTGAATTTCTGGCAATTTCACCTACAGAAATAAGGATTTTTAGAAAGCTACTTACGTAAATTTCCTTCTTACAAAAGCTTCCTTTTTCTTTCCTTTGGGATACAGAGAATGAAAACTCATTAAGTGAAAGATTAAGCAGTTCATCCATTCAGCTCTGTTCTTTCTTCCATTTGTTCAGCCAGATATTTTTCTGCAAAAGTTGTAGCTCATGTCTATACCTTCATTTAAAAAATCCTACTAGTGTCATTTGAACCCAATTATGTAGTTATATAAGGAAGCACTTTTCAGGAGTGGTATTCCTTTATTTTCCAAAGATGCAGGAAAAATGCAACTCTAATGTTGATTGGAACAATAGTTACAAAGTATTAATCTCATGATCCAGATTAATAGAAACAGAATTCAAATCAACTTACAAAAAAAAATGGATAGGATGAACATTAAGCAGGACTTGACCAAGGGTTCAAGTGAGGTTGTCATGACTTCCTCTTACTCCCTATGAGAAACAGAGTGCAGCAGGGTGCAGTGGCACACTCCTGCAATCCCAGCTCCTCAGGAGGCTAGTGCAGGAGGATTGAAAGTCCCAGGCCAACTTGGCAATATACTGAAACCCTATTTTAAAATAAGTTTTTAAAAAGTCCTTGGGAGGTTCTCAGTAGTAGATTGCTTGCTTAGCAAGTATGAGGCCCTGAATTTAATCCCCAATTCGCCCCCCACTCCACACACATAGTTCAGGAAGTCTGTTCTGGGACAATGGCCCACTCTTTAGAAATAAGAGAGATCCCAAGTAGCTACTGCAGAAAATTCTGGAGAAGGATTCTGATTGACTCAGTTGGGATCCATCCCTGAATCAGTTACACAGTAATCTAGCAACCTGAGGTGAGGCAGGATAGCCTGGCTGTTAATGACATGTGCTCTGTTGTTGGATATTCCAGACTTAAATCCCAACAAGCTGTGTGATTTGGAGAAATTACTGACATTTATTGTTTCAGTTTCCTTGCTTGTAATCTAAGAACTACACTCTGGGGACTACATTCTGTAAAAATACATAGAATAAGCCTTTACATTTTATGTGAAGATACAAGAATTATTGCATAAATTTTACCTGTTATTCTTATTATTGGTCATTTGCTTATCATCCCTGCAGTTTGGATGAGAGCAGGTGCTATTATGAGAAGAAGGTGGTAATAGAAATGAAGGATGGGGGAAAAAAAAGAGATGAAGGATGGTGTACACTGTGCTAGGCAACCAAATAGATTAACAACAACCTCTCTGAAAGGAGGTTTGAAAATTTTTTATCAAATTCATGATGTGCGTACCCTTTAAAGACCAGTTGCTTAGCATATGGTATATATGTATGTTGGACTATTAGGTAGTCTTTTAAAATGATGCTGAAGAAGTATGCTTATTTTTTGAAAAAGAAGTTCACAATAAATACTCAATGATATAGTCTCATTTTCTTGGTAATTTATATAGAATATATTTTAAAAACTAATAATTATTAACACAGAGTGATGAGATTTGTATTATTTTTATCTGCCCTTTTTTCTTCTGTATGTTCTGATTTTTAACAATGAACATATTTACATTTTAAAAAATTAAAATGAGTATATATTATCTACCATTTTCAAATCATTGTCTTTTTTGCTGAGAATTACACTCCCACTTTCCATTTGTAAGATAGTTCAAATTTTGTT
The DNA here is from genome assembly GCF_001458135.2 of Marmota marmota marmota. Classification (NCBI taxonomy): domain Eukaryota; kingdom Metazoa; phylum Chordata; class Mammalia; order Rodentia; family Sciuridae; genus Marmota; species Marmota marmota. The sequence continues at coordinate 10,621,435 of NW_026000221.1, forward strand.
TTTAAAATGCACAACTTATGTTTACTGTTCTTTTTTAAAAACAAAAAATTCTGTAGTTGTAGATGGACAGAATGTCTCTTTTATTTATTTATTTTTATGTGGTGCTAAGGATCAAACCCAATTCCTCACACATACTAGGCAAGTGCTCTGCCACTGAACTACAGCCCCAGCCCCTTGTTTACTGTTCTTTAAAGCTATTTCATCATCTCCATTTGCTTCTGTCTTGATCATCTTGCAGTTTTATAATTATTATGCTTTTCTTTTACCTCAGAAAATTTATTTTTAGCCATGCCTATCCTATTGCTCTAATTTATTAATGACATGGAATGATATTCATGTTTCTTTAGTTTGAAATTTTCCTTTTCTTCTCATTTCATTATTTTATCATCTCATCTTTGAGGATTTTTTAAAATTGAATTTGTGTTATTTCAGAGGACATTTTCTTCTTTGGGGAAGCTAGGTCTTACTCTTTTCTGGATTTTGCATGCTAGATTTCTTAACTTTTCCTTCCCTCCCACTTTTTATCCTTGCCTCCCTTTCTTTATTTCTCCTGTTCATAGGCATTATGACCTAATGTTAAGAACTTATATCCCTACTCCTTACTATGTGTTCTTGGGCAAGTAATTCACTATTCCATGCCTCAGTTTCCTTACTACATGCAATGGGGGAAAACTAATAGTTCCCATTTCTTAGGGTTAGTATGATAAGTTTAAAAATTAATATAAAATGCTTAGAATACCTTGTTTACTAAATATTTATGTTAACAATTATAATTATAGCATCACTGACATTTCTTTCCAATGTGCCCGTGATGTCTAACTGGTATCTATGCTGCTGAAATTGGTACACAGATACCAGTTTGGGGATTTTGTGGGATTTATATAGCCTATAGTCAATGTGCCCTCTGATCTTTTCTAGGTTCATAATCCCCTTCCATGGAAATACCACTGGAATTTGGAGCAGTTCCCCAACTCAGTGTAGATCCTGGAGCCTATACATCTACCAGTGAAAGGAAGTACAGGTTCTGGTTGTTTATTTCTGTTTTCATCCTTCTCTTTCTAAAAACTATTTCCACTTCCCTCAGATAGAAAAGAGGCAAATAAATAAATATATTTTTGTCTACGCCTTTCTAAATTTGAGATATTTCTGAACATTCTTATGATTTGTTTTTAACTTTCAGGGATTGATCTGGGAGATATAGACAGAGCTAAACTAAGCCTCACCAGAATCATCAAGTAGTTGGCCATTGCTTTCTCTAGTTTATCTCATGAAGCTGTGTTCCTTCCCTAACTTGGTTATTACTAATAAAATGTGTGCTGTTTTTATTAAAAAGTATTTTTTTTAATGGTGGGTTTGTTTTGTTTTGTTGTGGTGATGAGAATCAAACCCAGGGCATGCTAAACAAACACTTGATCCCAGCCCCTAAATTGTTACTTAATTAAATATTAGTAGATGTGAAGAGTTTGTGGTTCACTTTTACTCTTCCATCATTATGCAGAAGTAGACTCCATGTATTGTTGTATGACTAAAGGAACAACCCAAGTGACTCTTACCTAGATGAAGATTGTTTCAAGGGCACTTGCTTTCTTGTTGGCAGAGGAGACATTATTTCTTTTGCTGGAAAATTTTATGTTCTGCTTAATTGGTAATGCTTAAAACATACATGAGTGAGTGCAGGCATAGTTCCCAGTAAGTTTTGTGTATAGTATCCTGAATATAAAATATTTTTCCCTGCACATACCGCTGGCAGAATATATCATTTTAGTATTTCTTTCTGTGCTCAAGAGACATTCCCTAGTTTCTGTTCATCAACTTGCCTTCCCTGTCTCTTCACCTTTTTAGCTAAGGGAAAGTGGTAGGCTCTGGTGATCTCCCAAATCATAGGCTTCTAGTTTTCTATTTTCCTGTTCCCAAAACAATTAACCTCAGTTTGTCCCTGGCTGAGCAAAATTCCCTCCATATGACTTCTTCTTTCCCTTTCAAAATTATTTCTCATGACTTTCACCTTCTCTGATATAGAATTCCAATAGGTATGAATGAAAGGACACTCACAGAGTCCTCGCAAAGTCCAAAGACCATGCCACACACCAGAATCTCAAGCAAGAGATTTATTGTCGGTAACACAAGGCAAACCAACAAGTCTGTCCCTCTGAGGAGAGCAGCAGTGTGTCAGCACTCACAGAGCACCTTCATAGCCCGTAAGCAGAAGTTCATAAGCTGCTTGGGAGTTGTGTCACAAGCTGGGGTGGGGTTGATCTTTTAACAGGCACATGTTCTTACAGGAAGTTAAGCAGCATTTCCTCAGAATGGAAACTTTGGAGCCTCTAGATAAAAATGGCTCCCAACCTAAAATGGTGAATCTGATGCTAATATTGATCTGATTCCAATAATGAGAAGAACCACAATCTGATGAAAATCACAAAGTCTGTGTGGCTTAATAGTAGTTCTAAAATTGTCCTACAAGTATTTGCTTTTAACCAAGTAAATATCTACCTATCTTTTTGGTTAAGATGTATAACTTACCTGTCGACAAAAGCTAGCCTTTATCGTCTGGGGTGGAGCAAGGAAAAGTGAACTTTCCTTGAATTGTGAAGAAAGAAAAGAAAAAAAATATTTTGGAAAGATAGTTCTTTCTACCAAAGAATCACTGAGACTCAAATCAAAAAATTAAAATCACTTCCTCTGTCTTCTTTCACCTTTCCAGCTAGAAGGCATGTGGTAGGCTGTGAATGTACTCCCTTGGGATTCAGGGGTCTTGGTCTTTTTATAAATAATTCTCCTTTAAGTGCTTATGGATGAAGAATCATCCAACTAAACATGTAAGTGTGAGCTAAATATATTTGGTGACCATCTTTAAATTTTATAGGTTTTAGAGTTAACTTTTTATAGCAATAATGTTATAAATTATGGCTAGGATCCTAAATCATTGCTCAAATACCTATTTAAACGAAACTATTCCTGATGAATTTTACAGGCAAGGTTGTTGTTGGCAGTATAGGCAAGTTCATAGAGCAACCAGTCTTACTTGTGATGCAGTCAGGGACACCCCCCACCCTCAAAGACTGGACCTCTTAGGACTAAGGGATAAAACCTCTCATGGAATAAGATAGCCAAGCTAGCTCTCAGGCTTATGGGGTTGAGAACCATATGATAGAATTACTTGTTAAAAGATGAAATGGTTGTCAAGGCTATGAGGGTGAGATAACACAGCAGTAGATGGGAAACTGGGAAAGTCAGCTCAGCCTGACTTTGAGAATGTGTGGTCAACAGAACTGCCAGCTCTGAAAAGAATAGTTTTAGAAACCTACCCAGATGGTAAAGGCAACTCCAGGTGGTGAGGGGCAAATACAGGTATAGAATTGCCACTAAAGTAATAGTTTCTTTAGTATAAATACTTTAGCTTCTTAGTATAGTTAAACAAACAAACAAAAACAACAAACAAACAAAACCCCAGCATATTCCAAGGTGGGAACCTAATGAAGCCAGATTTAAAGATAGGTAGTTAGTGTAGTTAGGTAAATCGGGTCTAATAAGTAAAATCGAAAATGAAGGACGTGTTGATAATGGAGTCTGGGAAAGCAGAACAGCACTTGGAATGTTAATGTTCCCAAGGCCCAGAGCCCATCCCAAGGACATGTTAATGAAGCAGCTCTCAGCAAAAGTGGAGATGCTAATCCAAAAGTCCTTCCTGCCCAGATTACTCCTTTGGCCCACCTGTCCCCCACCCTTTGGGCCTTCCCACCTACATTCCATCACTGAAAGATAACAGAACAAAGGACAGGAATGCAGGAAAGCTGAAAGAAGAACTTAGCTATAAAAAGGGGAACACATCCACCCTTCCATGGATTCCACCTCTTGGGTCCCTTCTTCTTCCTCCAGGGAGAAGTCTTTTCTGCTGTCCTTTAATAAAGCTTCTATTTTCCACTCTAAACTTGCCTCGGCGTGCTTCTCTGGTGTTATACTTCAGCATTGGGGAAGCAAGGACTCGTCACCAGTAAACAGCGGTAACACTAAGTAATGAGCCATGTAGATTGAAGAAGCATGATGAAAAAAGGTGCGGTGCAATTGAAGTCCCACTTCTACCCACGATGACATCAAGAGTCCAAGTTCCTGCCTATTTCATAGATGTCATAAAAGCTATTCCCCTTTGTTCTTTGCTTGAGTCAGTCTGGGAATTTCTGTCCCCCAAGTACTGTCTTCCTTCTGACTTGAGTGGCAGCCCATGCCCCTATTCCTTTGCTGGAGCCAGCCTAGGGGTCCCTGTCCCCTTGTTACCAAAAGCTCCATCCTTGTCCCCAGTGCCAATCCAATAACAAGGACATGGTTCTGAGAAAAAGGAAAGAGGATTATTGCTGTGCTAGTAAAGGATAAACACAGGAGACTCCTTATAAGATCCTTGCTTAGCATCTGGACGGCCATCTTAAGTGACAGCCGCCATTTAAAAAAAATATATATTTATTTTTTAGTTGTAGTTGGACACAATACCTTTATTTATTTATTTATTTTTATGTGGTGCTGAGGATTGAACCCAGGGCTTCATGCTTGCTAAGCGAGCCTGCTACCACTGAGCCACAACTCCAGCCTGACAGCCGTCATTTTAAGGAATAGGTTTTGCTTTCCCACCCAAGGGCATTTCGAGAAAGGCTTACCATTCCTTCATACCAATCCAACCCTTAACCGCCCACATTAGGACCTGCTCTGCTCTGATTCCTGAGCCTGCCCTATAAAAATCCCAGAACCCAAGCCTGTTTTGTCTCTATCTCCTATAGGGAGATGGCCTTTATTTTTTAGCTCTGACGAACTCTCATGTGTATCTCTGCCTGGTTTCCATCTTTCATTTCTCACTTACCCTCTCTCATGCCACACTTTCCCTTCACTCCGACCCAGAGGCTGTGATTTTGCCCATCAGCAGGAATAGGGGGCTTTTAAAGAGGTGATTAAAAGGCTACATTCCATATGCTCTCAGTTGGAGTTGTAACTCACTTGTTAATTTGGTAGTCATTTCTGAGATCTATCTTATTCCTTGAGAGGTTTTATCCCTTAGTCCACTATCCCCAAAGTCTGGTGGGTGTGTGCTCAAAGACAGATAAATCTTCCTAAAATGGAGAAGAAAGGTAATCCTGTTTTCCCTGAGATTAGGGAGGGGAAGAGATTAGGGAGGAGCAGGGAAAGAGGAAGAGAAAAAACATGTCCATTTAAAAAATAAGTTGCAGTGGCAGAGCAATAAGGGATATATCCAAAGCATAAAGTGGACCACTGTTATACCCCAAGTGCTATCTCCCTTCTGGATCAAGCAGAGCCCTTAATAAAAACCTCGCTTGTGTTTAAGTTCTTTCTGGGTCCATTGTTTGTTTTCTACAACTCTATATCCAAGAACCCAAGGTTGGTAACAGTTGCATAGACATCCTTTTATTATTTTTATGAGATAATGAGTTCAGAATGTGAAATTCCAGCAACACATTCCACCTGTTTTGGCCTTAGCTATGGTATTAAGGATTTCTCTGATTCCTAACTTCCTCATCTATAGTAAATTGACAATGAGGAGGAAAGTCCCTATTGGTGACTGCCATGACAAAGGCCCTTAAGGGACAGAGACAGATTGAGATTAATTGAAATGTTGTGTTCCATTTGTGAAGATGAATTGAAATGCATTCTGTTGTCATGTATAACTAAGTAGAACAAATAATAATAATAAAATAAAAAGAAATTATTGGGGGGGGGACAGTTTGCAGTGGGGAGGAAGGCAATGACAAAGATTTCTAGAAATCAGAGTGTGAGAAAGAGGCATAATTACTTCTAAGCTGACTTCTTCTATGCTCTTTTCATTCCAAGCACCTCAGAATTTAGACTGTTTGCTTTTCTTTAAACTATCACCACCCATTTACTCTTTCAAAATCCACCTCCTCTTGAAGTCTAGCATTGAGGACAACATAACTTCTTATTGGTCTACAAATCCTAGTAACCTCTTGGTAGTTTGGTTTTCTAATAGTTTTTGCTGCCAGTAACATGAAATACACAGAATTTCATTTTTAAAGAAAAAACTTCCTCTCCCCACCCAAAGCCATTCTTCCTCTTTTATTTCTTTGAAACTAAAGAAACAAAAAAGCAACACCATAAAAATCACACTCTTTGAGGATTCAAATGACAGAATGATACAATTCAATTGCAGCTCAGGAAATAATTAAATTTAACAATTTCCTTGGACTTTGTATATTATCAGGTAGATTTTTTAACTTAGGGCTAAAGGGTAGAAGAACCTGTAAGGAAGCAGGATGGAGGCAGGCAGTTCTGCCTTCTAAACCTACAAGAAAGGATCAGGAAGGGAAGGATGAGGAACAAACATGTACAAATTACTTTATCCTCTCCCTCTTCTTATTTTACTGATCTTCCCACCAGGTCAGCATTATGGAAGTTGTCAGAAATGGATTTGGGATTGAACAGAGGCGTCCTAAGGCTAGTTGTATGACATCAGGGAATAATCTACAGGAGCACAGCTTGAAGGTATTAAATAAAAAGTACAGAAAGACCAGTGTTTTGACTATGTTTCTGCACAGACTAGTTTAAAATCAAAATGGAGTCATGATAAAGATGCATGTCACCAAGCTGAAACTAAGCTATTTATCTGAACTTGTGAGAAACCTGAAAAGGTCGGGCGAACGTCGGAGGAAAAGACCACCAAGAGACCGTCTCATGCAACAGCAAAGGGTTTATTGGGGGTCCAGCATGCTGGGGCTCAGAGCTCACTTCAGAAGAGCAAAGAACAAAGAGCCCCGAGAACAACTTGAGCAGTTTATATACATTCTTTAGAGAGGGCAGGGGCCTTACATACATCATAGCCTCCTTTAGCAAATCATCATATACCGCGGGAAAATCAAATAACAACTCTAAAACATGATTAGCACATTCATTGGCGGGAACAGGTCGGGTGGGGGTGATTGGTTAGTACTAAGATAGGTATATATTTAAACTGATTGGTTGAAGCCCTGAGATGTATACGTGCTGAGCTGCGCGATTTCTGGGAAGGGGTTATTTAGTAACTAGGTGGTCAGGGGAAGATTTCGACACACATCTAACAGGCAGTTCCGGGAATTGTCTTAACTGCCACAGGAATTTCAGGCTCTGAGTGCAGCTTGGAAACTTTACAAAACCTGGTCCTTTACATTTTAACTTCAATTTCTTTTATTCTTTCAAAACCAAGATAGTCAAATTTCCCAAACAGGCCAGTTTCAATTGGCATGAAAATGACATTCCCGCTGCTTTAAACTTACACAAAAGATATAACTTGATGTTAATTGATCAGTTGTTTTCCTGTTTTCCAGGCACCCTGGCCCTGCTTTATAAGGAAAATCATTTTGAAATGACTAAACTGGCTTTTTGTTTCTATTTTCTTCAAACATTTCTTTGTCTATAGATTCAACCTCCTTTGTTTGGATGATTAGGACACTTATTCTTTATTTTACTTTTTTGATGAACATGTATTAATTATACATATTAATGAGGTTTATGTATTGATATTACAATACACGTATAAAGCATACACAGATCAAATCAGGGTGATTTAACATTTACCTCTCTTTATCATTTCTCTAGGTTTGAAGACTGTATGCTTCTCTTCTATATCTTAATAAAATATATAATAGATTATTTTGAACTATAATCATCTCACTGTGCTTTAGAATACCAGAATTTATTCCTTCTATGTAACTGTTTTATAGCCATTATCCACCCTCCCTTTATCAACCTCACCCTTACCAATGCCTAGTAATTACATTTCTATGCTCAGGTCAACTTTTTTTTTTTTTTTTTTTTTAAGTTATTGAAGCATTTATTTTATGGAATTAAATGTTATTCTATTCTAGAATTAAAATAGGGCTGGGGATATAGCTCTGTTGGTAGAGTGCTTGCCTGGAATGCACAAGGCCCTGGGTTCAATCACCAGCACCATAGAGATAAATAAATAAATAAATAAAGCTAAAGCCAATTAAGATCTTTAAACTAACTTATTCTAATTTTCATCCTTTGGCAAAGGTAAATTAATTTTCTATGACCAGCCATCTCTCTCTTATATTTTAGAAATCTGTTATATGTATGTAAGCCAGACCCTATCTGTATTTAGCCTTACTCTCAACTATTAGTATATACTCTGTGCCATAACAAATGTTGGGGAATCATAGATACAATATATATTCAAAGATTTTTGGCTAACACTGTTTTTCTCTTTAAACTAAGTTGTCATGTGCTCTAATAACAATTCTACGCCGCAAAAAATTACTTTTTAGAGTATCCTTCCTATCCTTCCTATGTCAGCAAACATTTTTTCTCTAAACTGTCAGATAGTAAATATTTTTGGCTTTTCAGGTCATATAGTCTCTGTTAAAACTGCTCAACTCTGCAGTTGCAATGTGAAAGTTAATAGACAAAACACAAATGACTATACATGGCTATGTTCAAATAAAATTTATTTATGGGCTTGTGAACTTCTTAAATTTTTATGTAAGGAAATGTTATTGTTTTATATGTTAGTCAGCTTTATTACTGTTACAAGATGCCCAAGTAAAAAATTAAAGGAGGCAAGATTTATTTGCAGTTGTGAGTTTCAGTCCATGGTCATATGGTTCTACTGTTATGTGCCTGTGGTGAGGCAGAGCAACATGGTAGAGAAGGTGTGGTAGGTAGAACAGAGCTGCTCACCTCATGGTAGCCAGAAAGCAAAGGGGAGAAAAGGGTCAGGGAAAAGATATAGTCACCAAGGTCATGACCCCAAGGACACAGTCCCTTCAACTAGGTTCTTTTTATTTATTTATTTATTTATTTATTTAAAGAGAGAGAGAGAGAGAATTTTAATTTTTTTTTTTTTTTTTTCAGACACAACATCTTTGTTTGTATGTGGTGCTGAGGATCGTACCTGGGCCGCACGCCTGCCAGGCGAGCACGCCACCGCTTGAGCCACATCCCCAGTCCTTCAACTAGGTTCTAAAGCCCACAGTTTCCACCACCTCCCAGATGTCCACTCAATTATGATTCCATCAATGAATTAAATGTTTATTATTGAGGATAGAGTTCTCATGACCCAATTACTTTGCAAAACACCTCTGAACATTACTGCACTGGGGACTAAGCCTTCAACACAAGACTTTGAGAACATTTCAGATACAAACCATAACCTCTTATATTGATCCTTTTTGATGATTTAAAAGTGTGAAAATCCATTCTTAGTTTGGAGGCTATATAAAACCAAAAAGCAAAACAGATATGGTCCATGGGGCGACAGTTTTGGCCCAAATTCCTCACTATAAATATAGGAAAACTGAGTGCCTAAGGAGTTAAGATTTTTTTTCCAAAATCGCTTGGGTTTAGTGACAGAGATAAAATTAGCATTTTATCCTGACTCCTCAATTTATACTCTAGTCACTTTACCATATTGCCCCTCAGCTTAAACTGTTAAGTGTAGCTTGGTTAGGATACTGGATGATGATGATTGCATAAGATGAGTCTGCGTAGAGTATTTTATTTATATGTCAAAAGTTTTGTTTTGTTTTGTTTTTGGTAACAGGGATTGAACCCAGGAGCACTTGGCCCTTTTTTATTATTTTATATATATATTTATTTTTTTAAATTTATTTATTTACACTAATTTCTTATACATGACAGCAGAATGCATTTCAATTTATAGTACACATATAGAGCAGAATTTTTCATGTCTCTGGTTGTTCACAATGTAGAGTCACACCATTAGTGTTTTCATATATGTACTTAGGTAATGATGTCCACCATCTTTAAAACCCCCATGCCCTCCCCCTTCCCCTCACTCCCCTTTGAGGTATTCAAAGTTCCTCTATTACTCCTATGCTTTCCCCCATCCCCATAATGGATGAGCATCCACATATCAGAGAGAACATTTGGCCTTTGGTTTTTTGGGATTGGCTTATTTCACTTAGCATAATATTCTACAACTCTATCCATTTATCTACAAAGACCATAATTTTGTTCTCTTCTATTGTTGAGTAATATTCCATTGTGTGTGTGTGTGTGTGTATATATATATATATATGCCACATTTTCTTTTTTAAAGAGAGAGAGAGAGAGAAAATTTTTTTTTAATATTTATTTTTTAGTTTTCGGCAGAAACAACATCTTTGTTTGTATGTGGTGCTGAGGATTGAATCCGGGCCGCACGCACGCCAAGCGAGTGCACTACCGCTTGAGCCACCTCCCCAGCCCATACCACATTTTCTTTATCCATTCATCTATTGAAGGGCATTTAGGTTGCTTCTACAGTTTAGCTATTGTGAATTGTGCTGCTATAAATATTGATGTGACTGCATCCATGTAGTATGCTGTTTTTAAGTCCTTTGGTTATAAACTGAAGAGTGGTATAGCACGGTGAAATGGTGGTTCTATTCCCAGTTTTCCAAAGAATCGCCATACTTCTTTCCATATTGGCTGCACCATTTTGCACTCCCACCAGCAATGTATGAGGGTGCTTTTTGCCCCACCTCCTTGCCGACACTTATTGTTGTTTGTATTCTTAATAGCTGCCTTTCTGACTGGAGTGAGATGAAATCTTATAATAGTTTTGATTTGCATTTCTCTAATTGCTAGAGATGTTGAACTTTTTTATATATTTGTTGATTAATTGTATATCATCTCCTGAGAATTATCTGTTCAGTACCTTGGCCCATTTATTGACTGGGTTACTTGGGTTTATTTTGGTGTTAAGATGTTTGAGTTCTTTATATACCCTAGAGATTAGTACTCTAATGATGTGCGCATGGTAAATAATTGTTCCTGTTCTTTAGGCTTTCTATTTACATCACTGAGTGTTTATTTTGTTGGGAAGAAGCTTTTCAGTTTGAAATCGATCCCATGTATTGATTTTTTATTTTATTTCTTGTGATATAGAAGTATTATTAATGAAGTCAGGACCTAATCTGACATGAAGGAGATTGGGCCTACTTTTTCTTTTATTAGGTGCAGCATCTCTGGTTTAATTCCTAGGTCCTTGATCCACTTTGAGTTGAGTTTAGTGCATAATGAGGAACAGGGGATTAATTTTATTTTGCTGCATATGGATTTTCAGTTTTCCCAGCACCATTTGTTGAAGAAACTACCTTTTCTCCAATATATGTTTTTGGAGCATTTGTTTAGTATGAGATAAATATATTTGTGTGGGTTTGTCTCTGTGTCTTCTATTCTGTATCATTGGTCTACAAGTCTATTTTTGTTGCAATACCATACTGTTTTAGTTACTATTACTCTGTAATATTGTTTAAGGTCTGGTATTGTGATGCCACCTGCTTCACTTTTCTTGCTAAGGATTGCTTTAGCTAATTCTGGATCTCTTATTTTTCCAGATAAATTTCATGACTGCTTTTTCTATTTCTATGAGGAATCCCATTGGCATTTGATTGGGATTACATTAAATAGTACTCTCCTTAATATGGTCATTTTGACAATATTAATTCCACCTATCCAAGAACAAAGGAGATATTTTCATTTTCTAAGATCTTCTTTAATTTCTTTCTTTACCTTTCTGTAGTTTTCATTGTAGAGGTCTTTCACTAAGTTGGTTCCCAAATATTTTATTTGTCTATTTTTTGAGGCTATTGTAAATGGGGTAGTTTTCCTCATTTCTCTTTCAGAGGATTTATCACTGATGTTCAGAAATGCCTTTGGTTTATGGGTGTTGATTTTATATCCTGCTATTTTCATGAATTCATTTATTAATTCTAGAAGTTTTCTGGTGGAATTTTTTGGATCCTCTAGGTTTAGAATCATGTCATCGGAAAATAGAAATAGTTTGAGTTCTTCTTTTCCTATCTATATCCCTTTAATTTCTTTCATCTGTCTAATTCCTCTGGCTAGAGTTTATAGAACTATGATAAATAGAAGTGGTGATCCCCATAAAACAAATGCCAAATATTTTCTCTGATATGAGGATGATGATGGAGGGTGGGAAGCATGAGAGGAAACTTTAGATAGGACAAAGGGGAAGGAAAGGAAGAAAGGGGGCAAGGGAAGTAGGAAAGACACTGGAATGAGATGGATATCATTACCTTAAGTACATGTATGAAGACACAAATGGTGGCACTCTATTTTGTGTACAACCAGACATGAAAAATTGTGCTCTGTATGTGAACTATGAATTGAGATGCATTCTGCTGTCCCATATAACAAAGTAGAATACACACACACACACATACACACATATATATATATATATATATATATATATATATATATATATATATATATATAGTGAAAGAGGGCATCCCTGTCTTGTTCCAGTTTTTAGAGGGAATGCTTTCAATTTGTCTCCATTTAGAATAATGTTGACCTGGGACGTAGCATAGATAGCATTTACAATGTTGAGATGTGTTCCTGTTATCCTTAGTTTTTCTAGTGTTTTGAACATGAAGGGGTACTGTATTTTGTCGAAAGCTTTTTCTGAATCTATTGAGATGATCATATGGTTCTTATCTGTAAGTCTATTGATGTGATGAATTACATTTATGGATTTCTGTATGTTGAACCTACCTTGCATCTCTGGGATGAAGCCCATTTGATCAAGGTGCATGATCTTTTTAATATGTTTTTATATTTGATTTGCCAAAATTTTATTGAGAATTATTGCATCTATGTCCATTAGAGATATTGGTCTGAATTTTTCTTTTTTTGATGTGTATTTGTCTGGTTTTAGAATCAGATTGATATTAGCCTCATAGAATTAGTTTGTAAGTGTTACCCCTTTTTATATTTCATGAAATAATTTGAGGAGTATTGGTATTAGTTCTTCTTTGAAGGTCTTGTAGAACTGTATCCGTCTGGTCCAGAGCTTTTTGTGGTTGGTAGGCTTCTGATGGCATCTTCTATTTCATTGCTTAAAATTGATTTGTGTAACTTGTGTATATCATCCTCATTCAGTTTGGGCAAATCATATGACCCTAGAAATTTGTCGATGCCATTGATATTTTCTATTTTATTGGAGTACAAAGTTTCAAAATAGTTTCTAATTATCTTCTGTATTTCTGTTGTGTTTGTTGTGATATTTCCTGTTTCTCCATAGATGTTAGTAATCTGAGTCTTCTCTCTCCTTCTCTTCGTCAACATGGCTAAGGGTCTATCAATTTTATTGATTTTTTCAAAGAATCAACTTTTTGTTCTGTCAATTTTTTTCAATTGTTTCTTTTGTTTCAATTTTATTGATTTCAGCTGTAATTTTAATTATTTCCTATCTTCTATTGCTTTTGGTGTTGATTTGTTCTTCTTTTTCTAGGGTGTTCAGATATTATTTGTTGACTTTTTCTTCTTTTAAGGAATGAACTCCATGCAATAAACTTTTTTCTTAGTACTGCCTTCATAGTGTCCCAGAGATTCAATACATTGTATCTGTATTCTCATTTACATTTAAGAATTTTTAAATCTTCTATCTGATGTCTTTTTCAACCCATTGTTCATTCAATAGCATATTATTTAGTCTGCAGGTGTTGGAGTAGCTTCCATTTTTTATTTTATCATTGATTTGTAATTTTATTCCATTAAGATCTGATAGGATGCAGGGTATAGTATCTCTGTTTGTTTTTTTGTTGTTGTTGTTGTTGTATTTGCTAAGAGTTGCTTTGTGGGCCTGTGTGGTGAGCCGCTTCTGCCGTTTATGCAAATTATGGTCGCAATTACAAGATGGCGCTGGCTCCGCTGTGGTCTGTGACAAACAACTCCTTATTTGGGAGAGTTGGCGCATGACTTTTCATCACCCTATGAGAAAGCTCCACGTGGCTGCTTTGCATTGGGGCTTGAGATGCTATATTAAGGCTGGGAGGGGCATCCGAGAGGAAGACAAAGAACTATCAAGGGCCTGAAATAAACTACTGAAAGAAGATTCCTGAGTGTTGCGTCTTCCTTGCGGGCAAGGGGGCGCAACAGGCCTGAGGTTGTGGCTCAGTGGTAGAGCGCTCGCCTAGCACACTCAAGGTCCTGAGTTTGATCCTCAACATCACATAAAAATGAACAAATGAAATGAAGATGTTGTGTCCAAGTACAACTAAAAAATAAATATATTTTTTTAAAAGAATTGCTTTTTGGCATAATTTTTGGTCTATTTTAGAGAAGAATCCATGTGCTGCTGAGAAGAAAGTGTATTTGTTCATTGAAGGATGAAATATTCTATATATATCAGTTAAGTTTAAGTTATTGATTGTATAATTGAGTTCTGTATTTTCTTTGTTTAGCTTTCGTTTGGAAGATCTATCCAGCAGTGAAAGAGGTGTGTTAAAGTCACCCAGAATTATTATGTTGTGGTCTATTTGACTCTTGAACTTGTGAAGAGTTTGTTTGATGAATATAGACGCTCCATTATATATTTATAATTGTTATGTCTTGTTGGTGTATGGTTCCCTTTAACAATATGAAATGTCCTTCTTTATCCCTTTTGATCAACTTTGGCTTGAAGTCTACTTTATTTGATATGAAAATGGAAACACCTGCTTGTTTCTGCAGTTTATGTGAGTGGTATGTTTTTTCCCAACCTTTCACCTTCGGTCTGTGGATGTCTTTTCCTATGGCGCGAATTATGAGTCTCTTGGAAGCAGTATATTGTTGGGTCTTTTTTTTTTTTTTTAATCCAATCTGCCAGTCTCTGTCTTTTGATTGGTGAGTTTATGGCATTAAAATTCAGGGTTATTAGTATTCTTAGTCACTTTTCTTTATTTTTTGTATTTAACTTGAGTTGGGTTTTGTTTTTTTGGGGTTTTTTTGTGGTTTTTTTTTTTTTGGTAGTGGTGATTGAACTCAGGTGCACTCGACCATTGCAAAATCCCCAATCCTATTTTGTATCTTGTTTAGAGACTGTGTCTCACTGAGTTGATTAGTGCCTTGCCATTGCTAAGGCTGGCTTTGAACTTGTGATCTTCCTGCCTCAACCTTCCATGATGCTGAGATGACAAATGTGTGCCACTGGGCCCTGCTTGGTTTCTCATTGATTGGTTTTTCATTTAGTGTAACACCTCCCTTTGCTGGTTTTCATTGTTTTTCATTTCCTCCTCATGGAATATTTTGTAGTGCAGACTTTCTAGTTATAAATTCTTTTAACTTTTGTTTATCATGGAAGGTTTTTATTTCATCATCAAATCTAAAGCTTAATTTTACTGGATATAAGATTCTTGGTTGACATCTATATTCTTTCAGAGCTTGGTAAATGATGTTCTAGCATCTTCTAGCTTTCAGGGTCTGGGTTGAAAAATCTGCAGAGAATCTAATTGGCTTCCCCTTATTTGTGATCTGATTTCCTTCTGTTTTGTCTTTTAAAATTCTCTCCTTGTTCTATCTATTAGGCATTTTCATTATAACGTGACTTGGTGTGGATCTGTTGTAATTTTGTACATTTGGTGTCCTGTAAGCCTCTTGTATTTGATTTTCTAATACATTCTTCATGCTTGGGAAATTTTCTGACATTATCTCATTGAACAGATTATGCATTTCTTTGGTTTGAATCTATATGCCTTCTTCTATCCCCAAAAATATTAGATTTGGTCTTCTGATGTTATTCCATAATTCTTCAATGTTTTGTTCATGGTTTCTTACTATCTTCACTGTGTGATCAAATTTATTTTCAAGATTTTTATTTTATCTTTATTATCTGACATTCTGTCTTCCAAGTGATCTAGTATGTTGGTGATGCTTTCTATTGAGGTTTTTTTTTTATCTCATTTATTGTTTCCTTCATTTCAAGGATTTCTGTTTTTTTTTCCAAAAATCTTTCTTTCTTGAATCTCTTTTTCTTTTTTCTTTTTTTTTTAAAGAGAGAGAGAGAGAGAGAGAGAGAGAGAGGAGAGAGAGAGAGAAAGAGAGAATTCTTTAATGTTTATTTTTCAGTTTTCGGTGGACACAACATCTTTATTTTTATGTGGTGCTGAGGATCAAACCCAACGCCCTGCACATGCCAAGTGGGCAAGTTACCGCCTTAGCCACATCCCCAGCCCTTGAATCTCTTTTTCTTAAAGTAGTCTTTTGCTACCTGTATTTGCTCCCTTATCTCTGTCTTGGTATGATCAATGGTTGCCTGTATTTGCTTCCTTATCTCTTTGTTGGAGTGATAAATTTTTGCCTGTATTTGCTCACATAGCTCATTATTTAATTCATAGATAATTTTATTTTTTATTTTTTATCATTTTATTTTTTATTTGTAGTTGCATACAATACTTTTATTTATATGTGGTGCTGAGGAGCAAACCCAGGGTCTCACACTTGCTAGGCGAGCGCTCTACCACTGAGCCACAACTCCAGCCCTGATCATTTTAATTATGTACAGTCTGAACTCCTTCTCTGACATTTCATCAACTGTGCTGTCTATGTATTCTATTATTGTGGCATCTTGGTTTGTTTGGAGCACTTTCCTCTCTTGTTCTTTCATGCTGTCTATGTGTGTTCCTTTCTTGCAGTGCGGATCTGAGGTATTAACGTTTCTACCATATAATCTTCATTTTATTTATTTTTTGGTGGTGCTTGGGATTGAACCCAGGGCCTTGTCCATGCGAGGCAAGCATTCTACCAACTAAAGTATATTCCTAGCCCCTCTACCCTATAATCTTATAGTATCCCTGAAGATTACCTGTACTTCAGCTTGGTGTTTGGCTTGTAGACTCTAGCTGGTGTCCCACGATAAATGCTGCTGCAACTAAAGATGGTGGTAGCAGAGATAACTCAAGATAGCAGTGGGGGTGTCTGCTGCCCCTGAACTGCATGGGCAGCTGAACTTAAGGTCTCTCAAGTGAATTTCCAGGGACACCAAATAAAACACAGACACACATTTTACCTTTAAACAAGCTTCAGGACGGCTTCTCCGCTCCTGGCCTCAGGCTCCCCAAATGGGAGAGCAAGAGAAAGTCACAAGAGGCTGGCGAGAGAGAGCAAGCATGTTCCGAAGTGGGCTTTTATTGGGGGGACCCTTATTCTTAGAAAGTTCCATCCAAAAAAGGCCAGAAGGGGCAGGGTTATAAAGGACAGGTGAGTGTAATTTGACCCAAGGGGCCATGGGGCAACATGCCTAAGTCTGAAGACACATCCTCAACTTCCTGGATCAGGCAATGTCCAGGTGGCTACAAGATGTAGTGACTGGTCAAAGCCTCTGCTCTCGGATGGAAGGCACGAATCATTCAGAGTGGGTCCCCACAGGTGTCCCAATATGGGTGCAACCACTTTCAGAGAGATGAGGCTGAAAGGGTGGGCCTTACAATGGTTTTGGGCTGCCTGTCCCAAGATGCAGCCTCCTGGCTATATCTGTTGTCCCAAGATGGAAGTTACTGTGTGGGGAGGGCTACAGCAATGGCTGCAGATCCCAAGATGGAAGTGGAGTAGGCCTAGGTTTCGTTGTGGGTCTGCTGGTGGGTGTTTGTGGTCCTGGACCAGGACCAGGATCTGGGTTCCAGTGTGGGTCTGTCAGTTAGCTGGGCGGTCCTGGGACTAACCTTGTCCTTTGCTTGAGTAGGTGAGGCAGACCTGGACCTAGGCTTGGATTTCAGGGTGGGTCTGCTGGTCGGTGGTCCTAGGCCTAGTTTTATGCTTGAATTCGGGACCCCCAAAAGACCACCAGAGACCATGATTGATGTAAGCAGCAAAGAGGTGTTTATTGTGAGCTAGTTCGGTCCTCTGTGCGCACACAGCAACTGGTGACGCTGAGAGGCCCTGAGCCCAAGTTTTGCAGCAGTTTTATACACTCTTTGGGGAAGGCAGGGACTTCACATACATCATAGCCTCTCTTAGCAAATCATCACACACCGCTGGAAAATCATAAAACAACTCTAAAACATGATTAGCACATCCACTGGTGGGAACAAGTTGAGTAAGGGTGATTGGTTACTACAAGAGGGGGATTCATTTGAACTGATTGGTTTAAGCCATGAGGGGGAGTACTGCTGAACTACATGGTTTCCCAACATGTTATCAACCACCATAAACTACTGGGAAGGTCATCTGGCATCCCAGGTATTTCCTTGTCTTATGCTGATTGGTGGCTGCTAGGGGGTTGCTATGGGTCTCCACCTAGCCTGACTTGAGTCAGGGACACCTGGCTCACAGATCTCTCTGGTTATTTTTAGATAAACTCAGCAGGGTGGGTATGTGCCTAGGAGTGCTCTGTGGGTCTTTCCAAGGACAAGGGTCACGTCCCCTTCCTTGGACAGGCTTTGCTCTGAGGTAGATGCTGGCTTTTCACTAGAACTTATCCTTGGCTCTCACCCAGGCCATTGAGATGGTCTTAGGCCAGGGCTATGGTCCGGTGGGGGTCTGCATGTCCTCAGTGTGGTCCTAGGCCAGAGCCTGGACCTGGGGTCCCATGCGGATCCGTGGGGTGGTCCTGAGCCAGGCATATATTTTGAGACAGCATCTGATTAAATTGCGTCTGGACTTGCTGAATTGCTGAGGCTGACCTTGAACTTTTGATCCTCCTACCTCAGCCTCCCAAGCTGCTGGCCTGAGCCACTCTGTCTGGCTATTTCAAGATTTTTTGTTTGTATCTCTCTCCAATAGACTTCAAGGATCATAGTTGAAGGGTTTTTCATTGCTGTGGAAGAAACAAATAAATTATACTTATTTAGCTGTTTCATTGAAATATTTCATTGTTAATCCAAGGTTATTTAATGGGCAATTTAATATGTTAAAAGAAAAAATTTAGCCCTTCCAACCTGGAGAGTTCCATGGATGGTCAAGCCCGGTGGCCCAGATCCACCCACACCAGCCCCGCACAGGACACAGGCTCTCAGTAGGCCCAGTTTACCCCTCCACCTGCAAGGCAGACACCCGCCAGAGCTTAGCCTCTGGCACAGGACTGCCCCTTCTGACCAACAGACTACTACTTGAGGTCAAGCCCAGCGGCCCAGATCCACCCACTCCAACTTATGCAGGACCCAGATCCAGGATGAAGTAGCATTCATTAAGGGACACCAGCAGGGTCCGGAAGCCCAATATCAAAGTGAGGTACAGACAATCTGCACAGGTTACAAAAATATAGGGAAGAAACTGTAATATCTCAGATCCATACTGTAAGAAAGGAAGACACATAGACAACATGAAAAAACAAGGGAGGAAACTGCCCCAAACAATCCAGGACACTGTAATAACAGAACCCACCGACAGCAAAGTTGATGAAATGTCAGAGAAGGAGTTAAGAAGGTTCATAATTAAAATGATCTGTGAATTAAAGAATGACCTAAATGAGCAAATACAAGCAAAAATTAATCAGATAAGAGGGCAAACACAGGTAGAGAAAGATTACTTTGAGAGAGATAGAGACCCTGAAAAATAAAAACAGTCAGAAATCCTTGAAATGAAGGATACAATTTATCAAATAAAAAACTCAATAGAAAGCATAAGTAACAGACTAGATCACTTGGAAGAAAAAAAGTCAGATAATGAAGACAAAGTATACAGTCTGGAAAATAAAGTTGATCACACAGTGAAGATACTTAGAAAACATGAACAGAACATCCAAGAACATGGGACAGTATCAAAAGACCAAATATAAGAGTTATTGGGATAGAGGAAGGCACAGAGTTTCAAACCAAAACAATGCACAATCTTTTCAATGAGATAATATCAGAAAATTTCCCAGGCATGAAGAACGAATTGGAAAACCAAATACAAGAGGCTTACAGGACACCAAATGTACAAAATTACAACAGATCTACACCAAAGCACATTATAATGAAAATGTCTAGCATACAGAATATTGATAGAATATTAAAAGTTGCAAGAGAGAGGAATCAGATCATATATAGGGGGAGACCAATTCGTATCTCAGCAGATTTTTCAACCTAGTCTCTCAAAGCCATGAGATCGTGGAAAAACATATACCAAGCTCTAAAAGAAAATGGATGCCAGCCAAGAATCTTATATCCAGCAAAACTAAGCTTTAGATTTGATGAGGAAATGAAAACCTTCCATGATAAACCAAAGTTACAAGAATTCACAACTAGAAAGCCTGCACTACAGAACATCCTCAGCAAAATACTTCATGAAGAGAAAATGAAAAACAATGATGAAAATCAGTAGAGGGAGGGATTACACTAAAGGAAAATCTAATCAGAGGAGAAACCAAGTCATGTTAAATACCAAAAATAAAAATGGCTGGGAATACAAATCATGTTTCAATAATAACCCTGAATGTTAATGCCCTAAACTCACCAATCAAAAGACATAGACTAGCAGATTGGATAAAAAAAAAAGGTCCAACAATATGCTGCCTCCAAGAGACTCACCTCATAGAAAAAGACATCCACAGACTGAAGGTGAAGGGTTGGGAAAAATCATACCACTCATATGGACTGCGGAAGCAAGCAGGGGTTTCTATCCTCATATCAAGTAAAGCAGACTTCAAACTAAAGTCAGTCAAAAAGGATAAAGAAGAACACTACATACCGCTCAAGGGAACCATACACCAACAAAACTTAACAATTATAAATATATATGCCCGAAACAATGGAGCATCTACGTTGATCAAACAAACTTTTCTGACGTTCAAGAGTCAAATAGACTACAACAAAATAATTGTGGGTGACTTAAACACACTTCTTTCATCACTAGATAGATCTTCCTAACAAAAGCTGAACAAACTATAGAACTCAATAATATAATCAATAACAGACAACTGACATATACAGAATATTCCATCCTTCAATGAGAGAATATACTTTCTTCTCAGTAGCATATGGATCCTTCTCTAAAATAGACCATATACTATGCCACAAAGCAACTTTTAGCAATATAAAAAAGTAGAGATACTACCCTGCATTCTATCATATCATAATGGAATGAAATTAGAAATCAATGATAAAATAAGAAACAAAATCCACTCCAACACTTGGAGACTAAATAATATGCTACTGAATGAACAATGTGTTACAGTAGACATCAAGGAGGAGTTTAAAAGTTTTTTAGAGGTGAATGAGAACAGAGATACAACATATTGGAATCTCTGGTACATTATGAAAGCAATTCTAATAGGAAAGTATATTGTATGGAGTTCATTCCATAAAAGAAAAAAAAGTGAACAAATAAATGATTAACATTACATCTCAAAGCCCTAGAAAAAGAAGAACAAATCAACACCAAAAGCAGAAGACAGGAAATAATTAAGAGCATAGTTCAAATTAATGAATTTGAAACAATTGAAAAAAATTGACAAAACAGAAAGTTTATTCTTTGAAAAAATAAATAAAATTGACAAACCGTCACCTATGCTAACGAAGAGAAGGAGAGAGAAAACTCAAATTACTAACGTACGTGATGATAAAGAAAATATCACAATAGATACTACAGAAATACAGGAGAGAATTATATTATTTTGAAAACTTGTACTCCAATAAAATAGAAAATACCAAAGGTATCAACAAATTTCTAGAGTCATATTATTTGCCCAAATTAAATCAGGATGTTATACACAATTTAAACAGATCCATATCAAGCAGTGAAATAGAAGACCCCATCAGAATCCTACCAATCAAGTAAAGCCTAGGATTGGATGGATACACAGTTGAGTTCCACAAGACCTTTAAAGAGAACTAATACTAATACTCTTCAATTTATTTGAGGAAATAGAAAAAGAGGCAGCACTTCCAAACTCATTCTATGAGGCCAGTATCACCCTGATTCCAAAACCAGGCAATGACACATTAAAGAAAGACAACTTCAGACCAATATCTCTAATGAACATAGATGAAAAAATTCTCAATAAAATTCTGGCATATTGAATATAAAACATATGAAAAAGATAGTTCACCACGATCAAGTGGGGTTCATCCCAGAGATGCAAAGTTGGTTCAACATACAAAAATCAATAAATGTAATTCATTGCATCAATAGACTTAAAGATAAGAACCATATGATCATCTCAATAGATTCAGAAAGGGCATTTGACAAAATACAGCAATGCTTCATGTTCAAAATGCTAGAAAGCTAGGGATAACAGGAACATATCTCAACATTGTAAAAGCTATCTATGCAAAACCCCAGGTGAACATCATTCTAAATGGAGACAAATTGAAAGCATTCCCACTAAAAACTGGAACAAGACAGGGATGCCCATTTCATCATTTCTATTTAACATAGTTCTTGAAACACTTGCCAGAGCAATTAGACAGACCCCAAAAGAAATTATAGGGATACAGATAGAAAAACAAGAACTCAAATTAGCACTATTTGCCTATGACATGATTCTATATCTAGAAGACCCCAAAAATTCTACCAGAAAACTTCTAGTACTAGTAAACGAATTCATGAAAGTAGCAGAATATAAAAATCAACACCCATAAATAAAAGGCATTTCTGTACATCAGTGACACATCTTCTGAAAGGGAAACGAGGAAAACTACCCCATTTACAATAGCCTCAAAAAAAGAGAAAATATTTGGGAATAAACCTAACAAAAAAGGTAAAAGACCTCTACACTGAAAACTACAGAATGCTAAAGAAAGAAATTAAAGAAGACCTCAGCAGCTGGAAAGATCTCCTTTCTTGGATAAGCAGAATTAATATTGTCAAAATGACCATACTACCAAAGGCATTATGCAGATTTAATACAATTCCAATCAAAATTCCAATGACTTTCCTCATAGAAATAGAAAAAAGCAGTCATTAAATTCATCTGGAAAAATAGAAGACCCAGAATAGCTAAAGCAATCCTTAGCAAGAAGAGTGAAGTAGGTGGCATCATGATACCAGACCTTAAATTATACTACAGAGTAATAGTAACAAAACAGCATTGTATTG
The DNA here is from genome assembly GCF_001458135.2 of Marmota marmota marmota. Taxonomy (NCBI): domain Eukaryota; kingdom Metazoa; phylum Chordata; class Mammalia; order Rodentia; family Sciuridae; genus Marmota; species Marmota marmota. Next base: position 10,644,193 of record NW_026000221.1, read on the forward strand.
GCACCAAAACAGACTTGTAGACCAATGGAACAGAATAGAGGACACAGAGACTAACTCATAAAATTAAAGTTATCTTATTTTAGACAAATGCTCTTATTTTAGAGGCTATATTGGAGAAAAGATAGCCTCTTCAACAAAAGGTTCTGGGGAAACTGGAAATCCATATGCAACAAAATGAAATGAAACCTCTATTTCTCACCAGGCACAAAACTCAACTCAAAGTGGATCAAGGACCTAGGAATTAAACCAGAGACCCTGCATCTCATAGAAAAAAAAAAGTAGGCCCAACTTCCATCATAGTCGAGTAGGCCCTTACTTCCTTAATAATACTCCTATAGTGTAAGAATTAAAATCAAGAATTAATAAGTGGGACAAATTCAAACTCAATAGCTTCTTCTCAGCAAAAGAAATGTTCAGTGAGGTGAATAGAGAACATACAGCTTGGAAGCAAATTTTTACCACTTGAACATCAGATAGAGCTCTTATCTCTAGGGTATATAAAGTACTCAAAAGGCTAACACCAAAAAAAAAAACAAAAAACAAATAACTCAATCAATAAATGGTCCAAGGAACTGAACAGACACTTCTCAGAAGGTGATATACAATCAATCAACAAATATATGAAAAAATGTTCAATATCTCTAGTAATTAGAGAAATACAATCAAAACTAAGTTTTCATCTCACTTCAGTCAGAATGGTGGTTATTAAGAATACAAATAACAGTAAGTGTTGACAAGGATGTGGGGAAAAAAGCACACTCATACATTGCTGGTAGGACTGCAAAATGGTACAGCCAATATGGAAAGAAGTTTGGAGATTCCTTGGATAACTGGGAATGGAACCACCATTTGATCCAGCTATCCCTTTCCTTGGTCTATATCCAAAGGACTTAAAAACAGCATACTACAGGGACACAGCCAAATCAATGTTTATTGCACACAATAACTAAACTATGGAACCAGCACAGATGCTCTTCAGTAGATGAATGGATAATGAAAATGTGGTATATATACACAATGGAATATTACTCAGCAATAAAAGAGAATAAAATCATGGCCTTTGCAGGTGAATGGATGAAGTTGGAGAATATAATGCTAAATGAAGTTAGTCAATCCCCCCAAAAACAAATGCTGAATGTTTTCTGATATAAGGAGGCTGGTACATTTTGGGGTTAAGAGGGGGAGCAAGGGAGAATTAGAACTCTAGATAGGGCAAAGGGGTGGGAGGGGAATAGAGGAGTTATGGGGGTAGGAAAGATGGTAGAATGAGATGGACATTATTACCCTAAATACATGTTTGAAGACATGAATTGTGTGAATATTCTTTGTATACAACTGGCGATATGAGACATTATGCTCTATATATGTAATATGAATTATAATGCATTCTGATGTCATATATAACAAATTAGAATAAAAAAAATGGGCTAGGGGGCTGGGATTGTGGCTCAACGGTAGAGCGATTGCCTTGCACGTGCGAGACTTGGGTTCGATCCTCAGCACCACATAAAAATAAGTAAGTGAAATAAAGGTATTGTGTCCAACTATAACTAAAAAAAAAAAAAAATGGGCTAGGGATGTGGCTCAGTGGTAAAGTGCCACTGGATTCAATCTCTGGTACAAAAAAAAAAGGAGGAGGAAGAAGAGAAGGAGGAATAATAATAATAATAATAATAATAATAATAATAATAAGCTTTTTAATTAGACTTCCAGTTTGTCTAAATGCTAAGTTAGATTACCGGTCCTTATGTATGGAATCAAGGAATAGAGCATCCTCAGACCAAATTTAGTTTAACATAAGGTAGTGTGAGTATTTCAGATGAATAATAATCAAAAGAATGCCTTTCCTTTTTAAAATATTTTTTTAGATGTGGTGAACCTTTATTTTATTCGTTTATTTATATGCAGTGCTGAGAATTGAACCCAGTGCCTCACACATCCTAGGTAAGAGCTCTTCCACTGAGCCACAACCCTAGCCCATGCCTTTGCTTTTTATTAGCTTAGTTCTGTAGTTTTTGGATTCAGATTTGGATAGTCTCAGAACTTTTGTGCAGCCTCAAACATCATTGGGAAGTTTGATTTGGACTGAGACTTGACACTGGAAAGCCTTAGAAAGATTATTTCAAAAGATTAGATTTATTTAGGAATAATCACAACAAGTGGAAACATTTATCAAATGCTTCCTATGCTCATAACATTATTCTTATTTAATTATTATGATAATAATAGGAGGAAAGTTTACTATTATCTCCATATTATAGAAAAGTAAAGTAAAAAGAGATTAAGTTACCTTTCAAAGTAAGTGGTAAGTATAACATTCAAATCAGGTAGTCTATCCCAAGTATATAAATCAATCCTGATTTAGGGTCTAAAATATAGGAGGTGTAGCTTGATGGTAGACTGTATGCTTAGTATGTACAAGGCCTTGGGTTCAATTTCTAGCATGAAAAACAAAATAAGGGCTGGGGATGTGGCTCAAGTGGTAGCGTGCTCGCCAGGCATGCGTGCGGCCTGGGTTCGATCCTCAGCACCACATACAAAGATGTTGTGTCCACTGAAAACTAAATAAATAAATAAATAAATAAATATTAAAACTCTCTCTCTCTCTCTCCCTGTTTGTTGTTTTTTTTTAAAGAAAGAAAAATAAAATAAATTCAAAGTTAACTTAAAGCCACTTTAAGTAAACTTGAAATTATAATTATAAAACAAGTTCAGGGCTGGAATGGTGGTGCACACCAGTAATCCTGGCCATTGGGGGGCTGAGGCAGGAGGATCTAAATTCAAAGCCATATTGGACAATTTAGGAAGATCTTGTCTGAAAAAAAAAATCATCTATAGGTATGCTAGACCATAACAAAAAAATATATATTTTTAAAAAGACAGGACAGAGGATACAGTTCAGCTGGTAGAGTGCTTGCCTTGCATGCACAAGTCCATGGATTCAATCCCAAGGATCCCCCCCCCCCCCGCCCCACACGCACACATAGAACAAATTGTTTTGGCCTTCATCTTTACGAATACACCGAAATAAGGGAATCACTTTCATCTTTCAAGTGTAAAAAAAAAAAAAAAAGGAGGGGGGGAGATGGCTGTTAAACTTGTTTTTAAAATAACTTTAAATTGGAAGACCAAGTAAACATATACTGCAAAAGCGTTAGGAAAAGGAAATAAAATTACTAGTACCCGCCTGTGCCATGCTCTCCGCTGGCCCCAGTAGTAGTTTGAAGTTTTTTAGTGAGATGAAGTGTTTCTAGTTATTGCTATTTATTTAACGTTTACTGAAGACTTAAATTGAAACTGACACTGCTAAATGTTTGAGGTACAGAGAAGAACAGGACACAATGTGCTTTTAAGGAGACTTAGAGTATAGAGGGGAAGACGTATAAACTAACGTTTGTCAATAATAATACCAAATTTCTGCCAAAATATAAATGACACTTTTCATTTTGGAATTCTTAGGTTCTCCCAAAACAAATGCTCAAAGCAGGGCTGGCGCAATATTAGAACAATACCATTTCAAAACATATGTCAATTATAAATTTAAAAATACCACGTTAGCACTTGTCAAATGTTTAATCCTTTCAAAATCATCAAATTCTCCTGCTCCGCGAGTTGGAAAGGCGCACTGGCCAGGAGTAACCCCGACACTGCCATCAGATGTTTGGAGGATCACGTTTACTTAAAGATTCTCGTGAGTAGCCTGGAGAGTGGTGCATGTTGGGATTTGCAGTCCTAACAGGACAAGGACACTGAAATTCCATTAGAAGGCACTTCTCTCATTGAAACTTTGTTTCTCAACAGTTAAATTAAATCCTAAACTAGAGCATAACTTGACAAGACTCACCTCTTCCTAGATTTATTAGTCTGCTGCTAGGCTCATTTACGTTCAAAGCTTAAACGGACAGTGAGCTCCTTCACAAGTCTCCAAAAGACTGGCTTGTTTTCTGTATTGGGCGGAGCTCCAGGTGGAACTGAGCTCATGATTGGCCAGCTTCTGACCAGAAGAGGCGTTTTTGTATCTACTCGGGGGAATGTTTTTTCTATTGCACCATTTTTTTTTCCTGCGGAGGGAAATCTCGCGATATTTCGGCTAAAGGGACCCGAAGAGGCGTAGTGAGCGGCCGGGGACTGTAGGGGTGGAGGGCACCGGAGCCGGGAGGGGACAGGTCAGGCTGGGAGTCGAGCGCGTGCTGCCCGCGCCACTTGGGCTCGGTCAGTGCCGGCTGACCTGGGCCCAGAGGAATTGTGCGGACAGCGCGGCCCTCCTGGCTGGTGAGTGGGCACCTGGTCGCGGCTGGTGAGTGGACCCGGAGCTTCACCTGGGCCTTCGCGCGCAGTGACAGGTGCGCCGAGGAGCGCGGCGCTCCACCGCTCGCCGACCCGCCCCCTCCGGGCCTTGCCTGCCTGGGCACGGGATGAGCCGCGGGCCCCAGCTGAGAGGCTCGTGCTTTTGGCGCCTATCACTGTCTGCGTCGCCGCGGAAGAGCGGCCGCCGCCCCTAAGGGAAGGAGGAGGGAAGCGGCCGCTGACCCCGGGCATGAGCCGGACGCGGCGTCTACGGCTCGACTAAGGCGCCGACATGAACCTGCACCAGGTGTTGACCGGAGCTGTGAACCCTGGCGACCACTGCTTCTCCGTGGGCAGTGTCGGCGATCAGCGCTTCACGGTGAGTGAGAGAGACTCCCGCGTCGCCCTAGACTGGTTCGCGCCCGGGAGCCAGCCCGGCTGGCCGGGAATGAAGGACCGAGGCCGGGAGCGCCTGGTCGCTCCCTCCGGGTCCCCGTCACTTAGGGCCCAGGCGGACCTGGCCTTTGAGAACGAAGGTGGCAAAAACATTTTACCGTGTAGAGCCTGAAATCAGAAGTTAGAATGTATTAGGATTTAAAATATTTTTAGTCTTATTTCCTTGAACCACAGTGGTTGCCAGAGTCATTTGTCCAAAATCTTTGTTGAGTAATGAGTTGAGGGCTTTTTATTTTCCTTTTCCATAGTCCTAAATTGTCAAATGTAGAAATACTTGAGATTGGTTTCGGTTTTTATTGTAAGTTAAAGTATCTTTGTAGTTGAAATGAGTGGGTGTCTTAAAACAATTACTAGTTGTTTGCTATCAACCCCAGCACTGAGTGAAAGCTGCTTTTCATTTATTTTTCTTCAGATTCACTAAGGAACAACTTTGGAAAGAAAAAGTATTTTAAAAGTAACTCTTTTCTACCATTCTTTGAATTTCACATATAACAGTCACGTCTTTGAAAACTTTAAAGATTGTTCGAATTAATTACTGAAAGTTGCACCTTGTTTTTCAGTATAACTTCTTTTTGCTATGGAGTAGTAATTCCAGGTTAAGGGGTCACTCAAAGTAACTTGATTTTTGTTGGTCTTCCCATGTATTATAAGGAGGACCGCCCCACATTTGCTGTTTATCAATACAGTGGCCTTTTCTGCCTTAAGTATGGCTTTTGCTATAGTTTCAAACTGTAAATCAGTATTGTAGGTGATACCTTTTGTCTAAATATATTTGTAATGATGATGACTTTTGCTACAACTTGTGTAGATTATCTCTTTAGTTGTGATTAAAAGTAACACTTTATATAAGTGAAACAAAGTAAATAGCTTAACAAATGCCCCAGGTTTAGGAGGCTTAAATTTCTAATCTTACTGTCTAACTTTGACTTTTTCTGTGTCCTTTGTTAGTATAAATACCCAACATTTAATATGGCTTAGGCATTTAATGCCTAAGTTCTACTTTTAGAGTTATGCTAACCTAGCATTTTGCTTTCAACTAAAGACTATTCCTTCCCTATAGAGTGACTCATGCACACCTTAGTTTGCACTTGACAGTAGTAATTGTTGAAATTCTAATTCTAAATGTTTACCTAGGCAGAATATTCAGGGAAAGAATGAACTCTTAGGGTCTGAGCAACTGTGTTCTCCCTATAACTGGGCATTGCTCTCTATTCTTGTTACTTAAAGGAAGGAAATAAGCCTCATCCTTAGGGGTTTTCCTAGTGGGGGATTATAGGATAGTAATGTTGCATTTTGTATCATCTCCTGGAGTTATATGAGCACTTTCTTCAATGTAAGATTTTTTAAAAAATTTTATATGTATACATATATTTTAGTTGTCTATGAACCATTTATTTATTTATTTATTTATTTATATGTGGTGCTGAGAATCTAGCCCAGTGCCTCACACATGCCAGGCAAGTGCTCTACCATTGAGCCACAACTCTAGCCCCAATGTAAGTTTTAAGAAATTTTTAAAGAAGGCAATCAGAATCTATGTAAATACTTTCAGATTACATATACAATAAATATTTAAGGATGCATTCTTTAAAACCTTGGTGAATTGCCTCTGTGTTATTTTTTAGGAGAAGTCAGTTAATGTGCCAAGAATTATATGGTCATCATACACCATCATGTGGCTTGTTCCTTAGTTCTGTTTTTAAAAGTCTATTTCCCTAAAGTAGGCTTTAATCATCCCCCTGCAAGCTTATTGCAGATTTCTCCCAGATTTCTGGAAACAAAAGAGTAAATAAGTTTTGTTTTTTGTTTTTGTGTTGTTGCTGTACTGGAGATTGAACCCAGAGCGTTCTACCACTGAGCTACCTCCCTAGCCCCTTTTATTTTTTTATGGTTGAAACAGAGTTTCACCAAATTGCTGAGGTTGGCCTCAAACTTAATAATGCTTCTACCTCAGCCTCATGAGTAACTGGGATTATAGGTGTGAGCCATTGGGCCTGGCTCAATAAATAATTTTTTTTTGTGTGTGTTTATTTAATATAAAGAAATTCCAGCTATCTTTAATTTGGGTGGGTACTTGAAGGATTATCAGTCATGTTTTCTCTATTGCAGCCAGTCCATCCCTGACTCTTTAACATTATATCCATGGTTCTGTTAGAAGCTAGGGTTCTTGCTCTTAATTTCCTGAATACTCACACACGTCTCAAATTGATCTCTCTTTAAATTGCCCTTTTTTCTGTTTCTCATGTTAAAATACAGAATCTATGGTTTACTCCTTGAGTATTGTTTTTAAAATACAGAATCTATGGTTTACTCCTTGAGTATTGTTTTTAACATCTTAATTAATATCATTATTATTATTTTTTTTGGTGGTAGGGATCAAACCAGGGAGGGCCTGAATCATGCTGGGTAAGCACTCTTCCGTTAAGGTACACCCCTAGCCCTGATCAGTTGATTGTTCTTTCTTTCTTTGCAGATAGCAAAAATTAATGGTAGATAATATGTGAAGACTAAGAATTGGTCTCAATTGCAGTTTTACTCAGGGTAGGGATATGAAATCTTCTTGAAGTACCCCCTAGAAAATTCTTTTATCCCTTCTGGTGCTTTATGCCGTAAGACATTCCTGGGTTTGTAATTCCTTACTTTGTGTATTTCCAAATAACTCACCTGTTTTGGCTTTGGAAGATTCTAGAAGTGAGATCCTGTTTTCTCAATAAAATCTGAAAGGTTTTAAATTGAAATGAAATTGAACACCACTTACCATGTTTTCTAGATTTTAAAACATGCGATTATTGATAGAGATTAATGTACCTAATATTAGATTTTTTAAAAATACTTAAACAGACATCAAACTATTTTGATTTTGCCCTTAGTTAGAAAGCTTCTAGTGGGCAGTGACCATGTATCACACTTTATTTGTACTTTTATTATATCATTAACTAGTCTTGCCTTGTGTATTTGTGTGTGTGTCTGCTGTGGCTTCCTGGCAAGTACCTAGAATAATGATTGAGGGAGTGGTGATGCCTTATAGTTGAGTCATTACATGGCTTTAATTTCTAGCATGGTTCCTTATAGTTATCTATGGAGCAAGTTCTTTTGCAATCTTTTATATTTCTTTTTTTCTCTCTGGTACAATGTGACTGCAATAGTACTTATACATTGTTACATGAAAAAGTGCACAGCTCTAAGTTCATGGCTTAGAATATGTAAGACTCTTTAAAATGTCAACGTTTATGAAATTAGAGTTATAGTCATTATAATGCCTCGCACTAGAAAGTGCTTGATAAATAGTGGTTGAGTTGATTGATTATATGGATAAAGAAGCCTTTCTGCAATATGATTAATAATTACTGTGTTTTAAAATAGCTTTATAATTTAGATTTGAACCTAAATAAAATATTTCTGTTAAAGTTTGTTTACATTTTTTCAAAGCCAATTGTTATGCATTTTATTATCAACATAAGTAAGGAACTAGGGAAGTCTTCAGTACACTAAATCAAAATTATTTTTTCCTTGGTTATTGGAATGATTCTTTTACCCTGTTTCCTTGTTGATTTACTTCCGACTTTTTAGAGAAAATATGTGAGCTATCTGATCTCGATCTGTTGACAATTTTTGGTTTTTAGGAAAAAATATTGCTTATAAAAGGCAATAAGAGAGGCACTGTTAATTAGAACCTCATATTTTTGTACATATTTCATGTTGAAACTGTTTTGAATGAAATGGAAAGGGAGTTAATTACCAAGAGACAGAAAAAATTGTGCTAATATTTAGGACTTCGTTTTTCTGATTTGGAATTTTAACACCTTAGCTATAGGAGGGAAAGGTTTCATTTAATTTTAGGCAACTCAGTGTTCCTAGCTAAGGGGACCCAGATTAGAAATCACAAGACTTGCAGCTATGTGATGCTGGTAGATAAATGGGGACTGAAACAGCATTCTCCTTTCTCAACTCTCTGTGACAGTAAGCAGGCTTTAGTTTAACTCTGTTTTGTTCACTGCAGGGACGCCTGATTGGGCATAATTGCTACATTGGGAGGATGGGAAACAATTTTTATTTTATTTTTTGGAAGGAGCCACGTGAGTTTTTGTGAGTGGGGAGAATGCAGAAGGGGAAAGTTTGCTGCTGTTCATATCTGGAGAAATAAATATGTTTGTGGTGATTATAAGGGCATTATAGACTTCTTAAAAAATTTGGCTTTCTTTATAAAACATTATAAAATTAAAGTACCTTTAATACTAGTACTAATTCTCAGTATTTTAAAACAATAATAAACATTGATTACAACATACCAAACTATGTCCTAGTCATTTTACTAGGACATATACTAACAATAAATTCTTCAGGATCTTCACCTGATATGATTGGTTAAAACAAAAGGTCAGTGAAAAGAAAATCCAAGTATCTTACAGAAATCTAGGGTTTCCAAAGTAGAATATTGACTGTTACAGTCTTGAATATTTTTTGAAATTTAGAATATTTGAGAAGATTCTCTGTCAAAATTTAAAGCTAAAAATCATGTTTGATTATATGCTTGATAGACTACATTTTCCCCAGGTTTTCCTGTGCATCAAGTAAGCAACCTAATGTCATGTGTGCCTAGTACAAGGATTTTCCATTGGTTATTAAAAGAACGTTCTGATTATAGATGTTTTGATAGAAGCAGTTTGTGTACCAGTTGTAATATAGGCATATTACCTTTTTGTTTGATAAGACAGTGCCATGTATCCTTTTTTGTTTATTTGTTTATTATTATTTTTTTTCATGTCGCTGGGGATGGAACTCATTCCTGAGCTACTATGGAGTTATTCTCCCAGCCATTGAATTCCTTTTCTAGTAGTTGATTCTTTTCTTTTTACCGCAGATTTGTGAGGTATTTAGATCACATCAATTCATATCATATCTGTGTTCCAAAATGAAAATAGCTATAGGGAAATCCGACCTCAAATCTTGCCCTTTTTAATTTTTGTTAGTATAGTTAGTATTACATATTTAGATTTTATAATTTAGAAAATTTGGCATGAGTTAATTTAGCATCAATCTTTGTTGCAATATTCTTTAACTTTTCTTGACTGTTTATCTTTGCATTGAGTCTGATCAAATCACACAAACTTGATCACTTCTGTGTTCATTCTTACATCCCTGATTCTTTTTTCTAAAATATTTTTCATCATATTTTTTATACTTGTACATAGGTACAATATCTTTATTTTTATTTATTTTTATGTGGTACTGAGGATGGAACACCCCCCATCCCCCCCC
>NW_026000221.1:10657151-10733798 GCF_001458135.2 Marmota marmota marmota
GTGGTCGCAGTTCTGCCTACTTTGCAGGCACAGGCAGCGGCACTGCCCCTCTGCAGGCCTCTGGGGCTGTTCTGCCAGTGTGTTGCAGGTCCGCCTACCTTGCAGGCGCGGGGGTGGGGGGCGGCTCTACCCTTCCTCAGGCCACTGGGCCTGTTCTGTCTATCGGTTGCAGGTCTGGCCTGTTCTGCTGGTGGTCACAGTTCCATCTACCTTGCAGGCGCGGGGGGAGGGGGCGGATCTGCCTCTCAGCAGGCCGCTGGGCCTGCTCTGTGGATGGTCACAGTTCCCTCTACCTTGCCAGCGCAGGGGGAGGGGGCGGCTCTGCCTCTCAGCAGGCAGCTGCTCCTCTTCTCTTTCATCGATTTTTTTAATAACTTTATTTATTTTTAAGTAGTGCTGAGGATTGACCCCAGTGCGCCACATGTGCTAGGCAAGCTGAGCTACAACCCCAACCCTTTCATCGATTTTTTAAATAACTTTATTTATTTATTTTTAAGTAGTGCTGAGGATTGACCCCAGTGCCTCACATGTGCTAGGCAAGCACTGTCACTGAGCCGCAACCCCAACTGCACTTCCCTGATTCGTGAGCACTCCTAGAGCATGTAATAAAATTATGTGGAAAATAAAGTCATGTTTGCCAACTTCAGATGGGACCTCAAAGCATCACAGGAATCCTCCCACCTGTTTTAATTTTAGTGTCATCTTCTGAAACCTCCCACCCCAACATTCTCTTATTTATATAAGCTTACTACCTGGAATCTGTCAGATCCTAACTGATTTTCAGTTTTAAGCTGAAAAATCCACTTTTATTAGTATCCATTCTTTCTCTCCTCCTGGTACAATTAAAGGGTTGTTTCCTGCATGTCCAGGCTTAATTCCGTTTTCTTTGTTCTGGATCTTATCTTTTCAGTGTGTCTCTAGGACTTTAGTCCCTCAGTTACAGTGTATATACTCTTCTAGAAGTTCTAAAACATGCTTAAAATTCTCATCTTAAAAAAAATAACCAGCCAGAAAACTCTTGACAAGTTGTCTCTGACTTCTTAGCTATAATCCTTGAATTGACTATACTTGTTGCAACTTTCCACTTGCTTCTTAACTCCCTAAATTCTGGCAGTGCTTGTCCCCTTTGTCACCAGCAATCACCTTGATGCTAACTTGAATCAATATATTTCTCCATATATTGCTTTCTCTTTGTCATTTGTCATGTTGAGCATTATGTTTCTCTGGCTTAGTTATATCATATTCAAAGCCTGTCCTGTAATTCCTTGTTTACTTGTCATCTACTTAGACTGCATTGTCTCTGGTGGCAATGACATCTTTTTTTGTTATTACATTTCAAACAGCTGTCAGATAGGGCCTTGTACATACTGTGAGGACAATTGGAAAAAAGAACCTGTGCTGGAGTCAAAAGAGCTGCTCCATAGGTTAAGTTCACCTTAGTCAAGGCCTACACACCTTCTTTTGGACTGCCTTGCCTTCTCCACATTCCCAATTTAGAATCTTCAAAATGTAAAATTTTGGCGACTTAAAGGTTTTAGGGTAGGGACGTGGGATTTTTAGCTTCTGTTCGACTTTCCACAAAGATAGCATTCTTCCTTTATTCATTATTTCATTCAGTTAACATTTATTGATGCCATTTCTTTGGGAGTCATTGTTTATTGGTAGTCAAAATTTTGAGTCAGAACTTTTAAAAAATTGAAACATAATATGTTAAAGGAAAAAAGCTAGTTGTAATACTTTTTTTTGGGGGGATACCAGGGATTGAACCTAAGAGTGCTTAATCACTGAGCCACATCCTCAGCCCTTTTTATATTTTTTATTTCGAGACAGGGTCTCACCCAAGTTGTTTAGGGCCTTGCTAAATTGTTGAGGCTGGCTTTGAACTTAGGATCCTCCTGCCACAGCCTCCTGAGCTGTTGGGATTACAGGCATGTGCCAACACACCCGGCATGGTTGAGGTAATACTTCTATCCAAACATCTTCACACTTAAGTCTCTGTGATCAATTGGCTCCTGGATGGTGTTAGAGATGCAACCCAGGCAGGACCTTGTGCATGGTAGGCAAGTACTCTACCACTAAGCTGTATATTCTCAGCCCCAAATTTGCTTTTATAGAAGGAATAAGAACCTATCAGTATTAACCACACATAAAGTGTGGATAAGAAAGATCTGCAGAGTTGAGGACCAAGGTAGACCTTACAATTTTATCCACAGTACCTCTTGCTTACTTTTTTCTTTTAACTAACTGTGGACAAATTGAGTCTGTGTGTAGAGGTTTTCAAAAGCATAAATTATGAAGGATTTAAAGAAAGTATTCATTTGGAAATATTGAGTTTTTATTGCATTTGAAATCCTACTGTATACAGTGTGGGAAAGAATCACAAATAAGCTGGATCCTTGCCCTCCGGAGCTAACTATTGAATTGCCTGGATTGCTGACTGTCATAAAGATTTATTTCCCAGAGGAAATTTTTTGATGTAGCATTGCAGTATGTATTTTTAGAACAACTTTGTTGAGATGTACATGTACTATAAAGTTCACCCTTTTAAAGTTTATATTTCAGTGATTTTAATATATTCACAGAGTTACACATTAGTTAGCACAACCTAATTCCAGAACATTTTTCTCATCCAAAAGAAATCCCCATTCACTAATAGTTACTGTCTATTCACCCCAGTCCTACTTACAACCATTAATCTTGCATATATTTCTTATTTACCTCCGTCATCTTATTGTCTCTATGAATTTCTCTATTCAGGATATTTCATATAAAAGAAATCATATAATAGGTGGTCTTTTATATTTGACTCTGTTCACTTTGCATAATTAAAAAAAATTTAATTGTAGATGGACACAATTTCTTTCTTTATTTTTATGTGGTGCTGAGTATTGAACCCAGTGCCTCATGCATGCGAGACATGTGCTCTACCACTGAGCTATAACCCCAGCCCTGCATAATGTTTTTAAGATCTGTGTTGTAGCATGTATCAGTATTTCATTCTTTTTTATGGATGAATAATATTCCATTGCATATTTTATTTGCTCATCAGTTGATGGACATTTGAGTTGTTTCCCCTCCATGTCTATGATGAATAATGCTGTTATGAGCATTTCTGTTCAAGTTTTTATGTGGACATGTATTTTTAATTCTCTTGGCTATATACCTAGGTGTGAAACAGCTATGCATATGGTAACTGTGTTTAAACTTTTGGGGAACTGCCAAATTGTTTCACAGTTTTCGTCACTTTATATTCCATCATCTTACATTCCCATCAGCAATGTATGAGGGTTTCAGTTATTCTACATCCTCACCAATACTTGTTGTTTTCCTTTTGGAGTGTTCTGGGGATTGAACCCAGGGGCACTTGACCACTGAGCTACATCCTCAGTCCTTTTATTTTTATTTTGAGACAGGGTCTCACTAACTTGCTGAGGCTGGTCTCAAATTTGTGATTCTCCTTCCTCAGCTTCCCGAGTTGCTGGAATTACAGGCATGTACCTCTGTGCTTGACTACTTTCTCTTTAAAAAACAAAGCAAAACAAAACAAAATTATCCTCCTAGCTATGAAGTGTAACATTGTGGGTTTTTTTTTGTTGTTGTTGTTGGTTTTTTGTTTGTTTTGTTTTGTTGTTGTTTTTGTGAACTCAGGGTCACTCAACCACTGAGCCATATCCCCAGCCCAGTTTTGTATTTTATTAGAGACCAGGTCTCACTGAGTTGCTTAGCACCGTGCTGTTGCTGAGGCTGGCTTTGAACTTGAGATCCTCCTGTCTCAGCTTCCAGAGTTGCTGGGATTACAGGTATGTGCCACCACATAAGTTTTAATAAAAGGTAAACAAAGGATTATCTTTTTTTCTTTGAAGTTTGACAGACAATTTTTTAAAATTTTTAAATTGATTTTTTAAAAAATAAATGACATCGGAATGCATTACAATTCTTATTACACATATACAGCACAAATTTTCATATTTCTGATATAAAGTATGTTCACACCAATTTGTATCTTCTTCATACATGTACTTTGGATAGTGATGTCCATCACATTCCACCATCCTTGCAAACCCTCTGCCCCCTCACTTCCCCTCCTACACAGCCCTATCTAGAGTTTGTCTATTCCTCCCATGTTCCCCCTCCTTACCCAACTAGGAATCAGCCTCCTAATATCAGAGAAACCATTAGGCATTTGTTTTTTGAGGATTGGCTAACTTCACTTAGCATTATCTTCTCCAGTGCCATCCATTTACTTGCAAATGCCATGATTTTATTATTTTTTATTGCTGAGTAATATTCCATTGTGTATATTTGCCATTTTTTTTTTATCCATTCATCTACTGAAGGACATTCAGGTTGGTTCCACAGTTTAGCTGTTGTGAATTGTGCTGCTATAAACATTAATGTGACTGTGTTCCTATACTATGCTGTTTTTAAGTCCTTTGAGTATAGACCTAGGAAAGGGATAGCTGGATCAAATGGTGGTTCCATTTCCAGTTTTCCAAGGAATCTCCATACTGCTTTCCATATTGGCTGAACCAATTTGCAGTCCCACCAGCAATGTATGAGTGTACCTTTTTCCCAACATCCTCACCAACACTTATTGTTGTTTGTCTTCATAATAGCTGCCATTCTGACTGGAGTGAAATGATACCTTAGAGTAGTTTTGACTTGCTTTTCTCTAATTGCTAGAGATGATGAACATTTTTTCATATATTTGTTGATTGACACTTCTGAGAAGTGTCTGTTGAGTTCCTTGGACCATTTATTGATTGGGTTATTTGTTTTTTTGGTGCTTAGCTTTTTGTGTTCTTTATATACCCTAGAGATTAGTGCTCTATCTGATGTGTGAGGGGTAAAAATTTGCTCCCAAGTTGTAGGCTCTCTATTCATCTCACAGATTGACAGACTATTTTTTAGCTGCATTTCATTTTGTATTACTTATTAAAATTTTGTGTAATTAATCTGGACGTGGTGGTGCATGCTTCTAATCCCAGCTATTCAGTAGGCTGAGACAGGAGGACTGCAAGATTGAGGTCAACCTTAGCAACTTAGTGATACCCTGTCTTAAAATAAAATATAAAAAGGACCACCATTTGACCTAGTTATCCCACTCCTCAGTATATACCTAAAGGACTTAAAATTATATTACAGTGATACAGCCACAACAATATTTGTAGTAGTTAAATTCTCCATAGCTAAGCTATGGAACCAGCCTAGGTATTCTTCATCAGATAAATGGATAAAGAAAATTTGGTATATATGTACAATGGAATATTATGGAGCCATAAAGAAGAATGAAATTATGGCATTTGCTGGTAAATGGATAGAACTGAAGAATATCATGCTAAGCGAAATAAGCCAGTCCCCCCAAAACAAAGGCCAAATGTTTTCTCTGATATGTGGATGCTAACACACATACACAAACCCAACACAAGGGGTTGGGGTAGGGAAGAACAGAAGTTCATTGTTTAGAAAAAGGGGAATGAAGAGAAGGAAGGGAGGATGGGAATAGGAAAGAAAGAAGAATGAATCAGACTATCGGATATAACTTTGGTATGTTCATATATGAATACAAGCCAGTGAAACTCCACATCATGTACAACCACAAGAATCAGATCCTATTTAGAATAAGTTATACTCTATGTATGTATAATATGTCCCAATACACTGTACTGTCATGTATATCTAAAAGAACAAATAAGAAAAAGTTTAAAAAGTGCTGGGTATATAGCTCAGAGGCAGATGCTCCTGGGTTCAGTCCCAATTACCCCCCACACACACACACACACACAAATTAAAAATGTTTTTGTGTAATTGGTTTCAGCCTGTTTATTTAATGAATTAATGAAAGTTTACCCAACATGTGTATAGTCTGCTATAAATATCTACTTGTTTGTGATAACGAATGACAGTGGTTGTGTCTGTAACATGCCAGGTTTTTGTAGAGATGAACTGCCAAGAATAAAATAACTACTTAAGGAATCTTCTAAGATTTTGTTAGTTGTTGATAACAAAACAAAACTGGAGAGAACAAGTTAATTACTATCATAATACTGTCAGCTGTTTTTAACTTGTTTTGTGGCTTCTATATAATTACAGGGATCCTCTATCTGTACTATCTTATTTCCACAGTTGAAGGCATTGAGTGACCTGGAGTTTATGTATTTATCAGTATAACAAAGTGGATATTCATTTTGCCTTATCTATTTCATGTCAAACAAATTGTTTGCTAATTTAAAATTGCCTTAGTTGATGCTGTCTAGCAGTTGCCTGCTGTGGACTGATAGCTCTCACAGGATCCCAGCCCCTGCTTATAGCCTCTTCTCTTCTTAGTGCCCCATGGGCAGGGATCACCGTAGTTCTGGCATGTGGTCCTGTCACCCTGGACTTTCTTCCTTCCCAAAGCCCAGAAGGATGCTCAGGCTGGTGTGTGGTAAAAAGAAGCTGATTGATAGAATAGTGTTTTCCAAGGCAAATGAACCTGGAGATGGTTAATATCCCAAAAGCTAAAATCTCTGCATTTACTTTCATAAAAGTCTTCTGCCATCATATTCATTAAGGTAGACATCACTGCAGTGCACTCTGACCTTCCAGTCCCAAACATTGTAAGTAGACTTTGCAGCAGTAGCTGGATCTAGCAAAACCTCCAGTGTCTCCTGTTAGACTTAATAAGCATTTCTTAAGATTCGAGACTATTGTCCTTTGGTCATCTTACTGGTCTTCACATTTTAGGTGATTTCAGTATTTACTTTCACAATGAAGACCTGGCTAATGTTTCTTAGTTACCAAACCTGGAAAACTTGGATATCGCTAATGCTCTGGTCATGAGCATATCTGCATTTCTTACCTGTAAGGATTGACTCAAGTCTCTCACAGTGCACTACCTGAAGCCTAACAACGAGCAAACCACAAATCCTTGTAGTCATCAGAGAACTTAAATGTCTGCTTCACCTTGATATTTTTGATCAAAGGCAACTCAAATCAGAGCTAGCTTTTTATTTGATACAGAAGAAGGATATCCTGCCAAATATTTCCCTGAATATTTCTTGGGGCAATTTCATCACTGATGGAGCTGTAGAGTTGTTTATACCACAGTAGCCCGTAATACAATTTGTGGGACTTTTAGCTACAGATACTGGTTATTCTGACTTCTTTACTACATGACTTGAAGATTTTTGGAGAAGCCAATATGAGTTAGATTTCTGAAGCACTGAGCTGATATAGGAACAGGTCATGTTTTATGAAGGAATCTCTTTATAGGTTCTTTTTTTAATATTTATTTTTTAGATGTAGATGGACACAGCACAATGCCTTTATTTTTATGTGGTGCTGAAGATCGAACCTGGGTCCCACCTGTGCTAGGCGAGCGCTCTACCGCTGAGCCACAATCCCAGCCTTCTTTATAGGTTCTTCATAGAGGCATTTTTAATGCATATAATCATGCCTGCCATTTCAAAGTTTGTTACTAAAGGAATAAGGACTCATTAGGGATTTGCCAGTGCAGTTCACAGCCAGTGGTTGTGCTCTCAACACGTTAGGGCCTGGCTCTGATCAATGCCTGTTTACCTGTTTACTTTTCAAGACTCTGAAAAGTTTTTCCTATTACTAATAGTTATAGAAGTGGTGTCTTCTTTTCTTAATCAGTTGAAGAATTCTTATGGATATTCTATTTGACAGGGTTGATACTGCCAAGTTGGTTACATAAACAGTGGCAGTGCTCATCACCTGGATTCCAGTACTGCAGCTGTCACCTGAGCAAATTGCACAACTTCAAGAAGAGCTCTTCATGGAAGTTAAGGAACTTCTAGCAATAATAAAACAAAGATCACTAAGAATGTAGATGTTGTTACCCTCTTGTTAGTTTGAAAGCTCTTTATTATCTTACAGAGTTACCAGGTGACTGCAACATATCATTGAAAATCAAGGATTGATGAGCTTTATCCAAGTTTTAGTGACTTTTTTCAGAGTCTTCAGTACAAAACAAAGTACTTGGTCTTTTAAACAACATAGCTGAAGTCAAAGAGTTCTTTTCCAATAGTGACTGAAGATGTGATGAAGCAAATCAGCAATTTACTTCATACCAAGGAATTATCAGTGAGCTATTCTGCTGTAGTCTGCCTGACAAACAGCCCTGGTTATTCTTTGACCTGCAGAGTAGTGTTCTTTTCCAGGATGTGCTTGCAATCATGCAGTATTGGCCAAATTCAACTTGTAAGAATGTTAGTAATGACCTACAGATCTTGCAATTCATTTTTCACACTCCTTGGCAACTTCTCTCAACCAACAGTTCAGCCTGGGCATTGTGGGCAATGTATCATGTCTGCAGGAAAAACCCAAGCAGATACTTCAAAATATTAGTCAAAGAAGAAAGATTGCAGCTTTTGTATGGTATCCAGGAGCATAGTCAGGTAAACCCCCAAGTACAATAGATAGCAATTTCCATTCTAGAGAACTGAAGGATGCATTTTATGAATTGTCAGATCCACCAGGCGACCAGCACACTGGTTTCATTAAAGAGGTTCGTGGCATAAAAGTTAACTAGTGAGATCAAAATAAAACACACAGATTCAATTACCTTTTTCTATGACCAGGTCCGAGACGGCTCTCACCTCTCTGGCTCATACCTCGAACCACCCGGTAGGGCAGCAAGGCTTACTCGGGGCTAGCAGGAGAGAGAGCACGCCAGGGAGTGGCCTTTTATTGAGGAACAAGAAATTCGGGGGAAAATTCCATCCAGTGAAGGTCGAGGGGGGCAGCATTCCAAGGTCAGGGTCAGTGATTGGTCTCAGGGTCAGTGGTCAGTCAAACCCCCACATGGACAGGTTCTCGCACCTGGAGAGGGTGGGGAAAGCTCCAACACAGTTTAGCCAGAGCGCCTCACACCCAATCCGGGAGGTGCCCAATCACGTGCGAGAATGGCTTCCCACAGTCAGAATCTGACTTTATTTGTTGAACACTCTTCTTAACCTGAGAGCTTTGAAGGTGAGCTCTGTTCCTCAACTTAAAGTCTTCTTCCCTGTCAGTAATTGAATATTGAAAACAGTTGTTGGAGTTTGTGTATTGGCTGTCTCATTGTCCTTTTCTTGTTGGTTTTCTATAACTTACAGAAACGCTAGATTTGTATGGTCACCATAATCCCTAATCACATCACAGTCATTTTGGGAAACCCCTTCAGCAGTAATTTGGAAAAAATCAAATACAGTGGACTCTGTGGGAAGACCTGGGAGCTTGTGTTGGAATAGCTGTGCCATTTATCTTTGGCCTTGAATAGTTTCTCCACTTTAGGAGTTTGTCAGGAAAATAGAATCTCTTTACTGGGAAGCATAAGGACAGACCTACCAAGAGGACTTGGTATTTATGTTAAAATGTGTCGGTTGTTATTCCTGGTATGTGAAGCTACCAGAAAAGAAGCACATGAACAAAAGATAAGAAATGATGTAGTACAGTGACACAAACCTGTAAATCTAGCTATTTGGGAGGCTAAGGAAGGAGGATCACAAGTTCTAAGCCAGCCTGGGCAACTTAATGAGACCTTTTCAGAATTAAAAAAAAAAAGCTAGAAATGTAGCCTAGTGGTAGAACAAGCATTCCTGGGTTCAATCCTTAGTACCTGGGGTGCAGGGGATTTTTTTTTTTTTTCTTTTTGAAGAAATAGAACCTCTTTTGCAGGAGGGATGCATTTATTTTAAGGAATTGGCTTACATGATTGTGGGGGCTGTCAATTCAAAATCCACAGGGAAGGCTAGTAAGTAGAGACGGAGTGGTCGGCGNGGGGGGTTTTGTTTGTTTGTTTGGGGGGTTTTTTTTTTTTTTTTTTTTTTAGAAAATAGAACCTCTTTTGCAGGAGGGAGAAAAGATTTACTTTCTTTTATTTCCCCACAGACACCTGAATACTTTTCATTTGAGAGGTAGAGGGAAGAGAAACATGTGTGTGTAAATATATATATATGTATATATGTATGTATATATATATATATATGGATGTATATATGTATGTATATATATATATGGATGTATATATACATATATATTTTTTAATAGTAAATGCTACTTTATTTTTAATTTTTTTGGTCTCTGATCTCTTTATTTATTTGTTACAATAGCTTTATTATTATTATTATTGCCTTACAATTCTTAATACACCTTTATACTATGATGTATATTTTTTTTTCAAAAGTTGTTTTTAGTATTTTCTTTCTTGTCTTTTCCCCAGCAATTTGATAAATTATATCAAGCTTGTATCAATATGCATACTTGGGATGCATGTGGGACATAGTGGGTTTAGAGCCTGAAAATGAGAGTGTTTAGAAGGAATATTATATGGGAATTGTAAATCTCAGTCCTCTAAAATTTAATTTGGTGGGATTATGACTAAAACTGGGAGGAAGAGGAGGGGCCAGAAAGACTGCTATACATTTTAGTGGGTGTTTTTATCTAACATGAAGTAAAAAAGGGATGGCTTTTCTGAGATCCAGCTTTAATTACTGCACATAAAATCTTTTATCAACATGCTGCATCATGCTCTGAGGAATAAAGTATGAATTCCTTCCTTGCCTAAAACAGTTTAAAAATAAAAAATAAAATTGCCCTTTTCAGTATATTGTGGATATTATCCGTTGGGGTTAGCATTAGTACAGTGGTATGGTTGAAATGAATTTTGAAATTATAGTTTCAGTAGACCCTTTATACTGTTACATTTTAAATAAGATGGGTTTCTTTTTCATTTTTAAGTTTATCTGGATGAACCACATTTTAAAATTTAGTGAACAACTGTACTTTCCATTTTGGGAAAAAGTGAGACTAAGTGAAAAAGTATAAAAATGACTTTGATTTTGAGAATGAGATTTTTTTTTCTTAGGGTTTTTACTGAAGACATGTTTTACAGTTTTACAGTAAAGGGTAGAAATCATAAGGACCTATCTTATTGAATTTTCACAAAGTCGACCTCTATATGAAATGACTAAATTGATAAATAAAATATTATAATTTATAAGAGCACCCACTTATTCTCCCTCCTAATCATTGTTCCCCAAGTAATAATTACTATCCTGATTTCTATCACCGTAGATTAATTTCACTTGTTTCTTGACTCTGAGTAAACAAAATCATAATTATGTCTTGATTTTTTAATGCATCATTGTAAAATTCATTCATATTCTTAACATTAAAAATAATTTTTTAAATTGCTACATAGCAGTGGCAAAGAGCAGTCTGTGGTAAGATCCTCTTGGAGGGTCCGAATGACCAAGTCATTTTCATAATAATGCCAAACTTATTTATTACTTCTCTCGCATGTATCCGTGTAGTTTTCCAAAGGCACTACCTGGAGATTAATGGAATACTATGTATTGTGTTTTTTTTAGTTTTAATTTCCAAGAGTAAATATTGATAAGATAATTCACAAAAAATAAAGCTAATGGGTGAAGTGACTGGCTTCAGTACATTTCTACGTATAAAGAATTCTTTTTTTTTTTTTTTTTAAGAGTCCATCCTCCATCTCCTGAAACTTTAAAAACAATTTTTTTTTTTTAGTTGTAGATGGACATAATACCTTTGTTTTATTTATTTTTATGTGAGGCTGAGGATTGAACCCAGTGCCTCACAAGTGTTATCCAAGCACTGTTCCACTTAGCTATACCCCAACCCCAAGTAAAAAGGATTCTTGAGACAAGTAAGTTTGAGAACCATTACTTTAGAGTATTCCATTGTGTGATTATGCTACAATTTATTGTCCATTCCATTGTTGATAGTATTTGAATTGGTTCTACTTTGGCACTATTATGAATAGAGCAGTGAATGTTCTTGTACATATCTCTGGAGTACTCATGGACACATTTTGTTGAGTATTTTGGGGCAAAATTACTGGATCATAGGGTTTGTATATGTTTTCCAAAGTAATTGTACTATTTTACATTCCTGTCAACATTTATGGAGTTCCTGGTTACTTTACATCCAAATAAGGCTTTTTTAATTATGAGAAGAAGTGGAAGAAGATTGTTTAATTTATACCAGTGTGTCTTTATAAGACATTATATGGTGGCATAGTAGAGGGAGTAAGCGTGTGTTCAGTGGCTTTACTTTTTATTATTATTATTATTAATGGCTTTACTTATAACTAATTAGTTCTCTCTCACTCATGCATTGTCCTAACTCAGAGACAGCCAATAACTCAGTCTAATAAGATATCTAATATTGAGCTGGCACCTGGCTAAAGTACCTCCTATCTTTATTGCATAACAAGATGTTCCTAGTTCCTTTTAATAGAGAATAATAGTAGAGAACAAGATCAAGATGCTGAATGTGCTCATTGCTAGTAGAATGTCTTTGCTGCTATCACTACATAGAACTAGCACATATCCACATCAACATGAAACTGTCAATATTTTGGAAAGTATGAGCTTATGCTAGTATTTCTAGTTTTAGTTGAACCTTACTGGCTCTATTATGCCTTTTCCACTTTCGTATCTTTGTACCTTCTAACATAGTGCAAACCTTGGCTCATTTGCTCAATCTGATAATACATTTAAAAATTTAGTAATTGCATTGTCCATGCTATTACAATAAACAGGCCTACAAAAGGTGCTCAGAATTTATTTACCTCTCCCCACCCTGCTCAAGACTGAATTTCTGTGTTCTGGTCAAATTCTGTGTTCATAAGTTATTCTGTCCTTCTTGCTAGCCTTCCTTCTATAAAATATAGTATTCATTTAAAAGATAATTAGTTTGTTTCACTTTGCTTTTAGTTATTCTTCATTCTTACTGGTTTAATTTTTGAATATCTGTCTATTATTATAACTACTGGATGGCAACAAACTACTGGATGGCCAAAAATAAAAACAACAAAGATGATATAACCAACTCTACTCCATACTTCATGAGTTGATATTATGCTAGTGATTTATTCTAATTTGTTATATGACAGCAGAATGCATTATATTTCATATTACACATATAGAACACAATTTTTCATATCTCTGGTTGTATACAAAGTATAGTCACACCATTTGTGTCTTCATACATGTACTTAGGGTAATGATGTCTATCTTATTCTACCATCTTTTTTATTCACATTCCTCTTTCTTCCCCTCCCTCTCCTTTGCCCTATCTAGAGTTCCTCTAATGCTCTCATGCTCCCTGCCCCCAACCCCATTATGAATCAGCATCCTTGTATCAGAGAAGACATCCGGCATTTGTTTTTTTGGGATTGGCTAACTCCACTTAGCATTATATTCTCCAACTCCATCCATTTATCTGCAAAGGCCATGATTTTATTCTCTTTTATTGCTGAATAATATTCCATTGTTTATACATACCACATTTTCTTTATCCATTCATCTACTGAAGGGCATCTAGGTAGGTTCCGCAATTTAGCTATTGTGAAAACCAAATGCCGAATGTTTTCTTTGATACAAGGAGGCTGATTCATAGAGAGGGAGCATGGGAGGAATAGATGAACTCTAGATCGGGCAGAGGGGTTGGAGGGGAAGGCAGGGGGCATGGGATAATTAATGATGGTGAAATGTGATGATCATTATTATCCAAAGAACAGGTATGAAGAAACAAATTGGTGTGAATATATTATGTATACAACCAGAAATATGAAAAATTGTGCTCTATATGTGTAATAAGAATTATAATGCATTCCACTGTCATATATAAATAAAAAAATAAAAAATAAATAAACGGATACTTGAATGTTGAAAAGAAACCAGCTAGACAAAGACTAGGTAGATAAAAGTCAGGTAAAGCACCTTGAGATGGCAGGAAGAACAGAAGGAAGGGTAGTGTAGGGACAGAAACCAATTGAGAGAAAGAAAGAATAGCCTGGACATGGATTTGTAGGACAGTAATTTGGAGTATTGACTACAATAAGGAATTTGGATTTTATTCTGAGTGCAGTGGGAAACTGTTCAAGGCATTTAACCAGGGAAAATTGCCTAAATAAACATTTAAAGAAATCAGTGTAGAGGCTGGGGCCGTAGCTCAGTGATAGAGTGCCTGCCTTGCAAGTATGAGGCACTGGGTTTGATCCTCAGCATCACATAAAAATAAATAAATATGTTGTGTTCATCTTCAACTAAAAGAATATTAAAAAAAAAGAAATTACTCTGTGAAAATGAAATAGAAGGAAACAAGAATGGAAGCAGGCAATTAACAGTAGTAATGCAGGAGAAAGATGATGGTGGGTTAGATAAGACTGATAGCATTCAGGGAAGGTAAGAGAAGTGGAATCATTGGTGTACATTTTGCAGAGAGGGCTAACAGGATTTGCTGTTGGGCTACACATAAGAAGAAAGAGAAATAATTCCAAATAAAGCTTTGTTTGTTTTTAAATAAACCATTTAAAATTGTTCTGTTTAAAACACACTACTTAATACCTATATATTCTACATGATAATGCTTTCTTAACACTTTTATCATTTTTGTTTTATTTTATTCAGGCTTACGCATCTGGATGTGACATTGTAATACTGGGAAGCGATTTTGAAAGATTACAGATAATACCAGGAGCTAAACATGGAAATATTCAAGTGGGTTGTGTAGACTGTTCAATGCAACAAGGCAAGGTTTGTAATCTTGTGGTAATATGCAGATTTGTTTTGAATATCAGGTTTTTGTAAGGATAATCTTGAAGTATGACTTTCCTGTTTAGACTTGCCTTGTTTCAAGGACAAGGTAGCTGCAATTTTTTTTTTCTTTTTTTTTTGCTAAAAAGCATTTTAGAGAGTCTCAGAAATTCTGTAATTATAAAATTTTAAAATATGATATACCATTTGATTTGAGAAACATAATACTACCTTTAGAATTGGTCTAAAACTTAATTAAAGATCAATTGGATTGAGGGAAAGTAATGACGAATATTCAGTTTGTAGGCTAGGGATATAGCTCAGTTGGTAGAGTGCTTACCTCACATGCATAAAGCCCTGGGTTCAATCCCTAGCACCATAAAAAAAAAAATTAAATTTGTTTATAACTTTATAATTTTTTAAAAAACTATTTGGTAAAGTCATTCTTTGCTAGTAGGTAGTTATGTCCTTGTAACTTTTGGATAAACTTTGTGTTGAAAGGTTGATTAACTACTAAAATCTGTAATATTAATTTTCAAGTATATAAAAGAAATGAAAAACTTTGGCTGGACTTCTTTTTGCAAAACCTTGAAGATAAAATAGCAACAGCAAAAACAGAAGAAACAGAGCATACAGATCAGGTTAAATACAATTTAAATTTTAAATTTTAAATACAATTCTGTGTAGTACCAGTATGTGAGTCCTACTAGTAGGCAATATATAAGGTTAAAAAAGCTCTATATGTCATAGATACATCCTTGTTTATAACTGGGCTGAATTTTGCCAATTCATTCCCTCCCTCTCCCTCAAATATTTAGCTACATTGTTTGTCTATTCCACTAGAATTTTTTTGGTGTGCCCTAGGACCTCATGCATGCTTAGCATGTGTTCTATCACTAAGCTATGCTCCTAACCTCACTGTAACATTTCCTGTGAGGAATAAAAATTATCATAAAAGAATCTACACCCCTCCGTTTAAAAAAAAAACTATCCTAATTTCTGATAAATCTGGCAGTTTGAAAAATTAGTATTGGGGACCTAAAAATAATCTTGGTAAAAGAATTGTGTATTGTTGCAGTTTTTACCTATTTGTTTTATTACTATTCTTTTTGTTACCTGCATCTCTTCAAGTTTCTCTCATCTTTCTCTTGTTTAGACATTTTATTATTTATTACTATATTCCAAATATGATCTTTGTTATAGAATAATAAAAATCCTTGAGGTTTTTTTTCATTCTCTTCATGCCTGATTGACTAGCTTTGTAATTTTGCACTTTTTATTATTGTATAAAAACTTTTTATATTATCCAGACTCAGAACTGGTTAATGTTGGAAATCTAATTTGTTATGTTCAATGAAAGCTACATTTTATGATGAACTAAACTACATGTTAGTCCACATTAGGATGAAGGAGACGCTTGGTTTTTTGGTCATTCTAATAAAAGGCAGGAGTGAGGGGTGTAACTCAGTGGTAGAGTATGTGCATTAGACTCTTGAGTTCAATCTGTAGCATTCCCTAATTTTTTTTTTTTAAGAATAACTTAAAAGACTAATAAAACAAAATGTTAAAAAATGTATTCAGGGGGTTAGGATTGTGGTTCAGTGGTAGAGTGCTTGCCTCTCATGTGTGAGGCACTGGGTTCAGTCCTCAGCACCATGTAAAAATAAATTAAAGGTATCGTGTCCACCTACAACCAAAAATAAGTAAGTAAATAAATGTATTCAGGCAATTTGCAAAGGAATAAATCTAGGTTTCATTTTTTAAAATTTAACATACACTGACAGAATCATAAACTTGAAGGATAAATATCCTTAAAAACAATTTTGAGATTTGTCAGATTCTGTATTTGATAAGTATTACATTGATATGTTTTCTTCTATAAGGAAAAGAATTAATATTGACTCTGTATTTTATATATGCAAAGTGTTTTACAAATGTTACTTTTAGTCCTCAAAATAGAACTGTTAGGCCAATGGGTTGGTAAACACTTGTAATCCCAGCAGTTTGGGAGTCTGAGAGAGGAGAATCTCAAGTTCAAAGCCAGCCTCAGCAGATTAGCTCTCACTCAACTTGTCTCTAAATAATGATAATTTTTAAAAAGGACCATGTCTCTAAATAAAACATAAAAAAGGACTGGAGATGTGGCTCTGTGGTTAAGACCCCTGGGTTCAATGCTTGGTACAAAAAAAAAAACCAAAACAACTGTTAGAAAGATTGTTTCCCTGTGTATTTTTATAATATCTATAATACTAAGGTTCAGTACTAGGATTCCAACCCAGATAGCATGGTCTTCAAACCTGACATTTTTAAGTATTAGTGAAATTGTCTGTATGGACATATTTAAAACTATATTATTTATTTCTTTTGCTCTTTTGATATGTAAGTTAATATATTTATAATATTTTTTTCTTTTATCTTTCAAAAGATTGCAGCATCCTATGGAAACATTATCTCCATTTTTGAACCAGTTAATCTACCGAAACAAAAGAAAAATTTGGTTAGTAATTTATCATTTTTTCCTTCAGGATTTGAAATGTCTTTAGTATTAAAAGTGTATAAAATCTGAACAACCATCAAATAACCAGTATAAATTATACACTATAATTTAAGATACATGTTAAATCCCATTGCTCTTAAAAGTATATTTAAATTTTTATTATAATACTAAATTATGCCAATGAATTGTCTTGAAATGCTTTACTTCTTTTTCTTCTAATATTTTTTATCTTACAATATATATTTTAAAAAGTAACTTAAAGTTTGACAGTTAATTTTATTGCTAGTATCAAATACCATTGTGTAGCCTTATGTGGGACTTTATTGTTGGTTTAGATCTGCATTCATTTATATTTTCTTCTTAAAGTTACATGTTTTATTTTTAGGTTCTTAACATTTCTAGAACTTAGTTTCTTGTGCTTATTATATCATGTATATAGAATATAATTCAATGACTTTTTCTTTATAAGGAATTGATATTCAGAAATAGTTAAGAAATCTGGTTAATCAGTAGGTAACAAATATTGATTAACAAATCTGGTTAATCAGTAGGTAACAAAAATTTATAGTAGATTTCATAGGTGCTTTAATGCTCTTAAGTATAACAAATGAACCACATTATTTTCCTTGTGTCTAGTGAAGATTAGTAATTTAAGCCATATGAAAGAAGATAGGTATAGTGTAGTTGAAAGAACAGTGTGTTCAGACTCATAAGACTGGTTTCTATTTCTGCTGCTTCCTATCTCTTTGAATCTAAGCAAATCTGCTTAAGAAGTTTTTTTGTTCAACTCTGAAATTGATTAATAACTTAGTCATTATTTTTTTAAAAAACATTTTTAGTTGTAGAGGGGCATAATAATTTTTTTTTTTTTTTTAAATGTGGTGCTGAGAATTGAACCCAGTGCCTCACATTTGCTAGGCAAGTGCTCTACCACTGAGCCACAGCCCTAGCCATCATTCTTGATGTGGTTATTGTAAGGATAACATATTAAAGACTGTGTATAAATGTAAAGAATTTGAAGATGTTTTATAGTAAAAATACCTTCAGATATTATTTTGTTAATTTTTGTGGCATTTTCACTTCATTCATTATCTCACAAGTTACCTCTAACCTACTTTGAACAGCTGTTATTCTTTTCCTTTCTTTTTAAAAATGAGACAGTAGAAATCCAAAGAAAATAAATGCGTTGACCAACAGAACAGCTGTTGAGCCAATTGGTGGCACACGCTTGTAATCCCAGCTACTCAGGAGACAAGAGGACTGCAAATTTGAAGCCTGCCTTAGCACTTTTAGTCTACTCTAAAACACTGTTTAATTCTTTCCGTTTCTATATAGTCTTTAATCTGTTATCCTTAAAATAACCCCGTCAAGAATGACTAGGTATATTTGTCTTTACCTAACCAGCACTGCAGACTCCTCATGTCAGTAGTTGATAATTAATATTTGTCTTGTTCTAAAGGTCTGAGGTCAAATGCCCATGTTCACAGATATAAGTTCAGATCCTAAAGACGTGTTTAAGTCTTCCGAAGTATTTTATTAAAACCAGTATCTTTAATTGCTTGAGAAGAGAGGCAAATCAACTAACTGACCCTTTCCTATGTCAACAGAACTGTGACATTTTCTTTGGGTCAGGCCCAGGGTCCAGTGGTTGTGTAAAATAATGGAACACGAATGAGAAAATATTCATAGGCTTGGCCATTCTGAAACCAGTTTACTTCTTGTTTCATAAACTAATTCATAAATATTATAATTCATAAGTATTATTTTTATGAAAATAAAATTACTAAAAGAAAAAATAATGCAATGGGCTCAGGAGGCTGAGGCAGTAGGATCACAAGTTCGAGGCTAGCCTTAGCAGCTTAGCAAAGCCCTAAACAACTTAGTGAGACCCTGACGCAAAATAAAAAGGGCTAGGTATGTAGCTAGTGGTCAAGTTCCTCTGGGTTCAATTCCCAGTACCAAAAAACAAAATAAAGCAAACAAAAAAAGACTGAATAGGTATTAGTCAGTTTCATAGTTGAATAAAAAACTTCTTAAGATGACTTGCTTAGGTTCAAAATAGTTATCTCAAAATTTAAAAAAATCTAAAAAGTCTGGGGATAGAGCTTAGAGGCAGAATGTTCCTGGGTTCAATCCCCAGTACCACACTAAATAAATAAATGAATAAATAAATTTAGAAGCTATCGTATAGGTGTGATTACTTCTTTGTGTTAATGAAAAATATTTTCTCTGAGTTAATTGATAGCTGTCTTTAAATTTGGAAGGAGTGTCCACAGTTCTCCCTGATTTGTATGTATTTTTTAAAAAAATTGTTCTAATTAGTTATACATGACAGTAGTGATTTCTATGTTTATAAATTACTAGTGAATCCAGTATTAGAGGCTCTTATAACCTTATGAATTAGCAAATTGGCAGTATTAAAAATAAATTTTGAAAGTTGTTTACCCTACCCAGAACAAAATATTTCAGTAACTATATGTTGAACTTAAAAATCAGCTGAGCTGAAAAACAATCAGTATTTTATGTTGAGATGGCTATATTATTAAGAGTTGAACTATGTAAAATATTCAATAAAACAGACTATTTGTAGGAAGCACTGACTGCAGAGAAGGGAACAAAAACTTGAGAAGGAGAGGAGAACTGGATCAAATGGAAAAATCACCATTTGATTGGAAGATACACCAAGTCTATATATAATTTTAGAATATAGTTTCAGAGACTATACATCCTCATTAAAAAGATTATTCCATGTTCTCTATACATCCTGAAAAATTCTTTTGAGGTGCTGGTTCATCACTAGAGGTGTACTTCAGAAATGTTGGTAGACAGGTATATAGATCCTGCCCTGGGAATTTTAACATCTGAAGGCAAGATGTTCTTTCAGTATATATATATATATAGTTGAGAGAGGGTTATGATGTTCAGGTTGATCAAGAGCCATTCTTATAATGTCAGTCCTTCATAAAAGTGTATTCTGTGTACTGCTTCATATTCAAAATAACCCAGGGTGTTGGTTTAAAGTTCATGTTCCTGTGCCACAAACTGGACCCTTTGAGCCTAAATTTTTGAGCATGGCTTTTGGAAATTTGATCTTTTTATAAAAATCTTAGGCTATTCTTTGTTATCCTAAACTATTACATTGAGTATTTATGGATTTCGGTCTATTGGTGGACAGTGAAATCAATTTAGTAGGCCACAATTTGAATTTTAAAGGAAAATGAATTGAAAGGTCAAAATGTATATCATATGTAGTAAGGGTAACCCCAGGTTTCATATGTATGTCTGTGTGTATATATGTGTGTGTGTGTGTGTGTACATATGTATATACATATATATATATATATACATATATATATATATACATATATATATATACACATCTCTCTGTGTATGTATATGTGTGTGTGTGTATATATATATCTTTGTGTGTGTATATATGTACACACACACAAAGATGTATGTGTGTTTGTGCGTTCCGGTTCATGGTACAACGTGTATTTTCTTACTGATTTGCAGACAAAAATAGTCGGAAGCATACTGTTTTAATAAATAGAAAGGCTTTGCCAGGTGTGGTGGCATATGCCTGTAATCCCAGTGGCTCAGGAGGCTGAGGCAGGAGGATTGTGAGTTCAAAGCCATCCTCAGTTGCCTAGGGAGGCCCTAAGCATCTTAGTGAGACCTTGTCTCAAAATTAAATATTAAAAAAAGGGAGGGGGCCTGGGATGTGACTCAGTGGTTAAGCATCCCTAGGTTAAATCCCTGGTATGAAAAAAAATAAAAAAAAAATTTTTAGGCCTTATATAGGAATTTATTAAGGAAGTGCTATATGTCTTCTCAGTTTTCCCATGTCCCGTCATGATCTTGGATTGGGATGAAAAATTAAGAAAAGTTTAAATAGCAGAACCACAGACAAATATTTAAAATTAAACTTTTGACCATAACTATAAAAAAATAATAATTTGGTCTGAGGTTAATAAGATAGGTTATATAAGATGACATGTGCTTTATTGGTGGTTATGCTAAAGAAAGAGTTTTGGGTATTCTCTCAGTAATCTCCATCATATATTCTCTTATTCTGAATGAATTGAACACTTCGTTCTTAAAAATGACTGCATGTATTATTATAATAATAAGCCTGAACATACACATTTCATAGAAAAGATGCTCATCATAATTATCTAAATGATTTTTTTCTTCTAATTTTAGGAATATTATAGTCAGTGGCAGAAGAGTGGCCAATTTTTTCTGGAATCAATAGCACACAATTTAACTTGGGATCCCACAGGTAAGAAAATAAAGAGGATTAACGAAATATTGCTTGCCTGCAATGCTGCTTTTATTATTCTTATGTATTTCGTGTTGTAAGATTATGGTGAATACTAAAGTAAGTTTAACACTTTGTGCCCATTTAGAGTTGTTACTGAAATGAAGTAACATTTACTGAAATGAAGTAACATTTCATATACACTGTAATAAATTATAGGATATGATAAATACTGTAATGCTTATTGGTTTTGGAAAAGAAACATTTCTATCTGAGGAATCGTGGTGTCATTGAAAGGAGGAGCTTTCTAACCTGATCAAGTTTAATGATGAGAGAACGGTAGATGGAATAGGAAAAAGAAGAAAATTTTAAGATGAGACCATCAGGCCTATGTTCAGTTACTTTTGTATTAAAAAATTATGCCAAAATTTACTGGCTTAAAGCATCACTCATTTTATTGCCTATGATTCTGTGGATCAGGAATTACTACAGGGTTCTATGGGAATGGCTTATCTCTTGTTCCATGCAGTATCTGAAGTAGCTTGTCTGTGGCTGGAGTATCCA
Source organism: Marmota marmota marmota (assembly GCF_001458135.2). NCBI lineage: Eukaryota > Metazoa > Chordata > Mammalia > Rodentia > Sciuridae > Marmota > Marmota marmota. The sequence goes on from NW_026000221.1 coordinate 10,679,038, forward strand.
AGAAAGTCTTCATTGATATATATGGGCCTTGCTGATTGCTATCTTCTGGAATACCTTTGTTTTTCTTGTGGCCTGTTTCTTTTGCATGGCTTCTCTAACAAGGTAGCCTAGATTTTACATGGTGGCTGGATTTACAATGTGAAAACACAAGCTGCAAGAATTGCTAAAGCCTGGGCTTGGAAGTCCCAGAATGTTACTCCTTCTACATTATATGGTCAAAGTAAATTAAAGTCCAGTCCATATTCAGGAGATGGAGGAATAAAATCCATCTCTCGATGAAAGGTGTGGAGAAATCATGTTGCAAGGGGCATGGACATAAGGAAATACGATTTTTGAAAATGGTTGTTACCATTCTACCACAGTTAGCAAAGCACAAAAAGAAAGCATAGATATATTCTAGTATGTATCAGCACTTCATTGGAGCTGCAGTGAGCCTCAGTGAATGATGGTAAAACTATAGTCTATGATGAAAGACCTTTAAAGTCATCCTGAGGAATTTGTATTTAATTAATTAATTTGTGCTTGTGTGTGCACACACACACATGTGCCTGTGCAGGGGATTGAGCCCTGGGCCTTGTGCATGCTAAGCACATTCTGTACCTTTGAGCTACACACCTAGCCCTATTTCTTTTTAATTTTCTAAAAACTATTATAGGGTTTTTTTGTTGTGATTGTGGTGGTGGTACTGGTTGTTTTGGTTGCTTGTTTGTTTGGTTGTTTTTTTGTAGTTCTGGGAATGAAACCCAGGGCCTCATGCATGCTAGACACATACTCTACCACTATACCCCCAACCCTGAAAACTATTACAGGTTTCAAAAGAGACAGTGCTGTGTTAAAATTTATTGTTTTTTAAGATTGGTCTATTAGCAGTGTGTTAGACTAAGGTAGGAGGAATAGGAGGCAGAGTGATCTTGGGGTAGGATGCATTCACAGTTGTCTAAATGAATGAGAGGTGATTTGTTTCAGTGCCTTACCTAGTAGGTACTCAATATTAAATGAATTAATAATGGAAGGAGCACATGGATTTGAAATGCATTTAGGCAACTGAACTGACGTTACTTGACAACTGGATTTGAGATTACTTTGAAAATATCTGTGACCACTAGAAGAATGATATATAGGTATTGGAAATAGTGATACATAGATATTGTTTGGACATGTACAATTTGAAATGCTTGCATGTCATATGATAATAGAAACTGTAATCTAGACCATAGGTGTCTTTGGAACATAAAAGCCATAAGCTTAAATAGAAGAGATAATTTTAGTTTTTACAATATAGTAAGTGAAGCAGCTGAGAAAAATGTTGATTAAGAACCTCTGGAATTATTTTAGAAGATAAAAGATGCACATATTCTCTGAGAATTTTTATGTCATACAGCATTTTAAAACACTTCTTTGCATGAGTTTGTAAGATTGAGTATTACTAGCTGGTAACCTGCCTGTTTTAATCCTTTTTTATTGTTGTTATGTAACAAAATACCTGAGCCTGGATAATTATAAAAGGAGATTTATTTAGCTCACAGTTTTGGAGGCTGAAAGTCCATAGTTTAGCTTTGGTAAGAGCTTAATGGCGTCATGGCTGGAGCCACTATAGAAGTGAGAGATCACAAGACAAGAAGCCGAAGCAATGTATAGGGGCCAGGCCTATTCCTTTTATAACAACCCTTTTGTGAAAACTAACCAAGGGATCTCACAAGAATTATCTTAATCCCTTTTGAGGGTAGCACTCCAGTGACCTTCTACTGAGCTTCTCCTCTTAGAGTTCTGACCACCTCATCAAGGACTTAGGCATTAGATCAGAGACCCTGTGCCTAATAGCCCAAATCTACATCATGTCAAATTTAGGAAGTTGTTAGGAATCAACTTCCTTAACAAGACTCCTAAAGCACAAGAAGTAAAATCAAGAATCAGCAAATGGGATAGAATCAAACCACAAAGCTTCTTCACAGCAAAGGAGACAATCAAGAATGTGAAGAGAGAGCCTACAGAATGGGAGAAAATATTTTTCCAGGATATATAAAGAATTCGAAAGATTAACACAAGAAAATCAAATAACCCACTTAATAATGGGCAAAGGAACTGAACAGGCACTTCACAAGAAAAGAAATAGGATAGGTCAACAAATATATGAAAAATGTTCATCATATCTAGCATTTAGAGAAATGCAAATTAAGATTTTATCTCACTCCAGTCAGAACTGCAATTATCAAAAATACAAGTAACAGTAAAAGTTGGCGAGGATGTGGGGAAAAAGTTACATTGCTGTGGACCTGCAGAATGGTGCAACCACTCAGGAAAGCAGTATGGTGATTCCTCAGAAAACTGATAGTGGAACCACTATTTGACCCAGCTATCCCACTCCTTGGTTTATACCCAAAGGAATTAAAATCAGCATACTATAGTGATGCTGCTGCATCAATGTTTATAGCAACTTCAATTCACAACAGCTAAACTATGAAACTAGCCTAGCTAGGTTCCCTTCGAGAGATGAATGGATAAAGAAAATGTGGTAAATATTCACAATGAAATACTATTCATCCCTAAAAAGAAATGAAATTATGATATTTCCTGGTAAATGGATGGAACTGGAGACTATCATGCTAAGTGAAATAAGCCAGTTTCCAGAAACCAAAGGCCAAAGGTTCTCTCTTATGTGTGGATGCTAACTCACAATTTGGGGGTAGGGAAGAATAAAAATACTTTGGATTAGACAAAGAACAATGAAGAGAAGGGGAGGGGAAATGGGAACAGGAAAGATAGTAGAAGAATCAGACATTCCTGTGTGCATGTATGATTATACAACAGTGTAATTCTATATCATGTACAACCAGAAGAATGAAAAATTGTACTCCATATATGTATAATATGTCAAAATACATTCTACTGTCATGTATAAGTAATAAGAGCAAATTAAAAAAAAAAAAAAAGAATTATGACCGCCTCTACACCATTACACTGAGGACCAAACCTCAAACGCATGAATTCTTGGTAGACAAGCCACATCCAAATTACAGCACTACATGTATATTTTATGTTCACAATAAAAAGAGGTTCAAACTGGGTTCAAATTTGTCATTTAATACAGCCCTTTGTATACAACTCTACTATGGGTAGTGTGACTTTTGTTCTGGTTTATGCTTATTGTCTTTATATAATTATGGACAGTTTAGCCTTTACCTTAAAAACGTTTTTGTTTGGATGATAAGTTATATGATTATTATGTTGTAGCAAATAACCCAATTAATAAATGGGTAAAGGAACTGAACAGACACTTACTAGAAAAAGAAATAGGATCGGTTAACAAATATATGAAAAATGTTTATCATCTCTAGCATTTAGCAAAATGCAAATTAAAACTACACTGAGATTTTGTCTCACTCCAGTGTATCCAATCTATCATAATTACTGTTTACTTTCTTAAAATTTAGACAAGGGCAGAGATTCTAATTTGTTTAGTGTTTTATTTGTCTTCACAGCATATATTCAGCTCTCAATAAATGTTGACATATTGCTAGTTTTGTAATTATGAACAGATTACTTAAAAATCAAGAATTGTTATCTCATAACTATATTAAAAACATTTAATATTTGAACTCAGTGATATTTCTTTAAGCTTGGAATCTGAACTTGCTGTTTGTCATACTAATGCTTCAGAGGATAATATTAATGTTAAATTTCTCTTAAAATCATTTTTATAGTACAATATCTTTGTTTTCTTAACATTTCTGGTAGTGGCTTATCAACAGCTTATGACTGTTGATTATCTTTTTAATCTTTTAAAATTTACATGTAATAGTTCTTTATTTTTCTTTTTAGTGGTTTCGTTGTGAAATGGTTATTCCTACAATAAATATTTGGGAGCTCATAGTATATTAGTAATTTTATAAATTAACCTTGTACATAATTATTTATGAACAGATATAAAATATTTTAAGTGAAATTAATATTTTGGTCCTGATTAATATTTACTTACTATATATATAGCATGTCAGGTATTAAGGCATACATTTTTTTTTCAGATAGTAAACTCTTTGTAGTGTCCCCAAATCCACTATTGCATCTTGCCTAAGTAATAACATTTTCTGTTTAAACTTTTTATCCTTTTTTTGTACTTTAATATCCACACTCTGTCTTTCATGTTTTAAATCATATACATATGTTACTTTACTTGCCTTTGTTCCATTCTATACCTGGGATGATGATGATGATGATGATGATGATGATGATGATGATGATGATGATTTTTGAGACAGGGTCTTATTATATTGCCCAGGCAAGGCTCAAACTTGTGATCCTCACTCTAGCATCAGCTTCCCGAATAGCTGGCATTACAGACCTGTTCTACCATGTCCAGCCTTATTTATTTTGTACTCTGTGTTATTTTTTATTCTTTATTTTTTTGAGGTGGGAGTTACACTGTGTTGACCAGGCTGGCTTGGAGCTCCTTTTGTATATTATCTCAATGGAGGGAGATTAAGCCCATCTGTTTGCCTCTTTAGTTATGACCCCTTATTCTAAGGTACAGGTATAATTATGTAAACCTTGCCCCTCTTCCTTCAAAACATTTTATTCCCAACTACTTTTAACAAAGACCAGAACTCCTTATGAACTTGAAAAATGTTTAATAATTTCTCTCTAAAAAATTTTATTACACAAAAACCTTGTATCTTTTTCTGGCCTTAGTATGTACCTTATTTCTTCACCATACTAGATTGAGGCACTTTTGGGAAAATATATTGAGCTGTGTGCCTTTAGGCCTTTGTTCACATTAGATCTCCTTTCCGAAATGCCTGTCCTATCTACTGCTGGTTAGTTGACTAAGGATCAGGTTGTATTTCATCACTTTCCCTGTTATTTTCACTATAGGTATAATTTTTCCCTAAAATCTTATACCCAGTTCTGTCATGTTGATAATACTTTATATTGGATCATAATGTTTCCATGTCTTCCTACTAGGATGTGAACTTATCATACAAAGGGATAATATTTTGTCATTGTATCCTGATTGCCTAACACAATTCATGGTACAAATAAGACGCTTTTTAAACGAGTGATGAATAGAGAGGTAGTGAGATATCTTTCTTTTCCAAGCTGTTTCAACAAAATTAAAATTCTCTTTTCCACAGTTATCTTTTTATTTTTAGAAGTTGTATTATCTTCATAGTATTTTGTGAATCTCTTGAACTCACTATTAAATACCTAAGTAATACATGATGAATAATTTTTTTTTTAGGTAGTCGTCTTTTGACTGGTTCCAACTGTTTGCAACTCTGGTCCAATACTAACTTGCACAAGGCAGCTGAAGGTGAAAATCCTGATAAAACAGATCTTAACTTTGGGGATTGGAGATGCATTTGGCATTGCAAGTAAGCAATTAATTAGGGAATTAAACTGATAAGCCTGTTTTATGATATTATAAATGCATTTTAGTTTGTGTAAAACTGCACTGGCATTGGTATTTTTTTTTTAGTCTGTGACGTGCCTTTTCTTGTACCTAAAGAATTCACTGTATCCCATGTTCCAAAATCCATTAAAAAAAAAAGTCAAAACAACTAGAAAGAAATAAAAGAAATTTATAAGGCCTGTATGAAGATCATTAATGGGAAATTTGCTAAATTATGCAAAGGAAGCCAGACACTTTTCTTACTTTTTGAATGAAAAACTTCCAATTGTGAGGAAGTCTTTTTACATTTTTTTTTTTTTTGTAGTTACAGATGGACAGAATGGTTTTATTTTTATTTGTTTATTTTTATGTTGTGTTAAGGATCAAACCCAGTGCCTCACAAAGTGCTAGGCAAGTGCTTTGCTGCTGAGCTATAGCCTCCACCTCTGGAAGTCTTTTTTTTTTTTTAATATTAATTATTAATATTAAATATATATTGCTGAGGTGAAATTATACCATCTTAATCCCAGTTCAGTTAGCAGTCCGGCCTGTGGTTCAAGGACATGTATTTTTTTTCTTTCTCTACCTTAAATTGTATACAAGATGTCAATGAGTATTTGAAATTAACCAAATTAAAATAAATGTCTATAATGAAACTTGAAAACAAAAATCTATATGTTGACCGTAAACCTTGTGAAAATCCCATTGGAATTTCTACTTTTGAGTATAGTTCTAAATTTCATTTGAAAGTACAAAATGGGAAAATCAAGGAAATTCTGAAAATAAAGAGGAATAAGAGTATACATTATAGTAAAGTGAATTCTAAAGCTATAGCTGTTTGAGCATTTTGTTGTTAGTATAGGAACAGATATTAGGTTCCAGGAATTGATTCAATTATGCATGCATACTCAGTATATTAAGTAGCATTTTACAGTGGGACAAATTAGCTCTGTAGACGGCAAAGTGAGATTAGAGTCTCTTATGTAGCTGGTACAAAAATAAGTGTCTGATGGAGAAAAAAATTGAATTTCTATATAATGAAACAAAAAGATTGGGGGGTGGGAATGAATTTCCATGTTTTAGAGTACCAGTGCCAGTGTGGTAGTTACTAACCACCTATTGCTATTGAACACTTGAAATGTGGTTAATCCCAATTGGGATATACAAAAAGATACACTGAGGATTTAAAACACTTTAACATACACTTATTACACTTAGAAACATATTTATTACACTTAGAAAAAATTATTTGTATTTGAAATGAAATGTGACAATTTCTCCTTGGCCTGCTTTGTAAATATGTTTAGTACAGATCTAGCTAAGCATGACTTTGGAAAAAAAACTAGAAAGCAATGGTAGTGACAGGCTGTTTTGAAAAAAAATTATATATATATATATTTTTAGTTGTTGATAGACCTTTTTTTTATTCATTTATTTATATGTGGTGCTGAGAATTGAACCCAGTGCCTCACACAAGCTAGGCAAGTGCTCTACCACTGAGCTACAACCCCAGCCCAGTGATAGGATTTTTAAGACCAATCTATGGGCGAGAGGGGAAGGCAGTATAAACCAAAGTTCCTTTGAGAAGAAAAGGTAAGTATATACCAAGTAGATGGATGAAGTGGGCCAGTTGAATTCATGATTATTTCAAGTCTCCTATTAACCCACACATAATTAATTAAGTAAATGTTACCCAAAGGAAGGCCAAATTCATTTTAGAATACTGGTTTATTGTTTGAAAATATGTTTAAGAATATAGTGATCCAGACTTTAGAAATTACATTTCCAGATTAAAAATTGAAGTAATTCTCTAATGGCATAAAAGCTATGACTTCTGTTTTATGCTTTAAAGATTTTGACAAATCATTACTTGTTTGATTCTTAGGGAATGTATTTTTGTTGTTAAAATTTATCCTTGGGGTTGGAGTTGTAGTTTCAGTGGTAGACCATGTGTGAGGCACTGGGTTCAATTCTCAGCACCACATATAAATATGTAAATAAAATAAAGGTCTATCAACAACTAAAAAACATTTTTAAGAAATTTATCTTAGTAACTTGTTCATATTTAGGTACACTTAAAGTGGTAGAGGGCTAGGGATATAGCTCAGTTGGTAGAGTGCTTGCCTCACATGCACAAGGCCCTGGATTCAATCTCAGGATCACCAAAAATAATAATAATAAAAATAATAATAATTAAAGTGGTAGAGCATGTGCTTAGCATGTGTAGGGTCCTGGGTTCAGTCCCAGCACTGAAAAAAGGATAGTTGTACCTTTGTAGCTGGGCCCAGTGTGCCTATAGTCCAGGTTACATAGAAGGCTGAGGCAGGAGGATCACTTGAGCCTGAGAGTTCTGAACCACCCTGGAAAACACAGCAAGACCCAGTGCCTTAAAAGAAAATGTAACAAAATTATGAGTGTGAAACTGTATTATCACAAAATTTTTATTTGAAGCCATGCTGAAGTATAATTTTGAGAATATTACAATTTTTCTTATTTAATTTTCTTGTAAATTATTCGTTATCTTTAATTTTCAGAACTGCTTCCCAAGTTCATTTAATGAAATTTTCACCAGATGGAGAATTTTTTGCCACTGCTGGGAAGGTAAATCATGAAATGCTATTGTCAAATTGTGTGTTTATACTTTAATTTTAAACTTTAAGAACATTATTCAGTTTCATTTTTTTATTGATTTAATTTGAAACATTATTTTGTATTAGAAACTAAATAGCAAAAATTGTTTAAATATAATGGTGTTAAAAGGCAGTATGGTATAATTGAAACACCTTAGACTCAGAGACAGATCTAGATGTATACTACCTTTTACCAACTTTATCATATAGGGCAAATTAGTCTCTTTGCACCTTCATTTTCTCATGTGTAAGATAGTATAATAAAACCTAGTTCATAGATCATTTAATCATAGGATTAATTTAGACTGTGTATATAAAGTGGCATATATAATTAATTTAGACAGTGTATATATAGTACCTTCCACATGTTGTACAATCAACAAGCTATAGCTTTTTCTTTAGTGCACATACTTCGTTGTTATCTGTTCATTTCAGAGTAGTGTATTTTTCTTGAAATTATTTTATTTTTAATCATTGGTTCACAGAACAGTTCATGAAGCACTAGTCGTCTGAAATTATTGTTTCCATGGCCCAAAGCCTTCTGCACACTGAGTGTGAGACAATGTAAAACCATAGAAAAATATGTTTATTTTTAGAGGAGAGAATTTGAACTGTTCTTTTTAATTGGATTTCTAGGTAAAAATTAAATTACCAATTAAAAGCAGCACCTAGTACTTTCTAGTCTCCCTTGTTTTTTTCTTATTTTTTTCAAATTAGGAGCAAATTTTGTCATACATAGAATATTTTATGTAATATTATTTATTACCTATTGTTGTCAGCATAGTCTTAGAAAATGAAAAGTGTTCTTTTTTCAGTTATCAGCAGTCTTTGTAATTCTGCTGGTGATATTGCTTTCTTAGATGATTCTTGGCTTAAGAGGAAAAAAGCCCCTAATTTCATCTTTCAGACTTTCCCAAATGATTCCATTTTCCATAGTGTGTGGTAATTAGCAAGCATTTTCTTGAACACAGAATACACCCATTCACCCACTCCAGTTCTTAAAATTAAGGAATGCTAATAGAAAACTATCAGAATCAGAGATTTTTTTCTGTCCTGTTTAATACTTCTTCGCATCTCCAAGTTCCTGACATTGGGAAGGAAAATCCTACTTTTGCTATTTGACTTAACTTAAATTTAATTCTAATCTAGGCTTTTTTTGGTTCTTTTCCCGTAGGATGACTGCCTTTTAAAGGTATGGTATAATGTAGAAAACTGGCGGACAGCTGTTAACTCTCCAGATGGAAGTTCAGAAAAACAATCCCAAGGAGAAATTGACTTTTCTTTTGTATATCTGGCCCATCCTCGAGCTATAAATGGATTTTCCTGGCGTAAAACAAGCAAATATATGCCTAGGTCAGTGGATTGTTCATTTTTTTCCTGTGTATTAAGAGAACTTTGTCATTGTGATTTGAATTGCTTTTCTAACTTTGAGAGTCCATAGCTATAGGATTTTTGAGCCTATGAGATTAGAGTACTATTACTTACCCCCTGGTATTTATACCTATGGCTATGAGTCAATTATGATTGATGCTTAGTATAAGAGCCATGTGAAAGTAGTTTAAGGTATGATAATTAGCTTTCATATTATATGTCTTATGTCAGAGTTGTGCATCTTTTCTTTTCCTTCTCTGTGTTGTTCAGTTGTTACATCTTTTATTGTTTGAACTTTTTCATATTCATTTCCGCGTTTTGTGCCTTCTAGCATATATCTCCTGTGGATTCCTTTTTTCTTTTTTTTTTTTTTAGTTGTAGATGGACACAATACCTTTATTTTTGTTTATTTATTTATTTTTTTACATGGTGCTGAGGATTGAAACCAGTGCCTCACACATGCAAGGCAAGAGCTCTATTGCTGAGCCACAACTCCAGTCCTAGATTTCTTTTTTTTTAATAGTATCTTTATTGAGAGGAGATAGCTTGAATTCCCAAGCATTTACCTGACTATTCCCAGTGTCTTTGAGGACATTCCTTGAACTGGGTATAGGTTTAACCTATACCCTACATATACATGTACATATACACACCCTAACATATACATATACACCTTTTAGTACTTCCTTTCTTTCCTGTTGTCTTTGGAAGACTTGATACCACACTGAATTTTTGCCTATACTTAAATAAGTTGCTGAAATACAGATAGAAATCCTTTTTAGTACAACATGGCAATTTTCAGCTTGGCTGTGCCATTTCACTTTGTCTCTTAGTTTTTCACTGTTTTTTTGAATTTTGTCATCTGTGTGCTATGTTCTATGAAACCTCCTAAGCTATCTGTGGTATTGCAACTAAATCATTCATTAACTTTATTTCTGGGCCAATAGAATATATACCTAGACTTTTAGGCCATAGTACAGTAGACACTGTTTTTCTTGTCCATCCCTCTGGTCTAACAAGGTATAGGTATAAGAGGGACACTCTAGGAAAAATAATAGTTCGGTTCTTAGGAAAATGTTTCAGATTCTTTGGGATACGAGAGTGTGAACAATCTATAGTGTTAGCAAAAGCAAACTTAGCCCAACTGTGTATGAGTACTATTGTTCTGTTACCTCTGAGACTGTTGCTTACCCATGTAAAAATGTGTTTAGAATAGTAAGGTCATGACAAAATATTAACTTAGTTTTAAAAGTTAGAATGACCCCAGTTGTTATCACCAACCCTACATTTTTTCGGAAGCTCCCTGAATTTCACTTTTGAACTTTTGTCATTTAGAAAACAGCTAATCTCTGAGGTTTTTAGTTTTCATTTTTGTTTACCAGCTTGCCTTTAAGTATATTGTGGGAAGGCTGACTTTCTCAAGAGAATGAATGTGGTCCCATCAAAGACTGTTACTTTTTCTGACATGTCATTTTCACTGGATGATACAGTTAGGTTTGTTGGTTTTTTAGACTGTGTGTGTTACCCAGGTTGGCTCTGAACTCATGGGCTCAAGTTAAACTCTTGTCTCAGCCTCCTGAGTAACTGGAATACAGGTTCACATTACCATACCTGGCTTCAGTTGTTTTGTTTTTCTATATAAAATAAAGATTCCCTCACAATGACTAATGTATGTAAAGGGACTGATGGATTGAGAAAGAATGGGCAAGTTTTTATGATGAGCATTTACTTTTTTACTAATTAAAAATTGATAAATATAAGACAGGTTGAGAATTTTAATGATATCCCGCAAGAACCTCCAAGACTTTGTTGCAGGTATCAAGTTTCAAAATCATCTTCGGTTGTTGTTACATTAAAGTAAAACAGGTGTTAGGGACCCCTACTCATCACATGGTTATACCTATTGATGTTGTTGTTGTTGTTATTGTTGTTTTGGAGGCTGCTATATATTAACACAATATGCCAATGAAGATAAGATACCTTTGTAAAGAAGTGAGGAAGAAAGATATTGCCAGGGTAATGTCTCAAACAGATCAGGGTAGTCCCACCATGCCTTTTTTATACCTCTTGCCAGTTGTTCACATTGAATATCTATAAGATATTCTGAGGGTTTTTACCTGGGGCTACCTACACTTCAGCTTCTTGGCCCTCTCCTTGCTTCTGAATTGTGACCTTATTTCCTTGCTATTTTGCTTCTAAGTTCTTATGCTTCTTTTGATTCAGTTCTTTAATGACTACCTTCTGCTGTTCTTTAATCATTACCTTCTGCTGTTCCTTAATAAGCCTTTTCATTTTACCAATTACTTATTGACAATGTAAACCTTGGACTTTACTTTTAATTTCATTGCCATAGTCTGTGTATATATGAATATATTAGAAACAGAGAGGAAGGGAGGCTAGGAGAGGGATCGAGAAAAAAATTTGGAGGCAGGGTGGGGAAAGGAAGGAGAAGCAGGGCCTTGCACTTGCTGAGCAAATGCTCTACCACTGAACTATAACCCCACTGAGTTATCTGATAAAGCCTTCTATTGATTGTTGGTTTTAGCCAGATATTTTGGAACAAGTACTTTCTACAAGGTATTATGTCTTTTTCTTTCATTTTTCTAAACTGAATTACCTGATAGAAGGAAATCTTTATTGATACGAATTCAATCCTCTGCACCTTGATGTTTAGAGTTTTTTTAAATATATGTATAATTTATTTTTATTTTGAAAGAGGTCACAGGAAGGAATGAACTGAAAGTCAAGAATAAGGAAAGCCAATGGAGTGTTGATTTATCATGAGTTTTCTTGTTCTCAATTGCTTTAGGTATAGATAGGCAAGGAGAGAATAAATATACAAATAATTTTTGTAGCCTGTTAGTGACCAGTGTGTAGGTTCCATTACAGAAAGTCAATCCCAAGTTAAACCCCCTTCCAAAAAAAAAAGAAAGAAAGTAAAACTGAAGCATTATTAAATAATTAAAGTATTAACCATCCACTAAATAAATCAGAAAATTTTATTAGATGATATAATTTTTTTGTTATCAGCTAAGGAATTATGGCTTGATCTTGGTCTTTGTTCTTTAAACGCAAGAAGAATCTTAGATTATTGAAACAAGAATTACTGAATTCTAGGCAGAAAAGAAATAGGTTGGCAAGCATTTATGGTGATAAAATATACATATATGTAGACTTTTTTGTAGTTTTATTAGTTATGTATGTTTATTTATAGAACTTTGTAGAGTATTTATGATATTGTGTGAAACTTGTATTCTTGCCTCTAAAATCTTTTTATTTCTTAGGGCGTCTGTATGTAATGTACTGTTGACTTGCTGCAAAGATAATGTGTGTCGTCTTTGGGTAGAGACATTTTTACCAAATGATTGTTTGCTATATGGAGGTGACTGCAATCATTGGTCGGAACCAATTAATTTAACAAATAACTTCAAGAGAAATACTTCCAGTAAAGAACGAGTTCAAAATGCTTTAGAAGTGAGTGTTTTTATTAGAGATTATTTCCTTTGAATTTTAAAAACTTTGTACACTGCCATTTTTGTAACAGTAATATAAGAAATCTGTGTCTTAGGAAAATAATTTTCACAAATTTTTGTTTTATCTTGTTCCAAAAACATTCTTAAGGACTTTGTATAGAGCATAAAACCAATTAATTATCGCATAACTGATGATAACAAAAAGCTGATGATAATTGACTTAGCTGAGTTAACAAAGTAAATTAAAATAGAAGAATGCTAAGATTTAACTGTAACAATAATTTATTTCCTCTTTCTTAGAACTTGTGGTAGACTAGTTTATCTTACTCTTATCACTTGTTGTCTTTAGAACCACCAAAACTTAGAGTCTTTAATTAGTTTGGAAAGTAAAAGTCAACTTTTGATGTTTGATTTGATTAAAGATAGAATAACAAGACAGACTCATATTGAAAACAAATGGTTTATCTTTGGATGCTTTATATGATTATGGAACAACTCTTTCAAATCTGAATAGTATTCTAATATTTCCGAGTGTAAGTAAATGTATATTTCATTGTACACTCAACAGCACATAGAATTGTGTATAATAATAGCTCAAAGAAGTCCTACCCTAGGAATCTGAAGAGTTTTTCTACTTTGGCTCTGCCTCTTGTTAGCTAGATTAGCTTGGGTTCTACATAAACTGTTTTATCATACAAAAGATGAGAATGACAATATTTGTACTGTCTCTCTCATGGGATCAGATGAGATGATGTTGATGAAAATATTCTGTAAATTAATAAATATTCTAATGTATTATGGTAATATTCAAAGCTTCCTGGTCACAGGGAGTAAGCTGCAGACAAAGTTGTGTACATAAAGACATTGTTTATAGACACATTATTGAAAAAATGATTTTTTTTCAGGAAATTAATTTTAAGAAAATAAACCAAATAAAAATTGCAAAGTGTTGTGTAGAGTTTGAGAGAGGAACTCATGCCCTTTAAGTTTTAATGTTATTCTTCAGGATTCAAATATGCTATTAAAATATTGAAAGATTTTTTTTTACAAATAAAGTTATTGGAAATAGGGTATATGTAACTTCAAATAACAGTTATGATGCAGACTACACATACAATATAGGCATTAATTTTACTTTGCTTTTATTCACACAGGTAAATCTAAGACATTTTCGTAGAGGTCGGAGGAGATCACTTGCACTTGTAGCACATACTGGCTATCTGCCTCATCAGCAAGATCCTCATCATGTCCACAGGAACACTCCACTGCATGCCAATGCACTTTGCCACTTTCATATTGCAGCTAGCATCAACCCAGCTACAGGTAATAAAGCATAGCTCAAAACATGTTTTTGAGATTGATTTTATAACAAGTAAGCTATACTTTTAGTTTTTGAATATATAAAACATTGGAGGTAACTGACTTTGCCAGTTTTTCATTATAGCTAGTCCACTGGTTTCTAATTATTTGCTTTTTAAGGCCATGATTTGGTTTATGATATAAAATCTTAATTCATTATTAATTTTTTTTCAAAAGTTGAGATTTGAGCTATAGTTGTTAATACCACAAAAGTAATATTTTATAATTATAGTTGTTAAAACTATTGTTTGATGCTTTATCTTTGGAGTCATTTCACAAGTGGGTAAGAAACAATGTAAAAGTTATAATTGGAAGAATTACAAAACTTATCTCAATAGTTAAGTATGTATTAATAGGCAGACTGAAAGATCTAGAATATCTGGGTCTACCTATAAATTTGGAAATTAAGTGTTTTTCCCTTTTTAGTAAATAGTGTTGTCATGTATAAAATCCATTGATCACAATTGAAGCTCTTAAGTGGAACTTTGGAATATTATTTGAAAAAGAATTAAAAGACTATATTTGTGCATGATAAATGTCATTTGTACAAAAGTGAAAAGTAAAAGCTTCTTTTCACGGCTATCCAAACTCCCATCTCTCTCCCTAGAAAAGAACTACTAATTTTTGTATGCTGTGGGATATTTTAAGCATCAATTAAGCCTTAGTTGGAAATTACAATATGGCATTCTTCAAGGAAACATAGCAATAAGTATGATTCATTAGTTACTTGATTAGAATTTTGTTCAGCAAAGTGACAAGTGCTATGCTGTGTCAAAGTATAGAGATACTTGAAAAGTTTTTCTAATATTCTTAGCTTTTATTTGGTTAACACCAGTGGAGCTGTAAAGGAATCCATGAATGAAGAAAATGGGAGACTATTGAATTTTCTTCATTAAAAAATTATATAGGATTGGGAAAGGTCATGACTTTTATCAAAAATATGTTGACAATGGATATAATACAAAATTATCTCTAAGATCAATGGAATAACTTTGAAGGTCCTTGCTGAATAAAGGGCAGTATTGGGCTGGGAGTGTAGCTCAGTGGTAGAGTGCTTATGTATCAAGCACAAGACCTCAGATTCAATTCCTAGCACAGAAAATAAAACAAAATATTTTAAAAACAACAAAAAGGGTCAATATTTTGAGAATTAAGAAAGCTTAAATTCTCAGACTATGGAAAAAGCTGAGAGGTTACTGAGAAAGGAACCCTAAGTTCCAGTGTGACATCTTGACTAGCTTTTAATAAGGGAAACTCTAAAACCTTTCCTTAGATATTAGGTTGCTAAGGAAAGTGTACAGTAGATCAAATTAGTATAATATTATTAGCAACTAGATTGAACTTTATGGAGAATTCCTTTTCCTAAATTCAGTCTGGTGGAATGACCTTTCTGGATGGTATATTTCTTACTTAAAGTATAGCTTTTAGATTATAGTTACTTGCCCATCAATAGAAATAGCCACAGGAGAGGGTTTTGACAGAACATGTTCTGTCTGTGCTAGATCTCTTATCCTTTTGATGAAAATTTCTTATAAAAATGAAAAACAAATTATTAGAATGAAGTCAGGATATAAAAGAGGTTTGAGTTTCCTTTTAGTTAGAATTTTTCGGCTAAAACCCAGCTTTATTCCTTCCCTCTGTGTATTTAGTAGCTAGGCCTGTGGTCCACAAAAGTCATTACTGATCTCATTTAGGTTGATTGTAAGTCAGATACAAGAAAATCTTACCCATAGCTTCTTGGGAATGTCTTCTCAGTTCCTGGAACTACTTTGTATACATCCAGAAACAATAGGATTGGCAGCTCCTCTTGGAATTTTTTTTTAATATTTATTTTTAGCTTTTAGATGGACATAATATATTTATTTTATTTTTATGTGGTTCTGAGGATCGAACCCAGTGCCTCTTGCATGCCAGGCGAGCGTGCTACTACTTGAGCTATATCCCCAGCCCTGGATTTTATTGAGTACTTATACCAGTGTAGAAACTAAAAATGGTGATAGGAACTGGAGACACAGTGGCAATCAAAATGGGTATCATACTTTTGTTATGAAGTATATAATCAGGTAGGTGATAGATAAATATTAATCAAGTAATTATATTAAGGAATGTATAGGTAATAAACAGAAGCTCTTGAACTGAATGTTAGAATTTGCCTTTAACTGAACAGTCAGTTCTTTTATCTTTTCTTTCACCATTTGTTTCCTGTAGTATTCTTCTGTTGGTATTTAACAGTAGACACATTATTTGAACAGATATTTAATTTGAATTATTTATTATTTCTTTAAAAAATAGATTTATTTTGGAGAAAATGGTTTATATTCCTTGAATCTATTCCAGCCTTTACCATTCAGCAGGTACCAGCATGATCCAGATTTGATATAACATGATAGACTTGGATTTTTCTTTACCTGCATTAATTAGGGATAACTTGTCATAACCAAGTGGATTTAATATACTTATCAATATACTTAATAGCAATTATATCAAAAGTAATATCAAGAAACTTTTTTTTTTTTAGCTGAGGGTGGTATGTTTTGAATGCTTTCCTTATGTATGAGAAGGGAACCGCAATTTTGTACCTTTTAACTTCAGCTTGATGCGAATAAATAATATCAATCATAGATTTAGATGGTTAGATCATTACAGAAGTTAATGTGTCAGTCTGTTAAGATGTTGCTAACCAGGTTCAGGGTATACTACTATAGTTCCAGTAACTCAGAATATCAGCATCAGCAACTAAGCGAGTCCCTCAGAAACTTGGTGAGACTGTCTCAAAATGAAAAATAAAAAGGTCTCAAAATGAAAAATAAAATGCCCCTGGGTTCAATCTGCAGTATAAAAAAAAAGATTGCTGTTGAATAAGATTTTATATAGGTTAACTGATATTTAAGAGGTTTAAGATAAATGTAATATTATTATTACTTTATCCAAATCCATAGAATGGTTCACCAAGAGTGAACCCTTAACTGTGTACTCTGGATGACAGTGATGTTCAGTGTGGGTTCATCAATTTTAACAAATGTAACAATGTTGATAATAGCAGAGACTAGGCATGTATGGGAACTGAGGGTATGTAACTCTTTCTGTACCTTTCTCTCCATTTTCTGTGAATCTAAAAGTGCTCTAAAAAAGATCCTTTAAAAAACAAAGCAAAATACAATTAAGTTAAATTAAAAAGCAGAGGGGCTGGGGTTGTGGCTCAGTGGTAGAGCGGCTTGCCTTGCACATGTGAGGCTCTGGGTTCGATCCTAGGCACCACATAAAAATAAAATAAAGGTATTATGTCCATCTACAATTAAAAGCATTTTTTAAAAAAAGTGGAGAGTCCAGGGGCAGTGGTGCATACACTTATAATCCCAACAGCTCCAGAGATAGAGGCAGGAGGATCATGAGTTCAAAGATAGCCTCCTCAATTTATCGAGGCACTAAGCAACTGAGGGAGACCCTGTCTCTAAATAAAATACAGAATAGGGCTGGGAATGTGGCTAAGCAGTCGAGTGTCCTTCAGTTCAATCCCCAGTACCCAAAAAGAAAAAGTGGAGAAATACTTTTTCAGACACACAAAAGATATGTAATAATCAAAATAAGAATTATGAATGTTTTGTATGCCATTTGGTAAAAATTTTAATCTTGTGATTTTTTTTATAGACATTCCTCTTCTTCCATCTATTACATCTCTGAGTTTAAGTGAAAATGAAGAGAAGAGTGGACCTTTTGTGGTACACTGGTTAAACAATAAAGAGCTGCAGT
The DNA here is from genome assembly GCF_001458135.2 of Marmota marmota marmota. Taxonomy (NCBI): domain Eukaryota; kingdom Metazoa; phylum Chordata; class Mammalia; order Rodentia; family Sciuridae; genus Marmota; species Marmota marmota. Next base: position 10,697,007 of record NW_026000221.1, read on the forward strand.
TTACTTTGTCCATGGAAGTCTTTTTACAGCAACTTAGAAAAAGTTTTGAACATCCATCTTCTGAGGCCAGTGTAGAAGAAGCTAATCAAGCAGATATAAAATCTGATGAAGGTAAAGCTTTAAGACTAAAAGTTTAATTTGTTAAAGATAACCTTTTTTAAGATTAGGGTTAAACTATTATCAGAAATAAACTCAAAAATCACAGTGGCATAATGCAAATATGCGCTAACTCATTTATTAGTATGGTATAGATATTTCTGTTCCAAAAATTGTTTTTTTTTCATATGGTGATTTAAGAATTTAGGGTTTTGTGCTCTAGTGGGTTAGTCAGCCTCCAGGACTTTGTTACTTAAAGGACTTTCTGTGGAATAGCAGTATTTGCATTACCTGGGAAGTTCTTAGAAATGCATAATCTTGGCTCTATACAGACTTACTAAGCCAGGATCTATAATTTAATAAAATTTCCAGGGGATTTGTATGCATGTTAAAGTTGAGGAGTGCTAAGATCTTAAATTCCTCTGTATTCAGCCTACAGTTGGTGTAGAGAGAGAAGAGAAAGGTATAACTGTTTTTCAACCTTGACTTGGAAATGACAAATATTATTTCACTCTCATTCCATTGACCAGAAATAGTTACAGGGTTCCATATAGTTCCTTACAGAATAACCATTATATGCTAAATTTAATACTAAATATTAGGGCTTTGGATGTAACTCAGTGTTAAAGCACTTTCCTAACATGTATGAAACCCTGGGTGCAATCCCCATTACCAAGAAAAGAAAAAAAAAACGTAATACTAAATACTAATATATAATGAATACTAATATATAATACTAAATACAATACTGAATATGAAAGTTCAGTGTGTATTTAGCCATCCATCTCTGCTGTAGGCTTGATTATAAATGTGTTTGTTTTTTAACAAGTTTTATTTACATGATCATTAGAAAAAAATAAAATAGCACAGTTATTGTTTTTGCATTATTAAGTTTATGGGTATCCTTGCAGATTGATTCTTTTCTTCCTCCCCTCTCCTGTTACTGGTTATCAAACCCAGGGTCTTGCACATGTTAGGCAAGTGCTCTATCATTGAGCTATCTTCCAATCCAGTTTGATTTTTATCTATGCTTATATAAGCAGTTGGGATTTTGTTTTGTTTTGGAGGGAAATTACTAGGATTTGAACCCTGGGGCTTTACCACTGAGCTACATCCCCAACCCTTTTTATTTTAATTCTTTAAAATTTATTTATTTATTTATTTCTGTGGTGCTGAGGATTGAACTCAGTACTTCATGCATATGAAGTCAGCACTCTACCAATGAGCCACATCCCCAGCACCCCTTTTATTTTTTATTTTGAGACAGTGTCTTGCTTGCTAAGTTGCCTAGGGCCTCACTGAGCTGATAAGGCTGGCATTGAACTTGTGATCCTCTTGTCTCAGCCTCTGTGGTTGCTGGAATTTGGGTGTGTACCACCATACTTGCCTAGTTGTTGTTGTTTTGTTTTTAAAATAGTACTATGGTTATTCATGTAAACAAAAATAATGTTTTGCAACTTGTTTTATTTAATAGGCAGTTTTCTATCTTATTGTTTGTTTTTCTGTAACTAAGAAAAACTTTGATTTCTTTACTGATAACTATTTAATTCTAAATAGTTTGTCACTGTATTAATTGTAGTACAGTGACACATCATTTCTTCGTTGTGTGAATTTTTCTATAATATAAACTCCTAGATGTGGAATTACCAGGGAGTATATAGATTTTAAATATCAATAAGTTCTGCCAAATGGCCCAGCAGTAATGTTTGTCAGTTTATAGTTTCTCTAACTGTATCCAAATATCCTCTTGTGCTTCCTTTTGACATTATCATTTCATTATGGTTTTTTTATCAGATGAAAAGGGAAAAAGGGCATCCTTTTACTTTGTATTTTCTTTGATGCAAGTTGAACAGAATGAGTGAATATATTTTGTTTTAATTCTTTTATGCCTGACCTTTCACGCCCCCTGCCCTTTAGAGTAATTTGTCATTTTCTAATTGATTTGTATATCTTATCTTTATTCTGGGGGTTGGGTACTGGGAATTGAACTCAGGGACACTGGACCACTGATCCACGTCCCCAGCCCTATTTTGTGTTTTACTTAGAAACAGGGTCTCACTGAGTTGCTTAGTGCCTCACTAAACTGCTGAGGATGGCTTTGAACCCATGATCCTCCTGCCTCAGCCTCCTGAGCAACTGGGATTACAGGCATGTGTCACCACACCCAGCTATATGTTTTATCTTTTATAAATCTGATAAACAGTTAAATTTTTTTTTTAAGGGACCATGTTAAGAAAGACTCTGTGTTTCTAACCAAGAATTAAGGGGAGAGCAGGGGTTGTAGCTCAGTGGTAGAGCACATGCCTAGCATGTATGAAGCTCTGGGTTTGATCCTCAACACCACATAAAGATAAATAAATAAAATAAAGGTATTGTATCCATCTACAACTAAAGTGTATGTATGTATACACACACACACACATATCACACACACATATATATGCATATATATTTTTCTTTTAATTAAGGGGAGTGTTTAAGGGCTGAAATTTTCAAAAGAAATGATAATAACAAATTTATTTTAAGTTACTAACATGTTGAAGGATTTCTGGAAATTGGGTCCTGTGATTCCTTTAAAATAGTTAAGATATCATGTCAGTTACAAGTGTATATACCTAGACGACTAGTGTGGCATACTCAAGTTTGTATAGATCTAATGGTGAAGAAAATACAAATAAAATAGTGTATTTAAAAATTCAGCCCCAGAATTGTGGTCCCAGTTCTAACTTTCATTTTACCATGAGTAAAACTGAGATCTAAAGTTGTAGTGTATCTTAGTGAAATTAACCTGAGTGCTAATTGTAGAATATCTGTGTTTAGAATCCAATTTTCCACTTTTCTAGTTCAGTATTATTCCTTTTGCTCACTACTTGACTCAGTTCTGTAGGCTTTCTTATTAGTCAAATTCAGTGACCTTATATCCCTGGAGCAAATTTGTTGGTAAGAGGCAGCCTATGTTTGTTAATATAAAAACTATGTTTCTCTTGAATACTTTTATAAAGCTATTCTTTACTTGTTTCATGAACTCTTTTTGCTTATAGAGATGGATGATGGTATTGATGATCTGAAAATAACTCATGACAAGAAGGAATTGGGTGGTGATAAAATAGTATCAAACTCAAGTTTTACACCATTACCATCAGCTGCCATTGATCATCAGATTGAAGTACTTCTGTCTGAATGGAATAAAAATGCAGACATGCTTTTCAGTATTCATCCCATGGATGGTTCTTTACTAGTTTGGCATGTAGATTGGCTGGATGAATACCAGCCTGGTATGTTTCGTCAAGTACAGGTACTATTACTGTAATATCTATGGAGATATTCTTGTTTTATAGTATCTCTGTATATAATTTTATATGTTCTAATATTTTCTTTCTTAATTCTAGGTGTCCTTTGTTTCCAGAATTCCTGTAGCTTTCCCCACAGGTGATGCGAACTCTCTCTGTAAAAGCATAGTAATGTATGCCTGTACCAAGAATGTGGACTTGGCTATTCAGCAGGGGAAACAAAAACCTTCTGGCCTCACTCGTTCCACATCAATGCTTATCTCTTCTGGTCACAACAAATCATCTAATAGTTTAAAATTAAGTATTTTTACCCCTAATGTTATGATGATTTCAAAGCATGCTGATGGTTCTCTAAATCAGTGGCTGGTCAGTTTTGCTGAGGAATCTGCTTTTTCTACAGTTCTTAGTATTTCTCACAAATCCAGATATTGTGGTCATCGTTTTCATCTTAATGATTTAGCTTGCCACTCAGTATTACCATTATTATTGACAACGTCACACCATAATGCATTAAGGACACCAGATGTTGATAACCAAAAGCAACCTCATGATTCTGTAAATATTGAAGAATATTCTTTGACACAACAAAATAAAAGCACTGGTGATATGGCATTTCAGGATCCCAATGCAGTTTATAGTGAGCTTATTCTTTGGAGGGTTGATCCGGTTGGGCCATTGTCTTTTTCTGGAGGAGTGTCTGAGCTTGCCCGGATTAATTCTCTTCATGTTTCTGCCTTTTCCAATGTGGCGTGGCTTCCTACTCTTATACCCAGTTATTGTCTAGGTAAGCATTCTATTTTTATTTCACTAATTTAGATTTTTTGACATTATGACCAAAGGGGTAAATTTTAAATGTTTGTAAATGCTTTGTAGGTGCATACTGCAACTCTCCTAGTGCATGCTTTGTGGCTAGTGATGGACAATATCTGAGGTTATATGAAGCAGTAATTGATGCCAAGAAACTTTTATATGAGCTTTCCAACCCTGAAATTTCTGTGAGTACTGTCTTTTTAAATAGTTTAAGTGTTTAATATGATGTTTGCCATATTTTACTTCATAATTGTTGCAGATTTTATGACAGTATGTTTTGCAAAAATGTAGGGTGTGACCATTATGTAAAGCTTTTTTAAAAATAAAAATCCTGCTACCATTACTTAAAACCATTTATTACCAAACTGTCTTTGGTATAAGATTAGGATGCATGGAATATATGTTAAAATTTATTAGTCTAAATTAATGCATAATATTTCTTTTTGACAGTTCAGCAAACACTTTACTAGTCTAGAAAAAAAAGTTAAAAATTGTTATATATGAAAATAAAAAGCCCTCAGCATGGTTATGGTTTAGGGAGGAATTCTTTTGATAGCATTGCAAAGCTTTTGCTTTATGAGAGGCCACACTTCTTTCTATGCCTAACTAATAGCAGCCTGTCAACTATATTGTCTCCGTTAAGCAAGCATTTCTACTTTTTTTGGTTTTGGTGTTTTTTGAACATCCCCTGAGGCAGCCTTCAGTTCTACGTGAGCTTCCTGTTTAGGAGCTCCAAGCCATCTTCTCAGCTAGAAATTAATGCACTTGTTAATGCTTGAGTTACAAAGTTGCAGTCAATGGTCTGCCTTAATCCCGTTTCTTCTATAAATTATTTTTAATACCTGATTTTGGAAAAGGCAAAGTTTTCCAAAACAAATACATAGTGTTACAGTAGAAATATATATTTATTAAGGATTATCTGTTTGTTATGCATTGTTTAAGTGCTGGGAATTTAGTCATGAACAAAACAGATACCCTTATATTCTAGTGAAGAGAGATGGTGGTGCAGGGGTGGAGAGGAGTCAGGTAAAAATATATACAGAAAAGATACCATATGAGAAAAGACCTGCAGGAGATGAGGGAGCTGGATATGTGGTTAAAGAAAGAGAGATCCAGGAAGAGGGATCGCCAACTCAAAGACTTAGAAACTAGAGTATGTTGGTTATGTAAAGAAACAGCAAGTAGATCATTGTGGCTAGAGTAGAGAAAGTGAGGTGAAGAGTAGTCAGGTGTAAGTTCAGGAAGTTAGCCTGGCCAGACCAGGTAAGCCCTTGTAGTCCATTGTGAAAACTTTGGCTTTTACTATGAATAATGTGGAAACCATTGAAGAAAATGATAGGGTGGTAGGATTTGGGTGATATGAAATTCTGGTAACTACATAGATTAGATGTGTGAAGCAGAAGTGAAATCAGAGAAAACCAATTTGGGAAATTGGTTCAGGTGAGAGTAAAGGGACTTAGAATGGTAGCAAGTAGTAATGATAGAGATAAGAATTGAAATTCTGAATATGTTTTGAACATTGAGTAGTCAGAATTGAACTGGATATGAATGAATGTGAGTAAAAAGGGTGACTGCCATGGATTGTGGGAATTTAGCATTAGGTAAAGTATTCTATTCTTAAGTTCTTTAGCAGGGTACAAAGGCAACATACAAAAATCAATAGTTTTTCTATACACAAGTATGAATTCACTGAAAAAGAAATCAGGAAAAATATTCCATTCAAAATAGCCTCAGGCTGGGGAATGAGGGAATCCTAGGAATAAATCTAAGCAAGGAGGTAAAATGCCTCTACATTGAAAATTATAGAACACTAAAGAAAGAAATTAAAGAAGATACTAAAAGATGGAACGACCCCCACCCCGACTCCCCACGTTCAGGGAGAAAGGTACACTTATACATTGCTGGTGTGACTGAAAATTGGTGCAGCCACTCTGGAAAGCAGTATGGAGATTCCTCAAAAAATTAGAAATGGAACCACTGTTCAACCGAGCTGTCTTACTCCTTGGTAGTTAATATCCAAAGGATTTAAGATCATTGTACTACAGTGACACAGCCACATCAATGTTTATAGCAGCTCACTTAATAGTAGCTAAGCTATGGAACCAACCTAGATGCCCTTCAACAGATGAATGGATTAAAAAATGTGGTATATACGCACAATGGAGTATTAGCCATAAAGAAGAATGGCTTTATGACATTTGCAAGTAAATGTATGGCTCTGGAGATTATCATGCTAAGGAAATGAGCCAGTCCCCAAAAAGCCAGAGGTTGAATCTTTTTGCTGATATGAGCAAGATAATAAAGGGAGAATAAATATTCAGTAGATTAGTCAAAGGGGCATCAATGGAGGGGAAAAAGGATAGGAAAAGGAAAGACAATGAAATGAATCCAAAATAATTTTTCTAAGTACATACATGAATACACCATAGTGAATCCCACCATCATGTAGATCCATAAGAATGGAGTCCCAATTAGAATAAAATATATTCCATGCTTATATAATTATATCAAAATGAATTCTGTCATGTATTACCAAAAAGAACCAATAAAAAAAGACCACCCACATTCATGGAACTAATATTATTAAATAATATTATTGGTATTAATATTATTAAATGAATAATTAACATTATAAATATTATTAAATTAATAAACATTACTAAATAGAGTTTAATATTATTAAATAGCCTTATTACCAAAAACTATCTACAGATGCAATGTGATCCCCATCAAAATACCAATGACATCCTTCACACAATGAGTAAAAAAAAAATGAAACAGTCCTAAAATTAATATGGAAGGATAAAAGACCCAGACAGCGAAAGCAATTCTAAGCCAAAAATGCAATTCTTTATATGTGTGTGTGTTTGTGTGTGTGCATGTATTTTTAGTTGTAGATGGACACAATACCTTTATTTGTTTTTATGTGGTGCTGGGCATCGAACATAGTGCCTCACGCACGCTAGGCAACCACTCTACTTCTGAGCCGCAAGCCCAGCCCCAGAAAAGCAATTCTTGAGTTATCAAAGTACCTAACTTCAAATTACACTATAGAACTATAGAAACTAACAGTGCATGGTAGTGACATGAAAACATTATAACAGACATATAGACCAATGGAACAGAACAGAGACAAACCCACAGATCTATAGTCATCTAGATGATCCTTCACAAAGGTGCCAAAAACATGTTAGAGGAAAAAAAAAAAAAAACCCTGGTGGTGCTGAAAAGAAATAGTAATCTACGTAGAAAAATGAGACAAGATCTCTATCATTCATACTGCACAAAAGTAATTCAAAATGGGTGAAAGACTTAGGAATTAGACCAGAAACTATGCAATCCCTAGAAGGAAATGTAGAGTCAACACTCCAACATATAGACACAAGCTCCAACTTCCTTGATCAGACTCCTAAAGTTCAAGAAATAATACCAAGAATTAATAAATGGTGTGGCATAGAATTAAAAAGCTTCTTCAGAGTAAAGAAAACAGTTGAGGGGCTGGGGCTGGGGCTCAGCGGTAGAATGCTTGCCTAGCACATGTGAGGCCCTGGGTTTGATGTTCAGCACCACATAAAAATTAAAAAAATAAATGTATTGTGTCCAACTACAACTAAAAAATAAATATTAAAAAAAGAAAACAGTTGATGTGAAGAGAGAACCTGCAGAATGTAAGAAAATCTTTGCTATTTGCTTTTAAAACAAAATTTTTTTTGTACTTATAGATGGACAGAATGCCTTTATTTTATTTATTTATTTTTATGTGGTGCTGAGGATTGAACCACATGCATGTTAGGCAAGCTCTCTGCCACTGAGCTACAGCCCCAGCCCCTATTATGTACTCTTCTGGTGGAAGATTAATATCCATAATGTATAAAGTACTCAGAAAATTTACCCCCCCAAAAAAACCCCAATCAATAAATGGGTAAATGAATTAAATAGATACTTCTCAAAAGATAAAGTACAAATGAACAACAAACATGAAAAAATGTTGACATCTTTAACAGTTAGAGAAATGCAAACCAAAACTTCAGTGAGATTTCATCTCTTGCCAGTTAGAATGGCAGTCATCAACAATACAAACAATAATAAATGCTGGAGAAGATGTGGGCAAAAAGAAATACTTCTACACTGTTGGTGGGATTCTAAATAAGTGCAATGACTGTGGAAGTCAGTATGGAGGTTCCTCAAAAGATTAGGAATGGAATTATCATATGACCCATCTATACCACTCCTCTATATTTATCCTGAAGAATTAAAGTTAACATACTATAGTGATACATGTGTACTCATGTTCACAGCAGCACTATTCATAATAGGCAAACTATGGAATCAGCCAGTGTGACTGTCACTGGACAAATGGATAAAAATACAATGGAGCCAGGTGCATGCCTGTAATCCTAGCAGCTCAGGAGGCTGAGGTAGAAAGATCATAAGTTCAAAGTGAGCCTTAGCAACTTAGTGAGGCCCTAAGCAACTCAGCGATACTTGGTGTCTAAATAAAATACAAAAATGGGCTGGGCATGTGGCTCAGTGATTAAACGCCCCTGGGATCAATCCTCAGTACTAGAATAAAGAGAAAAAGAAAAAAAAAAAAAGAGTTTTATTCAGTCATAAAGAATAAAATGTCATTTGCAGGAAAAAAAATGGATGAAACTATATATTTATATTAATATCCATAATATGTAATCATTATGGATATTAATATATACATATATAAATATATATCATGTTAACTAATTCAGGCTCAGAAAATAAAGGGTTTTCCACACACAGATTCTAGAGAGGAAAATGGAAAAAATAATCGATGGAATGGGAGAGATCTCAAAAAAAAAAATAGAAGGAAGACCAATAGAGCAGAGGAAGAAGATGAGAGGGTGGAAGGATGGGAGGGAAAGGGGAAATTATAGGGACCAATATTGACCAAATTATATTATTATATTGTGTCCCCATGCATGAGTATATAATAATGAATCCCGCTATCATGTATAATTATAATGCACCAATAAAATCATAAGAAAAAGAATAAAGACAAAGAAATACTCAGTTCTTGTCATGAGTTGAAATGAAGAATTTTTCATGAGCATTTTTTTGAGGGGCAAGGAGAGTCAAGAGCCTGACTTTGTGCATGCTAATTTTGAGATGCCTGTTTGACATCCAAGATACCCAGTACTGGTCTCTGGAGTTTAGAGGGAGGTGAGGCCTAAAGATATAAATTAAGAAGTTGTTGGTAGATAAATTTAAAGTTGTAGAAGTTGATGAAATTGTGGAGGGAGGGAGCAAATGATAGAAGTATTGAATGCTAGAGCATTCCATTGTTAAAAGTAGTATGAATGTGGTATATATTAGAAACCAAATAAAGAAAGTGTTTCAGAGAAGAAAATGAACAGCAGGATTAGATAGATGCTTTTATGGACAGATCAAGTTAGGAATATTGACCACAATTAGCAGAGTGAACTTGACTAGAGCAGTCGGTGTTTAAGAGGCTTAAAGAATCAGCATATATAGGTAGTGTGTCAGCTTATTTCTTTAGCTATGTCTTTTCCACAAAATTAATACTTAAAAAGCACTGCTTCTGGGGCTGGGGTTGTGGCTCAGTGGTAGAGTGCTCGCCTAGAATGTACAAGACACTGGGTTCGATCCTCAGCACCACATAAATGTAAAATAAAAATATTGTGTCCACCTAAAACTTAAGAATAAATATTAAAAAAAAAAAAAAAAACGCACTGCTTCTTAGAACATATCCAGGACATTTAATTTAGTATTTCACATTCATGGATATAAAATATTTTCCCCCTAAAAATTACAAGCAGTGTTTTTATTTTTTGTCTGTATCAATTGAGCTGTCACTGTTATTTGTTCCTAAGTAATTCCTTTTAAGGTAAAATCCTAGAATGTTGATTGTTGAAAGGAACTGTATTTAGTCTCACTTGAACTTAATTGTTATTTATCTGTTATGCCTAAAAATTCATGTTATTTGCTTTTAATTACTTTTGAATTTATTGTTTAGTAAAGGAGATATCAATTTTTTAAAAAACAGAAATATGTTGGTGAAGTGTTTAACATCGTCAGTCAACAATCAACAGCAAGGCCAGGATGCATTATTGCGTTAGATCCCATTACCAAACTTGTAAGTATTATTTTTCTGTTACTTAGCGTCAGGTATGTGATATGTATCCCAACTTATGTTGATATTTGTTTATATTTAGCATGGCAAAAAAACCCAACTGCTTCATGTTTTTCAAGAAGATTTTATTTTAAATAATCTTGAGAGGAAAAGTCTCGGAAAAGACAGCATTTTAGCTGATACAGGTAAAGAATTTTTATATGTAATAACATATTAATATAGAGTATGTTAAATAGTTACTAAAGATAAATTGATATATTTTACATTGTGTATCTCAAGTTAAAATTGTCCTGTGTACATTTCTGATATTATTATAAACATTGACAACTATATATTTATTTTGAGACAGGTTCTTAATATGTTGCCCATGCTGCCCTTGAACTCCTGGGTTCAAGCAATAATGTCTCAGCATCCTGAATAACTGGGACTACAGGCTCATGTCACTTATCCTGGCTTATTTTTTTTTATTATTAACCAGAAATGGAAAAAAAAACAAAGGGATTTCTCAGTTATATAGTTTTTAAAAAGCATTATAGAAAATATTTACCATTGATATTTGCATACTCTTCGCATAGATAAGATCTTACTCTACATAGGATGACATGGATCCCTGGCCTTTTAGAAACCTATAATTTAAAGAAATAGCTTAAAAATTTAAGCTATGGGGTCCTTAAAGGCTAAGTGTTTTTGTTTTTGTTTTTTTGTTGGTACTGGGAATTGAACCTGGAGCCATGTGCATGTCAGTGATCTACCACTGAGCTATATCCCCAGCCCTTTTGTATTTTTATTTTGAGACATCGTCTCTTTAAGTTGCTCAGGCTGGGTTTAAATTTGCCATCCTCCTTCCTTAGCCTGCCTAGTAGTTGGAATTATAGGCAGGTGCCACTGTGCCTGATGATTAAGTATCTTAATTTACTTTTTATACTAAAAGTTTAAAATTCTTTATTAAACTCACTGCTCAACATTAGCTGTTAATTTACATGAAGGAAAATGGGAAAAATAAAGCTAAAATTTCTTGGTCTTTAATCTTAATTACAGAACCAAACCAAACTCAGAAATGATGTTCCTTAAGATTAAAATCTTATAAAGATTTATAAGTTTACCACTTATCAAGTCAGTTATCAAGTCTGAAATAATATTAACTACATTCTCTACTTGTTCCAGATATTTTTTTTCCTGACTTCTCTTGCACATTGTTTATTTCTTCTACCTCTTGGATATTATTTCTAACACCATTTCCATTTTTCTTCTCTTTTAAGAAGTATTCCCTAGAATTCTCCACTTTTACATTGAACATCCAGTTTCTTACCCCTGCTTTTACTTAGTCTTCTATCATTTACCCTGAGATTTCATGAGCTGTGCAAATACACTTTACTCATGTTTTATGATTTTGAACATGATGGAAATATGCTAAAAATGGGGAATAAAGATGGCAAATATAGAATAAAATATTGTTTATTTAAATAAAAAGGTTTTTATCTTTTTATATTAAAATGGCAATGTTAATTTCAAATCTCTTTAAATTTTTTTTAAATAAAAATTATTCCCTTGTGCTTAAGGTTATGTCTTTATCTTTCTAGCATTTTCTTTTCTAAGATTCTTCAATTTTTAATTTTTTATCTTTAAGACTAATTTTAAAAATGTTTTTCTTAAAACATTCAGGGAATTCTTAATGACTTTTACTCAGCAATTATCTTTATTATTAGAGCTTTCCAGAAAATACCAAGGAGTTGTTTTTATCTTCTTTTCTTTCTTGTCAAGAAGAAAAGTATTTTATGGATATTTTCATTATTGGGGCATTCTTTCTTGATAGTGAAATTGTAAGAAGTAGGATTGATTTTTTTTTTTTTTTTTTTTTTTGGTGATCATTCCTTTGTCCTTTTCTGCCTTTTAATTCTTAAAATTTGAATACCTAACTCAGAACACATTATCAAAGTTACCTTTTCATTTAGTTTCCTAACACAAGATGATTTAAAATATTTATGGTCATCTTTATTTTCTAAAGTGTTTTTTTTTAATAATTTATTTTATTTATTTATTTTAATGTGGTGCCGAGGATCGAACCCAGTGCCTCCTCACACGTGCTAGGCAAGCATTGTGCCGCTGAGCCATAAATCCCAGGTCCTAACAAGTTCTTTTGAAAACTTTTTCCAATACAAATTTAAAAGGGCAAAAACTTTGGGTCTCAAAAATATTTGCTTTCTGTTTTTCACATGTTCTATGACTTATAGGGTATTTATAATGTAGTTTTTTAATGTCATTTCATACCTAACCAGGAATAGCTTATAGTGAAAACTTGAAGTCTCTTATAAAAAAAAAAAAAAGGAATAATGAACCATTGATTTTATGATAATTTTTAGAAAACTCATTTAGTTCTTTTGAGCAACTTTGTATGTTGTTTAATCTGTATAGTCCAAGAAAAATTTTCTTAAATAATATGTTAGTTGATGAATACTTACATTCTGGTCATTAGATATGCATCTGAATAAGACATTCCAGTATGAAACTTTGAAAAATTTTGGCAACAAAATTTCATCATGATATATTGTCTTAAAATATACATTTTGGCATAACAGTTTTAGCGATATTGCTTATATAAATGAAAATTTTCACTTAAAAATATATAATATATTACATAGTTCTTGTTTAGAAATTTTCCTCTTATTAAGATCTCTATATGAACATTATGATGACTGTGATGTATAATTTTTTAAGCCTTTCAATTAAAAAATGAAATTTAAGAATAACATGCATATATATAGTTGTTAAAATTTTGGATTAACAAATTTATGTGGTAAAGAAGTTGAATATATTCTACAATGCCATTTTGTATTTGGAATCCTAGATAAAAATTTTCAATTTTCTTTCTTTTAAAAATAGTTATTTTAACTTGGTTTATTTGGTATGTTGTCTCATTTATCTGTGTTAATAATGAAAAATATCACTGATACCAACAGGCAGTTCACCTAATAGATTTTCTGAAAAGTTCTACCTAGTTGTGATAGAGTACACACAAGACAGCCGTTCACTGCTACATATGTGGAATTTACACTTAAAGTCAATTCCTGTCTCATTGGGTGAGTCCTTTATTTATTTATTCATTTATTTTGATTGTAGCTTTAGGCATAAATATTAAAAATTACACATGATTGGATAGTTTAGGACATATTTCTTAAAGTCATTCTTCCGTAGTAATGACAATTATTTAGTTAATACAGAAAAGCAAAATGAGTTTCTCGTTTTCTTGCTGTGCAGAACATTAATATGCGTTCTGTTTTATCTTTTTTAAGGGAGTTTTGGATTATAAAATGTAGTAGTTATAGTATTTGTAGAGTTCCCTGCCAACTTCTTGGTTTTTTTTCTTATGTTTTGTAGATGAAAAAGTGGACACGAAAATATCTGAAGCAGTTTGGCAACCAGAAGAACATTATTCTTCTTCTCCAGAGAAGATCCTGTCTCCTTTTTCACAGAAGTATCAGGCTTGCAGAGCAAATCTTCAGAGTACCAGCAAGTTGTCTTTGTTTTCCGAAATGGTGTATAGCCAAGAGTTGCATTTACCAGAAGGAGTAGAGATAATAAGTGTTAAGCCATCAGCAGGTTTGTGAATTTTATGGAAATAGCAGTTGCAAAAGAGACCCTAAAGTGTAAAATAGTTTTTACTGTCTGGCCCTTTAAGTTTGCCAAAACCTGATTTAGTAAACTAATAGTATAGCCTGAGAAAATATTAAGTTCCACCTAGGAATCTATTCAGCACTAGTTATATTGAAGGGCCCTACGAAGTGACCCTTTAATATTTAGGTAAACAAGGGACATTCACATTTGTATTGAAAAATATGAACAAGGAGGAGACAAGGAGTGTTGAAAAAATACTTTAAAAATGTTAATATCTTTAAGATAATGTATAAAATTAGCAGAGAGCTGTAAAATGAATGCTAGATTTAGAATCAAGATAAGAATTCAGATTTCTAATTCCTCCATAGTCTAGTTGTTTGATTCAAACACAGCATACTTAATGTGTTTGATTAGGTTGGGTCTTTACCTATAAATGCAGGAATTGAAGTAAACTTTCCTAATGTTCCCTTTCTGCTCTAGGCTTTGGTGATTCATTTTTAATATATTGTTGTGATGTCACTAAATGCCTCCTACTGATCTTAGTGAGCCTTAAACTAAATATAGACTACCATGTTCCTAACAGTAGTTCATGCAAAAGGACTAAAACCTTTAATTGATGAGAACATAAGTATAACTAAATTTGATATTTTAATGGATTATTTTTATTGTAGGACATCTGAGTTCTTCTTCCATATATCCTGTATGCAGTGCTCCTTATTTATTGGCAACTTCATGCTCAGATGAGAAAGTAAGATTTTGGAGATGCAGAGTAACAGATGGAGAATCTGCCACATCAAAGAATGGAAAAATAGATCTTGTATATATTTGGGAAGAATGGCCATTACTTATTGAAGATGGACTTCAGAGCAATAGTAGTATAAGTGTACCTGGTAGGCCTATAGAAGTTAGCTGTGCACATACAAATCGTTTGGCTGTAGCATATAAGCAGCCTGCATCTAATAGATCTTCTCAGGACTTTTTGATGCATGTAAGTATTTTTGAATGTGAGTCTACAGGAGGTTCATGTTGGGTCCTTGAACAGACAATTCATTTAGATGAGTTAAGCACAGTGTTGGATTCTGGCATTAGTATTGATAGCAATTTAGTGGCCTACAATAAGCAAGAGGCATGTTTATTCAGTAAAGAAAGTATCACATCAAACACAAAGCATTTAGTTCATTTAGATTGGATGTCTAGAGAAGATGGTTCTCATATCCTAACTGTAGGAATTGGATCAAAACTTTTTATGTACGGACCACTGTCTGGCAAAGTACAAGAACAACCTGGTAAGGAAAACCTGGCATTTCCTCTCTGGGAGAGTACTAAAATTGTGCCTCTTTCTAAATTTGTACTGTTACGAAGTGTGGACTTGGTTTCTTCTGTAGATGGCTCCCCACCATTTCCTGTTTCTCTATCATGGGTTCGGGATGGCATTCTTGTGGTAGGAATGGATTGTGAAATGCATGTATATTCCCAGTGGCAGCCATCTTCTAAACAAGAACCTGTTATAACAGATTCATGCAATGGGAGCACTCCGTCTATACTAAGTTTAATAAAACAGAGTAACTCATCAAGTTCTGGGTTACATCCTCCAAAGAAAACGCTGACTCGATCTATGACCAGTCTTGCACAGAAAATTTGTGGAAAGAAAACTGTATTTGATCCTTCAGTGGATATGGAAGATTCAGGTCTTTTTGAAGCAGCTCATGTACTGTCCCCAACTTTACCTCAGTACCATCCCTTGCAACTTTTGGAACTCATGGATCTTGGCAAAGTTCGAAGAGCAAAGGCCATCTTGTCACATCTTGTCAAGTGCATTGCTGGGGAAGTTGTGGCTCTGAATGAAACTGAATCCAATCATGAACGCCGCCTAAGGTCTCTCACCATTAGTGCTAGTGGAAGCACTACCAGAGATCCCCAGGCATTCAACAAAGCTGAAAATATAGATTACACTGAAATAGATTCTGTCCCTCCACTTCCGTTATATGCCTTACTTGCAGCTGATGATGATAGCTGTTATTCATCTTTGGAGAAATCTAATAATGAGAGTTTTTTAAATAAATCAAGCCAGTTGTCAAAAGAAAGTTATGATGAACTTTTTCAGACTTCAGCTATAATGCCTGATATTCATGTGTTAGAGACAGATGAAGAAACTACAAAGCCCAGAGTTATTGACCTTTCACAGTATAGTCCAACTTATTTTGGTCCTGAGCATGCTCAAGTTCTTTCTGGCCACTTACTTCATTCTAGTTTACCAGGACTTAGCCGGATGGAACAGATGTCTCTGATGGCCTTAGCAGATACTATTGCAACTACAAGCACTGATATTGGAGAAAGCAGAGACAAAAGCCAAGGTAATACTAAATTCCATAGAGTATTTGAAGATACAGCTGGTAATATTTTTACTTATTTTCACAGAAAAATGATCTTTTTTAAATAAAATGATGCTATGAAGACTTAAAAAAACATTATTTCTATCTTTATAGTAGTTTTGACTTCAATAAATATTTTATATCCCATAAATCATTGTGGCATAAAGGAAGGACACAAAAAATCATCATGACAGTCATTTTTTGCTGAATATTTGTGAGTTTAGCAAAAGTTAACAGAGTTTTTTGTGGTGTTAGGGATTGAGGGCCTCATGCTTCCTAGGCAAGCACTCTACCACTGGGAGCTACATTCCCAGTGAACTGATTTTTATTAAACCATTATTTTAGGTACTTGAAAATGCAGTAATTTCTGTTGATTTTTTCAAGTTATAATAATATAACTTGATAAATAATAAAACTAGCATAAGTAATTACTCCTACCTATAATAACAAAAAAAGCATAAGAAAATTTGATCTTTTTATCACACAGGAAGCATTTTTTAAAAAATCTCCTGAATTTATGAACAAATTTGGACAATTTCCCTCAAATCTCAAATAAGGTGTGAAATTAACTATTTAAAAATCCAGTTACATTTTAATTTAAATCAAATAAGATCAAATTATAAAGAATGTTAATAAATTCTGAGTCAGTTCATTCTCTTTTTTGTTATTTTTCCAGTTATTTAGCTATATAATATCTTTGTAATGTAAAATTATGTAGAAAAAGGGAATATTATAAAATATTTTAGATAAACTTTTTGTCAGCTTAAAATGTTTTATCACTGTTTCTGGTGCTGTGACATATGCTGATTATCAGAAATTTTAGTATTGTTTTGCTTACAAAATGTTTTTTTTTTTTTTTTTCCTATTTGCAGGTGGAGAAACTCTTGATGAATGTGGCTTAAAATTTCTTTTGGCTGTTAGACTCCATACATTTCTTATAACTTCCCTTCCAGCCTGTAGAGCTCAACTCCTTCACCAAGGTGATTTGGTAGTAATCTCTTTGGGAAGAGGGAGCATGCATGGAAGGGTAGGGTTATGGGGATGAAACCCAGGGCCTTGCACATGCTAGGTAAGCATGTGCTGTATTACTGAGCCACACTTCCAGCTGATTTTGGTAATAATCTACTACAGGGAAGAAAGTCAAGTAGAAAGAGAGAAAAACTTATGACTTTTATACTTATTTTTTGGCTAGGCATGATAGTGATGCTGAGTATGATGTATTCTAAGTTCCCTTTATTTTATTTATTTATTTATTTATTTGGTATCATGGAATGAATTCAAGGGCACTCAACCACTAAACCACATTCCCAGCCTTTCTTTTGTATTTTATTTAGAGAAGGGTCTCACTGAGTTGCTTAGTGCAACTTTGCCATTCCTGAGGCTTGCTTTGAACTCTTGATCCTTCTGCCTCAGCCTCCCGAGTTGCTGGAATCACAGGCATGCGACACCTCACCCAGCAGTTTATTTTTAAGAAGTTTATTTCCTCTTTATCTTCTTTGTTAAGACCTAATATTTTTAATGGTAGATGAAAAGGACAATCAGATATTCTGTGTTTTTATTATATTTATTTATTTATTTTTTGATTACTAGAGAGTGAACCCAGGGGCACTTAACCACTGAGCAACAGTCCCAGCGTTTTTTTTTTGTTTTTTTTTTTTTTTTTTGAGACAGGATCTTGCTAAATTGCTTAGGGCCTTGATTAGTTGCTGAGGCTGGCCTTGAACTTGGGATCCTCCTGCCTCAGCCTCCTGAGTCACTGGGATTACAGGTGTGTGCACACACAGCTCTGTGTTATGTTTTTAAATATGAAATATTAAAGGTAAATTAATATTGTTTTATTCACTTTAATTTTTTCTTTAAATTGTTTTTTTTTTTTTTTGCCTTTTTGATATTCATGTAAATTGAGATCCCCCAAAATATGAACACTTCTTATAAAAATAATACATTCAAATTTAAATGCTTCACACAAAGGAAACACAGAATATAAAAAATAAAAATTCGAGCTGTAGTTGTGGCTTAGTGGTAGAGTGCTTGCCTAGTTATGCAAGGCACTGGGCTCAATACTCAGCACCACATAAAACTAAATAAAATAAAGATATTTTGTGTCCAACCACAACTAAAAAATATTTTTAAAAAAATTTATGAAATTTGTACCCCTGAAACAGATAAAATTAGCGTGTATTGCAGATATTAGTTTAATAGCATTATATTTCAGATATGCTCACGTACTGTTTAGACAGTACTCTTCTGGTTGAAAGTAACAAAAATCTCACTTCAGATGACTTAAAACAGAATATTTATGGACTCAATTCCTAGAAGCTTAAAGAGATGAAGCTGGGTTCCAGAGTGGATAGTGTTACTGGTACTCTGCAAATGAGCCTCTATTCACTGGTCCCTGTCTCTTGTTCTTTATTTTCTATTTTGTTTCCCTCCTTGCTTCCTTTCTCCCCTCATTTTGCATTTTGCTTTGGAAATTAAAGTTAAAACTTAGTTGAGATTAATTTCTGTTGTTAAGAAAAAAGTTTTATTGTAAATTGGCAATTCTGTATATTTAAGGGATACATGTAAGATATATGTATACAAAGTGGAATGATTAATTTAAGCTACTTAATATCCATCTGCTCAAGTACTTATGTTTGAAGGTGCAAACACTTGAAATTCGCTTTTAGCAATTTTGAACTATGCAAATGTACTATTATTAAGGGTAATCATCATGTTGTACAAGAGACCTCAAAAACTTATTCCTTCTGTCTTTGTATCCTTTAATCAGTATCTCCCTATTATCCCTATCTTCCAGCTTCTGATTACCACTATCCTACTCTGTTTCTATGAGTTTGGTTGTTTTAGATAGCATTAGTGAAAATATGTAATATTTGTCTTTATATGACTTTCATTCTCTTTTTTGTTATTTTTCCAGTTATTTAGCTATATGATATCATTTGGCGTAAAGTCCTTTAGATTTATCCAGGTTATTGCAGATGACAGAATTTTTTTTATGGCTCTTTAGTATTCCTTTGTGCATTTTCTTTATTCATTCATTCATTGATAGACACAAAGATTGATTTCATAACTGAGATATTGTAAATCATACCCCAGTAAACATGGGGTTTAGGTATCTCTTCAATATATTGATTTCAAATCCTTTGGATATGTACAGAGAAGTAGGGTTGCTAAATCTTATGTTAATTCTAGTTTTAGTGTTTTGAGGAATCTGTATACCTTTTTCCATAATGGCAATAATAATTTACATTCCCACCAATAGTGTATGACTTCCCTTTTCTGCATATCCTTGCCAATGCTTATTATCTTTTTGATGATAGCCATTCTAAAAGGTATGAGGTGATATTGTAGCACGGAGCATGGTTTGGTGGGTTCTTTGTCTCATGAATTTGAAAAATGAACTCCACAGACAAAAAGGGTGAGAGCAAAGTAACAGGATTTATTAGAGTAACATAAAGAAAGCAGAACTTCTGTAGGAGGAGGAATGGAAAGAGAGGGTTGCCAGTGAGTGGTATTGTCTAAGGATGTATGTAAATCTGTAAGGTTAAGGAAGCTAGCTAGCTCTTGACCCAATCCTGGCTAAGGTGCTCCATAAGCTCTTCACATTCCTTCTGGTCCTATAAGTTCCTCTTTATGGAGGGGGTCTGGGCACTAGGCAACATTTGTCTCACTGTCACTTACTTTTTCTGCTTACACAGGGATGGGCTTGACCTTGATGAAGCCTGGCCTTTTGTGCCTGTAGTCTCTCAGCCTGCTACACAGAAATCTGACCTTTTGAAGGGGCCCTACCTACCTATTTAACTCTTTCTCCTGCCTCACTATTGTGGTTTTCATTTGCCACTTCCCTTATCGACAAAAATGTTTGGTTTTTTTTTTTGTTGTTGTTGTTGTTGTTGTTGGCCATTCATATGTCTGTCTTTGGTAAATATCTGTTCAGGTCTTTAGATAAGTTATTTGATTTTTTTTTCTTTTTTACTATTGGGTTTCTTAAATATTTTGGATATTCACCTCTTATCAGGTGTGCAGATTACAGATGTTTTCTCCTAATCTGTAGGTTGTCTTTACTCTCTGTGAGTTAAATCCTTTGCTCTACACAAGCTTTTTAAATTTGATGTAATCCTATTTGTTTGTTTTTGTTGCCTGTGCTTTAGGGATCTTATCTAGATCAGTGACATGGAGATTTTCTCCTGTTTTCTTCTGGTAGTTTTATAGTTTCAGATCTTAAGTTTTTAATCTATTTGTATAGTTAACAAAAAGATTATTAAGTCATTTTGGAGAATTGATTTCTATATTATTATGTAATGCCCTTTTATTTCTGATGACTTTCCTTGCTTTCAAGTTTGCTCCATCTGAGATGAATATATGTATTCCTGATTCATTTGTTTAGTGTGGGTATGGCATTTTGTTATCCATTTACTTACAGGCTATATTTGTCTTTATATTTAAATCAGGTTTCTTGGAGACAACATATAGTTGTACTTTTGTTTTTTGAATCACTCTAACAGGCTCTGTCTTTAAATTGAAATATTTTAACTTTTGTCCATTCAAAGTAAACATTGAGGTAGTTGATTGATATCTGCTATATTTGCCACTATTTTCTATTTAATGGTTTTGTTTTCGTTCCTATTTTTTAATTCACAAATGGTACTTGTACATATTTATGGGGTATAATGTGACATTCTAATGTATACAGTGTTTAGTGATTAAATCGGGGTAATTGCATATATATCACTACAGTTATTTCATTGTGCTGGGGACATTCAAATCCAACTCAAATTCTGCTAGCTATTTTCAAACAATCCATTGCTGTGTAACCCTTTATTCCTATTTTCTTCTTCTACTCTTGAGGTTTTATTTTATTTTTTTTTAATATTTTAATACCTTTATTTCACTTATTTATTTTATGTGGTGCTGAGGATCGAACCCAGGGTCTCGCACATACGAGGCAAGCACTCTACCAGCCCTACTCTTGAGGTTTTAATGAGCATTTTACATAATTTCATTTTCTCTCCTTTCTTTCTTACTGTATCAGCTGTACTTACTTTTTTTTTTTTTTTTTTTTAGTGTTGCCCTAAAACTTGCATTATACACTTTCAAATAACACAGTACTTTTTCATGGATAATATGAGTACCTTATAACAATAAAATTGTTATTTTTTCTCTTATCTGTTGAATCATAACTGCCAGTAATTTCACTTACACATAAGCATATGCATGTACATAAAATATGCACATGTGCATGAATAATCAAATATATTCTTATTTAAAAAAGTTTTTACTTAATGTTTTCTTAATCCTCTTCTATTGCTTGTTTTTTCTTTATGTAGAACCAAGTTTCTGCCGTATATCATTTTCCTTCTTCTGAAGAGCACCTTTTTTTTTTTTCTTGGTTATACATGGACACAATATCTTTATGTGGTGCTGAGGATCAAACCCAGTGCCTCACATGTGCAAGGCAAGCGCTGTGCCACTGAGCCACAACCCCCGCCCTGAAGAGCATCTTTTAAGATTTTTTGTAGAGCATATTTATGAGCAATGATTTCATCAGTGTGTTTGAGAAAAATTTTTTATTATAATTATTATTTTTTTTTAATTTTTTTGAATCCACTGCAAGAGAAATTAGGAAAAGTATTCTATTCACAATAGCCTCAAAAAAAAAAAAAAAAACACTTGGGAATCAACATAACAAAAGAGGTAAAAGATGTCTATAATGGAAACTACAATACTAAAGAAACAAATTGAAGAACATCTTAGAAGATGGAAAGATCTCCCATACTCTTGTATAGGCAGAATTAATATTGTCAAAATGGCCATACTACCAAAAGTCTTATACAGATTTAATGCAATTCCTATTAAAATCCCATTGACATTCTTCACAGAACTAGAAAAAGCAGTCATGAAATTCATCTGGAAAAATAAGAGATCCAGAATAGACAAAGCAATCCTTAGCAAGAAGAGTGAAGCAGGAGGCATCACAATACCAGACCTTAAACTATACTACAGAGTTATAGTAACAAAAATGTCATGGTATTGGCACCAAAACAGACATGTAGACCAGTAGTACAGAATAGAAGACACAGAATCAAACCCACATAAATACAGTTATCTCATACTAGACAAAGGCACCAAAAACATACGTTGGAGAAAAGACAGGCTGTTCAACAAGTGGTGCTGGGAAAACTGGAAATCCGTATGTAACAAAATGAAATTAAACTTCTGTCTCTCACCCTGCACAAAAATCAAGTCAAGGCTGGGGTTGTAGCTCAGTGGTAGAGTGCTTGCCTAGCATATTTGAGGCACTGGGTTCAATTCTCAGCACTGCATATAAATAAATAAAATCTATTGGCAACTAAAAAAATATTTTAAAAAATTCAACTCAAAGTGGATCAAAGATTTAGGCACTAGAACAGAGACCCTGTGCCTTATAGATGAAAAAGTAGGACCAGGTGTCCACCTTGTTGGCTTAAGACCTGACTTCTTTAACCAGATTCCTAAAGAGCAAGAAGTAAAATCAAGAATCGTTAAATGGGATAGATTCAAACTACAAAATCTTCTTCTCAGCAAAGGAAACAAACAATGAATTACATGAAGAAAGAGCCTATGGAATGGGAGAAAATCTTTAGCATGTGCACCTCAGATAGAGCACTAATCTCCAGGATATATAAAGAACTCAAAAAACTTAACACCAAAAAAAAAAAAAACAAAAACTAGTCAATAGATGGGGTAAGGAACTGAACAGACACTTCACAGAAGAAGAAATACAATCCATCAACAAATACATGAGAAAATGCTCATCATCTCTAGTGATGAGAGAAATGCAAATAAAAACTACACTGAGATTTCATCTCACTCTAGTCAGAATGGCAATTATCAAGAATACAAGCTTTGTACAACCAGTGGTATGAAAAATTGTGCTCTATATGTGCAGTATGAATAATAATGCATTCTGCTGTCATATGTATAACAAATTAGAATTAAAAAAATAATGCCTAGTAGTTAAGTTAAAAAAAAAGAATACAATGAACAATAAGTGTTGAAGAAGATGTGGGGGAAAAGGTACAATCATACATTAATGGTGAGACTGCAAATTGGTACAACCACTCAGGAAAGCAGTATGGAGATTCCTCAGAAATCTTGGAATGGAACCACCATTTGACCCAGTTATCCCACTCCTTGGTTTATACCCAAAGGACTTAAAATCAGTATACTACAGGGACACAGCCACATCAATGTTTATAGCAGCTCAATTCACAATAGCTAAATTATGAAACCAGCCTAGGTCCCCTTCAAGAGATGAATGGATAAAGAAAATATGATAATACACACACACACACACACACACACACACAATGGAATACTACTAAAGAAAAATGAAATTATGGTAAATGGATGGAACTGGAGACTATGATGCTAAGTGAAATAAGCCAAACCACAAAAACCCAAAGGCCCATTGTTTTCTCTGATAAGTGGATGCTAATTCATAATGAGACAGGAGTAGGGAAGAATGAAGGAACTTTGGATTTTATGGAGGGGAGTGAGGGAAGAGGAGGGGGTGTGTGTATGGGAAGGATGGTGGAATGAGACGGACGTTATTACCCTTTATACATGTATGATTATACCATTGGTGTGATTCTGCACCATGTTCAGCAAGAGGAATGAGAAATTGTGCTCCATTTGTGTACAGTGTGTCAAAATGTATTCTGTCATGTATAACTAAATAGAAAAAAATTTTTTTAAAAATGTTTTTTATTTGTAGATGGACACAAATACCTTTATTTATTTTTATGTACTGAGGATCCAACCCAGAGCCTCATTCATACATGGTAGGCAAGTGCTCTGTCACTGAGCCACAACCACAGCCCTTTTTATTATAATTATTAGTACATATTAATTGTACAAAATAACTGATTTTATTATGACATATGTGACATTACATGCTTTGATTGTATTCCTCCTCACTGTTACCCTTGAGAAAGTCTTTATTAACTCATTGAACTTTGAAGGATAATTTACCTGACTTTAGAATTCTGGTTTGATCGTTTTTTTTGTTTTTTTTTTTTTTTCCTCTCAGCACTTTAAATATTTCACTCAGTTCTCTTGTTCATATCCTTTCCAAAGGGAACTCTACTGTAAACCTTACCCTTGTTCCTCTATGGGTAAAGCGGTTATTGTTTTTATTTGTGTTTTAGCTCTTGTTGAAATTCTTCTTTTGTCTTTGGTTTTCTGTAATATGTATAGGTGTATTTGGGATAATACAACCTGTTCATTGCTTTCTGAACAATCTGTGATTAATTTGGGAATGTTCTTAGCGGTTATAACTTGAAAAATTTCATCTCCTTCTCTCTTGTTTCTCCTACGAGTTCAATTATAGTTATGGTAGGACTTTTGCAATTAGCCTACAGTTCTTGATGCCCTGTTCTGATTTCATTCATTGAATTTTTTCTTTCCATTTCAGTTTGAGAAAATTCTGTTGTTCTACTGTAGGCATACATATTCTTTCCTTGACTGTGTTGAGTCTGTTGATGAGCCTGTCAAAGACATCCTTAATTTGTATTTTCATTTTTAGCTTTTCCTTTTGGTTTTGTTAGAATCAATATCTGTTTGTCTTTCTCTCTACTTCTCTGCCTATATTATCATCTTTTTTTTCCCTTATGATTTTGTGGCAAAGGTATTCTTTTTTTTTCTTGTGGTAAGAACACAACATGTGATCTCTCCTAACAAATTTATAAGCAAACAATACATTATTGTTGACTATAGGTACAATTTTGTGTAGCAGAACTTTAGATTTATTCATTTTGTTTGACAGAACTTGAGGATTCCTGAATTGTAACTGCACATTTCCCTCTTCCCAGCCTCTGATAACCATCACTCCTCTCTTTGATTTTATGAATTTGACCATGTCAGATACCTCAGCAAAGTGGACTCATGAAATATATTTGTTTCTGTGGGTACTTTATTTCACTTAGCATTATGTCCTCAGGGTTCAACCATGTTGTTACACATTGCGGAAATTTCCTTTATGAGGCTGAGTAGTATTTCATTATGGATATAAGCCACATTTTAAAATCCATTCATCTGTTGTTCACGAGTATTTATGTTGGTGCCACATTTTGTCTATTGTGAGTAATGCTGCTATGAACATAGGAGTGTTACTGTTATGGGCCAAATTGTATTCTGAGTTCTTTAGCTATATTATTTTGTTTAATCTTTAAAGCTATGTAATATGATAGTTTCATCATTAGTCCCATTTTATAAATAAATGAAGAAACTGAGACAGGAAGAAACTCAATGACTTGCCCACATTTATATATTTAGTTAGTGGTAAAACTGGAATTTAATGTATGCATTAAATTCTGGAGTCTGTGCAGTGCTGTGCTTAGTTCACTAAGCTATACTATTTACTTAATATCTTTTAATTCTAAGGAATTAAGTCCATAAAACAAATGTTGACCAGAGGAAAGTAAGAAGCAGCTTTGAGGAGGGAAGCATACCAATATAGAATACTGCTTAAAGTGTTTCTCATTGTCTAAAAAAGATCATGGATAATTGCTAGAGAACGAAAATACTGTAGCACAATGGCAAGTGGCATTTGCCATAAATATCTATTGTGTTTTTTCAAAAAAATATATGTACAAAATATATGCTCATTGGAGTGCCACGGTTGTTTGGAAAACCAAAAATAATAAATTACTCAACTCTAGCACTCTTAAAGATTTAAGTATAGTTGTAAATCTCATAAAAACTTATACATTTTTACTGCAAATATGTAATACACATTTCTGGTAATCGTTTTATATCATATTCATGTTTCTTATAAACATTTTTGACATTTCTTCAGGCCTGTCTACTAGTCATTTTGCTTGGGCATTTCACTCAGTAGCAGAAGAAGAACTGTTGAACATGTTGCCAGCAATGCAGAAAGATGATCCCACTTGGTCTGAACTAAGAGCAATGGGTGTGGGATGGTGGGTCCGGAATACCCGCATCTTACGCAAATGCATAGAAAAAGTAAGCATGTTTTGTTTTGTTGTAAAAATAAATTGATATATTTTGGATGTTTGTTTGAATGACAGTCCATATTTTCTCTGCTCTTAATTATTCCCTTTTGTTTTGAGAGCAACAACATACTTTCAAATAGTCCTTACTTTTCAAAATGTTAATATAATTTTTAAAAATTTATATTTTAATTCCTAAAATTCTAGTTGACACATTTGTTTAGTGGTATATTTCTGACTTGTACAAAATAGTACATGTTTAGAAAAATAAAATAGTACAGAAGAGCTTGTAATAAAAGGAAGTAGTCCTGTTACCTCCCCTTTGTATCCTTCAGTATCATAAGTTACTTTTATTTGTTTATATACACATATATTCATAGCATATATTAAAAAGATTTATTTAACATTGAAATAGATAACATATGTCAGTCTAATATGTGAAGGCAATTATTTGTTGACTTAAAACCTATTTCTGTGAAAGTTTGAACAATATTTTTCTTATTATAGGTAGCCAAAGCAGCCTTTTATAGAAAAAATGATCCTTTAGATGCTGCCATTTTTTACCTTGCAATGAAAAAGAAAGCTGTGATTTGGGGCTTATATAGGTAAGGAAAAGAAAAAAAAAAAAACTTCATTAGGAGTAAATGCATAAAGTAATATTTATTCTTGTTGATGTTGATTCATGTAGATTTTTAATTATTTTTGTGTTTAGGAAGGTATTTCATAGGAAAAAATCTTAGGTATTCTCTGCAAGTGGGAGAAACCTGATCAGGTCACATTAGTTTGTTTTGGGATTTATCAGTCCAGAAATGTATTTTTTCTTATTTTAAGAACTTCTCAAGCTGCTTCTATGATACAAAAGCCAACAACTTGCATTCGGTGTGGGGAAGATGATGAATTGGTGGAGTCTGGAACAAGCATCCTCATTGAGTTCTCATGGAATGCCTCCCTCCTTTGGGTGCTCATCTTATTCCAAGCTGAATTCATTTAGAATTTTCTCTTTCACTTCTTCACAGCAGGGGGAGATTACCATAAATAGTTCACCATTTGTTTTGGATTTTGTTCCAAGTGATTTGCATGACAACATTTGGGAGAAAACCATAATGTCAAATCCATTTCTGAGAGACTGGTCTTTCAGGATTGTTTTCAGTAGGGGAAATTTGTTAAAGAGTTTGATCACCAAAGTCATCCTTTCATGGACAAGAGGAAGAGGTTATTGATGAGGTTTAAATGCTAAAGTAGCACAGAAATTAATATTATTTTATATAAATATAAATGCTTACCTAATTATTATTTTGCCTTAATTTAATAATTTTTATATGCTGCTAATGCAATTTTCTTTGTAATTTGAAAGAAAATTTTTAAGTAATCTCAGAGACATGGATGGAAAAGTATTCTTTTTTTACTAGGTAAAGCAGATACATAGTAATTTATGAACTGGCAAATGTTTCTATCAAGTTCTAACTTTTAAGTCCTAACTTTAGAAGATTGTTCGGATGTAGAAACATTATATTCCAAGATTTACCTACTTTCCTTTCCTTTATAGATCTCAAAAAGATACCAGGATGACGCAGTTTTTTGGACACAATTTTGAAGAGGAGAGGTGGCGTAAAGCAGCTTTAAAGAATGCCTTTTCTTTGCTAGGCAAACAAAGATTTGAACATTCTGCAGCATTTTTTCTTTTAGCTGGTTGCCTCAGAGATGCAATTGAGGTAATGAATAAAACTTTTTTTAAAAAATTGCATTATCATCCTTCTAAGCTCTTTATCTAGATTTTTAAAAAATATTTTTTAGATGCAGACCGACACAATACCTTTATTTTATTTATTTATTTTTGTGTGGTGCTGAGGATCAAACCCAGTGCCACACACATGCCAGGCAAGCACTCTATCACTGAGCCACAACCCCAGCCCCTCTTTATCTGGATCTTAAATTTTTATATTTTAATTTCAGCTTTAGTAGATAACAACCCAAACCTAAGTACCTGAAGTAACTGATAATCTTTAATAGTGGCTTTAAAAATTTTGTCACTTAGATTGAATAGTATTTATACAGAATTAGGATAAACCAGCTTGCATTGGTTGGTTAGTAGGATAAATAGTTTATGTGGACTCCTAAAACATGAACAGGTAAACAAAAGATCTCTTTTCTCACTTTAAACATATTTAAATGTTTATCTGACTCTGTCTTAGTTGATGAACCTTAGAAAGTTCTTCAGTGATTATTTCTCTGTAAACCTTAAAAAATTAGGAATAGATTTGCCATTTCTGTCTCAAAGTATCCTTTGGCTCAGCGTCTCATACAGGAATCAAGACAACTTTTTAATTTGGAAATGCTGTACTCTGCTGGGGTGAATAGAGAATATACTCTTGAGAGTACATTTATAAAATATATGACTTGCATTGACATTGTTTAGAATTATTTGCTATTTCCTCATTCAGCTAAATCTTTTTGCAAATAAGTATTTAGTAATAGCCAATAGATTTTGAAATATTAACATAATTCTTATCAAGTGGATTTGTTAAAACAGGCAATAAATGTTTTGTTTCTTCTTATCCTTCTTTGGTAATTTTGGAGATTAATAAAGCCTTGTGTTTTTCTAGTTGTTAGAAAGTTGAGTTTATCCTAAAATGAAAGGTGCCCGTGCTTATTTATAAATAGTATTTCTCTTTTTAAAGGTATGTCTTGAAAAACTGAATGATATTCAGTTGGCTCTTGTAATAGCAAGACTCTATGAATCTGAATTTGATATATCTGCAACATATAAATCTATTTTACGTAAAAAGGTTTTGGGAATTGATTCTCCCATCAATGAATTCAGTTCTTTGCATATAAATATGCATTATGATCCTTTTCTACGGAGTATGGCATATTGGATTTTGGAAGATTATAGTGGTGCTTTGGAAACATTAATAAAGCAACCTACCAGAGAGGATGATGGTAAGTCAT
The DNA here is from genome assembly GCF_001458135.2 of Marmota marmota marmota. Lineage (NCBI taxonomy): Eukaryota > Metazoa > Chordata > Mammalia > Rodentia > Sciuridae > Marmota > Marmota marmota. The sequence goes on from NW_026000221.1 coordinate 10,726,255, forward strand.
ACTTTTAAGAGGTTAACAATTACAAGTATTATTAGTATTTGCTGACTGTGTAGACCACTGTTGGGCACGAAGGGTAGTAGAAAACAAATTTATGGGCATTATGACTTTATGATTTACTTTGGGACATAGGATTATATGTATAGTTTTTCTTTTCAGAAAGATACGTCCTTTGAAAACCAAGAACATTGGATTTTATATTTTTATGAAATGGATTTATTGAACACAAATATATTATCAACATTTGAATATAAATACTTTTGAATGTAAAGCCAGTTTTATAATAAGTTGAATTTATGGTGTTTTGTGAATTATGGTAAAAGATGTATTCACATAAACAAAGTTTACTTAAGTGATGTGATTAGAAGATTTTAAGCTGTTGACTATCTTGTTCATGAGATAAGTAATGTAGAGGGCCTTTTAAGTGTATCCTTTGGAGCTCTACTTTGGACTTTTGTAGAAATTTTTTTTGCTAAAGCTTTCTTGGAGGCTAGTATAAAATGGAATTCTTTTATGTAAATTCATATAAAATGATGGGATTTACTTTGTGAATATTTTTCAAGGATTGAATTGTGTTTGGTAGCTGGTTCTGTAGGTGACATGTCATTTGGAATACTAACTAGAAAAGCTTCTAGTTCATCACTTCCTGTGTGGCATCATTTAATCAGGAAATATCACCTTATAAACCTATGAGGAAGCCATGAGACTTAGTTGTTCAAGTCTCCTAGCCACCATTTGAGCTAAAAATTTTCTTGTTTTTTAAATTCAAAGCTTTAATGTTTATGGATGCCAGGAGATGCCTTTCAGTTCAGTCCATGAGGTATCATTAGAAAATAAACATGTGAACATAGGATAGAGTTTGAATATAAACAAAATATACAGCAGTAAATGAATCATGAACTAAAGATTTTCAAACTGGCCTCTTTGTATTGAAGGGGAAAAATAATAAGTCATTTTCTTGTTCCTACATTTATTCTTGTATAAATTATACATACAAACACATAGGTATGTATATATATTTTGATGCTTTTAAAACCAGTTAACTCTGTATTCTTCTGGAAGAAAACACAAAAGATAATAGTGGCGTGGGCCAGGGTAATTGGAGTAGAGGCAGAGATAAGTATTCGGATTTGGAATATTTTAAGTTTGGCTAGCCAAGAGTGGATTGGATATAAAATGTGAAGGAATTAGAAATCAAGGCTAATTTCTGGCTTCTTAGATTGAACAGTAGATTGAGCAGTAGATAAATAATATGAGGAATTGTTTTCTATCAAGAAGCCTTCTCTAATAAGATGAACTTTGGACAGAGAATATCTAGGTAAAAAATAATTTGTGCCAGCTGGGCCCACTGGTGTCCACTTGTGATCCCAGCTGCTCAGGAGGCTTAGGCTTAGGATCACAAATTTGAGGCTAGCCTGGGCAACATGGTGAGACCCTTAATGACACCCTGTCTCAACAAATCAAAAGATCTGAGGAGGTTGTTCATTGATAGAGTGCTTACCTGGCATCTACAAGCTCTGGGTTCAATCCCCTATACTGCAAACAAGGAAAAAAGTGATTTGTGCATATGGCATGTTGAAATAAAATAGGTCCTGAGGCAAGATTGTATAAATCTAAGTGGAAATAGAATGTAGACCTTAGAAGTTAGATAGGAATTTAGATATTCAGGGTGAAGTTGGGATTAGATATAGAGATGTGCATATTATCAGCATATAGAAGGTATTTAAAGCCATGGGAATATGTGAGTTCAACTCAAGGAGTAAAATAAAAAAGAGATCAAGAACTGAACCCTAAAGTGCTCATCATTGAAAGGTAGAGAAGATGAGCAGGACTAGCAAAGCAGACCGAGGAGGTATGTCTAGGGCAACAGGAGAAAAAGAACTAAGTGTTACCTGAAGAGGTTTGTTTTAGTGGGAAATCAGCCTAACTTTTGTTTTTCTACTGTTTTTAGAACATTTTTATTACATTTGTGTTCTTGTTTATTCAATGCCATGGATTTGTGCGGTCAATTAATAAAAATTGTTCTAAAGGTCAGGTAAAGGTTCCATGGTAGAGAAAAAGGACAATGATATAAATACCCCCATTGAGATCTTAAAGAACTTTTCTTGATTCATGAAATGAATTTACTTTCAGATCAAGTAATGATGTCAGCCTGTAATCCTGCAGTTTTTAATTTCTACAATTATCTGAGAACACATCCTCTTTTGCTGAGACGTCATTTTGGATCATCTGATACGTTTTCCACACACATGGGTTTAACAGGAAAAAGTGAACTGGCAGGAACAATTAATTTAAGTGAAAGAAGATTATTTTTCACTACTGCTAGTGCTCATCTAAATGCTGGCTGTCCTATGTTGGCTTTGGAAGTATTATCAAAGATGCCCAAAGTCATCAAGAAAACAAAACCTCTTTGTAGAGCATCTAGTTTTCTCGATACTAGTAAAGATTCTTCTCCACTAAAATTGAATACAAAGGAAGATAAGTCTTCAGCTGTTGATTGGTCACAATCACTGATGAATGGTTTTGAATCTTCTTCAGAGGGTTCCTCAGAGAAACAATCAAACTCCACTCTCTCTTTTGACTGGAGCCAACCAAGTGTCATGTTTCAAGATGACTCTTTAGAGTTAAAATGGGATAGTGAAAATGATGAAGAAAATGAGGATCTTCCTATTTCATTGAAAGAACTAAAACCTCTACAGAGAAAAATAGATAAAAAATTAGATGAACTAAGTAATTACACGGAATCTTTCAGCACACTAGATGAAAATGATGTGTTAAATCCATCAGAAGATATAATTGCTGTTCAATTAAAATTTAGAGCATGTTTAAAAATTCTCACAGTAGAACTTCGTACTTTATCTACTGGCTATGAAATAGATGGTGGAAAATTGCGTTACCAGCTATACCACTGGCTTGAAAAAGAGGTGATAGCTCTTCAGAGAACTTGTGACTTTTGCTCTGATGCAAAAGAACTACAAAGTGCATTTGACAACAATGGAGATGAATTCGGATTAAATGAGGATTCTGATGATTTGCATCATCAAATAAAAGTGAAACAACTGAGAGAAAATTTTCAGGAAAAAAGACAGTGGCTTTTGAAATACCAGTCACTGTTGAGAATGTTTCTTAGTTACTGCATACTTCATGGCTCCCATGGTGGGGGTCTTGCATCTGTGAGAATGGAACTGATTTTGCTTTTGCAAGAATCTCAGCAGGTATGTAACTTCTAATCAGTCAAAATTAGACACCTCTGAAACAGTTTTTGTTGTTGTTGTTGTATTTTCTGGTTTTGAATACTAAAACTGTTGCTTTTCTTAATTATAGTTGCTTTAAGGAATGCTCCTTTTTTTTGTAGCCCATCAAATTTTGAATTTTAGAGCTATGAATATATTGCAATTGGAGGACAATTCTCTATCGGGCTATTCATGACTTGCTTAATTCACACTCAACAGTCTTTACATGACTATCTTGTAAGGTGATGAGCTCCTCTTTATTACAAAGGGATATCGTTTCTCTTTTTTTTTTTTTTTTTGGTACCAGGGATTGAACTCAGAGTACTCGACCACTGAGCCCCACCCCCAGCCCTATTTTGTGTTTTCTTTAGAGACAGGGTCTCACTGAGTTGCTTAGCGCCTCATCATTGCTGAGGTTGGCTTTGAACTTGCAATCTTCCTGTCTTAGCCTCCCCAGCTGCTGGGATTACAGGCATGTGCCATTGTGCCTGGCTGTTTCATCATTTTTTAAATATGATTGCTGGAATGTTGACCATCTCAAGTTCTAACTCTGTAAATTCTGTTATTATTTTAATTTTCAATTGTTTGAAGTTTTTCAAAGAATTTCCTGAATTACCTAAATAATGGATTAAAACTAGAAATAGTTTTTTAATAGTTTTAACATTTTTTTCTTCTTTGTTTTTAAGGAAACATCAGAACCACTATTTCCTAGCCCTCTGTCAGAGCAAACCTCAGTGCCTCTCCTCTTTGCTTGTACAGCCAGTGCCAAAACAGTAGTTGCCAATCCATTATTGCACCTTAGTAATCTGACACATGATATTCTACATGCCATAATAAACTTTGATTCACCACCTCATCCTGACAGCCAAAGCAATAAAGTAAGTATGGTTGATTCTAAACTTTTAGTTCACCTATATGTGATGTTAAAAGTGAAAGATAAATGTTAATCCTTTTTTAAAAAAGAAAATTTGAACATCACACTAGATATAGCAGTTGTTTTGTTACCAAGTTTATATTGAATCTTATGAAAGAAAACTTCTGGTGCAGATCAGGCTTATTATGTTACTTGTACCCAATAGTATATTCAGTTTCTTTTAAATATATTTTTAAAAAATCAAAATGCTAGTTATTTAGTTTTAGTTAGTTTCATTATGATGAGAGCAATAGGTACACATGTAGATATGTAATTCTTTAAGTAGTACATTTAGCCAAAATACTGATTGTTTTTGAAGGATAAAAACTTAATATTTTGGTATAAAAGTACTAATGGAAAGTAAGGTTTTTCTTTGTTAATTTTAAAGGATTACATTTTTTAAGGATAATGGGGTGAAGTGTCTTGCCCCGTCATTCCTCTAGGTTAGCTGAATGACCTTCAGTGCTTGTTAAAAGTTTGAGTTCTTACATTTACTCCAAACTCATTAAATTAGTCTGTGAAAAATCCCATGAATATGTATATTTTTAAGACATTCCTCCAGTGATTCTAATGCATAACTAATCGTATCCTCTTATCTATCATTATTCCATTTTATTCATTGTGGATATCACACTTCATGTTTCATATTTACTTTTGAAATATGAAATCCTTTGGAATAGAGCTGAGTTTGACTATCTCTGCATATTCCTTGTATTTTTTTTTTTAACCTCATAGTCTATCATATGGTTTTTGCCCACCTCCAAGGTTATAAATGTCACACCAATTTGATTTTCTCCTTGGCTGGGAATATAGCTCAGTTGATAGAGTGCTTGCCTTGCATGCACAAAGCCCTGGGTTCAATCCCCAGCGCGCGCGCACACACACACACACATACCCACACACACAAAAAAAATCTGATTTTTCTCCTTGCCTTATAATGGACCATCTTTAATAATTTATTTCTGATAATTTGATTTTTATCACCTCCCTTCCTTTACTGCTTTGTAGTATAAATGCCTGTAGTGCTTATTACATGTTTTGGAATTTAAGTTCCGTCAGACTGTGTTCATTTTAGCCAAACTTTACTCTTAGCAGCTAAGGAGGCTGACTGAGGTAGGAAGATTGCAAGTTCAAGGCCACCCTTGGCAACTTAGTGAGACTGTGTCTCAAAATAGAAAATATAAAGGACTGGGGATTTGGCTCACTGGTAGAGCACACTTGGGTTTGATCCCTAATATCATGCACGTGTGCACATGTGCACATGCACACACGTATACAGTTTAATTATAGCATAGCTATGTATCACTACATTATCTTTGCTACCTTAAGTAGCTTTTGCTGCTTAATAATGACTTTGAAACAATAATGACTTTTAAAAGCTCTTATTTATTTTTTCTCACGGTTCTATGTGTTGGCTTGTCAGTTATTCTGGTTTGGCCCAGATAGGCTGATCTATGGACTGTTTATTCATCTAGGCAGCTGGTGAGTTGACAACTGTGGATGACCTGAAGTGGCCACATTGACATTTTTGTGGTTGGCAGGGCTGACGCAGGAATCTGAGTTTTCTGTGTCTCAGCTTCCTTCAGGCAAGCGTAGTGCATTACTCCAGGTTCTCCAGAGAAACAGAAGCGCAATAGTTTATGTAGGGGACAGGAGATAAAGAGAGACAGACAGAAGTAAGAGAGTCCCAGTTTGAAGGTCTGAGAACCAGGAAAATCTGTGGTATAATTGCCAACAAATGGGTTCAAGACACAAGAAGAGCTGATATTTCAGTTTTGAGTTTAATGCAGTAGGCAAGAGGAGTTCCCTCTTACTTAGGGTTTTTTTTTTTTTTTTTTTCTTTTCAGGTCTTCTAGTTGATAGGATGATCCCTACCCATATTATGGAGAGCACTATGCTTTAATCAGACTACTGATACAGATATTTATCTCATCTGGAAGCGCACAGACAAACCCAGAATAATGTTTGACCAAATGTCTGTGTACCTTATGGCTCAATCTACGTAGGTTTTTTCACATGAGAGTTGTAGCAGTTTAAAAGCAGTAAAAGCAGAATTTGCAGGGCCTGTTGAGACATAGATTCAGAACTTGCATCTTACTTCTAGTGAGTCTTCTTGGTCAAAGCAAGTCATAAGGCTAGCCCAGATTCAATGAATCAAGAAATAAGAATCCAGCATTGTACTGGAGAAGCTACAAAACATTATGATCATTTTGCAGCCTCCTATATTTGGTCTTACATCTTCATTTAATGTGACATTTTAAATTTATTTCACAGGTCTTATTGATAGTTGAAAGAGAAAATAACAATTAGGTTTTTATTCACTCCCCATTTTTACCTACTTAAAAATAATAATCAGAGAATCTTAATATTCTAGTCTACTTTCTTACCTAACTATTCCTTCATCTTTGATTCTACTATTATACCACCCGTCATGCCATATTTAGAGTCTTCTCTTCCTCAAAACAAATGTTTGACTCTACTGCCTTTGAATTGCTTTGCTTTATAAATTCTGCTCTTTTCTGCAAATTTTCTGTAGTGAGACTTCTTTAGTTGGAAATGAGTATTATAAAAAATATAGCTTATAGAGGCAAAACCTTTTTCACCTTTTTGAAAATGCTAATTATATTAGGTCTTGAAAAAGGATTATATTTAAAAATATTAATACTTAAAGTGATTTTCTTTGTTTTTTTTCCAGGTATATGTAATGCACACCTTAGCAGCCTCACTTTCTGCTTGTATTTATCAGTGCCTTTGTTGTAGTCATAACTACAGGTAAATATCGTTTTGTGAAATTTAAGAATTGTTGCAGTAACCAATGAGGTTTCATATTTAATACATTATTACTTTAGAATTACATGTGGCAGTTTAAATAATGCAAAAAGCATTTACTATATTTTCTTTCATTGTGAATAGTTAGCTTGTCTTTATGGCAAATAAATCTCAAGTGAACACTTATCAATATAACTTGTTAACCTATTAATTATCACTGCCTTATGCTAGATGTTGTGATAGATGCTGAGAATTTAAAAATGAAAAAGATAAGACCATTTTTTCAAAATATTGTTTTAGTTGTCAATGGAGTTTATTTGTTTATATGTGGTGCTGAGAATCGAACCAAGTGCCTCACACATGCTAGGCAAGTGCTCTACCACTGAGCCACAGCCCCAACCCAGATAAGCGCATTTTTAAGGTCAATTTAGTCAAAGACAAATATGTAAACTGAGAAATCATTCGTATCATGACTTATTACTTAAAAGATAAATACTACAATTTGATAGTAAAACACCAAAGGAACATAGAAAAAAGGAGGGACTAACTTGTAATTAATAAAAATTACACATGAGAACTGATGTTTAGGATTTTTCTAGTATTCTAAAAATACTTTTTTTTTTTTTTTTTTA
>NW_026000221.1:10733894-10736940 GCF_001458135.2 Marmota marmota marmota
ACTTTTTTTTTTTTTTTTTTGGTATTGTCTCACCTCTCTTCTATTTTCTTTATACAGTAGAACTTGTGGGTTCATCTTATTTTTCTTTTAACTTTTATATGTTCTTTTTTTTTGTCTCTGTGTGTGTGTGTGTGTGTGTGTGTGTGTGTGTGTGTGTTTAGGGCAAATCTTAGCTTAATTTTCCAGACACTTATTCATTTTTCAGCAATGTCCTCTCTTTTAACTAGTCAAACATTACATTTTAGAAGTTCTGTTTTTCATTCATAAGATCTCATAGAATTTTTAAAATTTTTATTTTGTTGGTGCATTATAATTTTACCTAATAGGGTTGGTGATTATGTATTCATACGTGTACATAATATAACAATATAACTGGGCCATTTCACTCCCCAATACCTCCCATTTCTCTTCCCTCCTCTCTACCCTGGTCCCCTTTCTCTGTTCCACAGGTCTCCTTTCTGGTCTCATGAGATCCCCCTCACTGTTTCAAAAAAAAATTTTTTTTTAATTTGCGCGTACTAATTGTACATATTTGTGCAGTAATGTGTGATATTTTGATATTATATATACTGTGTATAGTGATCAAATCAGCACATGGCATATCTATGACTTAAAACATTTATCATTTCTTTTTGGTGAGAAAATTCAAAGCTACAAGACAGTTTGTCTCTATTTTGAAACATATAATTAATTATTGGCTATAGTCACCCTGTGCTAAAGAGCACTAGAACTTATTCCTCTACCTAACTGAAATTTTGTACCTACTAAACAGCCTTTCTCTGTACTTCCCCTTATCTTTTTCTAGCCTCTGGTAACCACTTTTCCACTCTTTGCTTCTACAAAATGAACTCTTTTAGCTTCCACATACGAGAGAGAGAACATTGTAGTAATATTTGCCTTTCTGTGTTTTTGCCTTATTTCATTTGACATAAAGTCCTCAAGGTTCATTCATGTTGCCAAAATGGCAGGATTTCCTTCCTTTTATGTATTACGTTAAGTGTGTATACCACATTTTCTTAATCCATTCATCCGTTGATGAACACCTTGTTTGATTTCATCTTAGCAATTGTGATTAGTGCTGCAGTAAACATCAGAGTGCAGATCTTTCTTCAATGTACTGATTTTTTTTCCTTTCTTTTGGATATGTACCCACTATATATGGGATTGCTGGATTATATGGTAGTTATAATTTTTAGTTTTTTGGGGAACCACAATACTTTTTTTCATAATGACTGTACAAATTTACATTCACAACTACAATGTATGAATAGAGTTCTTTATCCACATTGTCACCAGCATTTGTCATTTTTTGTCTTTTGGATAATAAGTCATTCTAATGGGGGTGATATAATATCTTATTGTGGTTTTGATTTGTATTTCCCTGGTGATCATTAGTAAGCATTTTCAAATACATATTTGTTGGGCATCTGTCTTTTTTTGAGAAATATCTATTGAGATCATTTCCCATTTTGTAATTGGATTATTTGATTTTTTTTTTTTTTTTTTGCTATTGCTGCTGAGTTCTTCATATTCTGGATATTAGTCCTTTGTGAGGAGGATAATTTACAAATATTTTCTTCCATTCTTCAGGTTTTGTCTTTACCCTATTGATTGTATTCTTTGCTGTGCAAAAGCTTTTTAGTTTGATATAATCACGTTAGTCTATTTTTGCTTTTCCTGCCTGTCCTTTTGAGATCTTATCCAAAAGTCTTTGCACAGACTAATACCCTGAGGCATTTCCCTATTATTTTCTAGTGTTTCATAGTAGTATATTTTTACATTTAAGTTTTTAGTCCATTTTAAGTTGGGATTTGTATATTACGAGAGATGGGGATGGGATGGGGTCTAGTTTCATTCTTCTGCATGTATATATTTAGTTTTTCCATTGCCATTTATTAGAGACTCTCCTTTCCCCAGCATATGAACTTGGTGCCTTTGCCTGTGTTCTCTGTTTTTTCCCTTTAGTCTATTTGTCAGATTTTATGCCTCTACCATGTTGTTTTGGTTATTATAGCTTTGGGGTATGTGTATGTGTTTGTGTTTTCTGTGCTAGATATTGAACCCAGGGCCTTGTGTGTGCATTAAGTTGATGCTGTACCACTGAGCCATACTCCTAGTTCATAATTAGTTAAAACATTACTGTACAGAATAACAGGATTCACTGTGATATTTTCATACATATATTCAGCATGTGTTGATTATATCCATCCACCCCCTAGCACTGTTCTGGTTCAACATTTCTCCCATCTCAGCTTCCAAATTAGTTTTCAGTACTATAAATGCCTACCACCTTACTTGGCTACAGTATATTTTGAAGTTAAGTATTGTAATACCTTTGTTTTTTTTTTTTTTCAGTTGTCTATGTGTGATTTATTTAATTTATTTATGTGTGATGCTAATAATTGAACCCAGTGTCACACATGCTAGGTGAGCACTTTACCACTGAGCCATAATCCCAGCCCCTGGTTTTGTTCTTTTTGCTTAAATTTGCTTTGGTTACTTGAAGTTTCTTATGATTCCATACAAATAGTCTGTTTTTGGTGTTTGTGGTGAATATCATTTTGGTATTTTGATATGAATTGTATTGAATCTCTAGATCACTTTGATTATTATGGACATTTTAACAGTTCTTCCAATGCACAAACAGGAGTATCTTTTCATTTTTTTTGTGTTTTCATCATATTTCATAAGTGGTTTACAGTTCTCATGAAAAAGATCTTTTACCTCTCTGATTAAGTTTGTTTTTATGTAATTTTTTCTTTTGCTATTATAAACTATTTGTTTTCTTTTTCAGTTCACTCTTGGCATGTAGAAATACTACTGATTTTTATATGTTGATTTTATGTTCTGCTACTTTATGGATTTTATCAGTTGTAACAGTTTTTTGGTGGAGTCTTTGGGCCTTTCAACATTTATGATAATATATGCAAATAGGAATTTTTTTAATTCTTCCTTTCCAGTTAAGATGTGCTTGGTTTCTTTCTTCAAAGAGTGGGTGGGGGTAGGCATTTTTGGTGCAATGTGTTGCTTCGGTATGTTCCTCTGT
>NW_026000221.1:10741899-10754532 GCF_001458135.2 Marmota marmota marmota
TGCTGCCCCGCTTTGGTCGCGGATCCCACTTACTTGGGACTATTTCCCGCTTTGATCGCGGATCCCACTTACCTGGGACTACGGTGCACCCCCCTGACTGCTGAAAGTTCTGGTCCCCGGGTCTCGGCCCCACTTGTCGCGACTTCTTGCCCGCAAGGAAGACGCAACACTCGGGAATCTTCTTTCAGTAGTTTATTTCAGGCCCCCTGATAGTTCTTCATCTCTTCCTCGGATGCCCCTCCCAGCCTTAATAAAGCATCTCAAGCCCCAATGCAAAGCAGCCACGTGGAGCTTTCTCATAGGGTGATGAAAAGTCATGCGCCAACTCTCCCAAATAAGGAGTTGTTTGTCACAGACCACAGCGGAGCCAGCGCCATCTTGTAATGGCGACCATAATTTGCATAAACGGCAGAAGCGGCTCACCACATGCCATTATTTCTTTGAAAATGGTTTCTCTTTCCTTCTCCTTCTGGAATATTAATAGTATACTGGAGAGTATCCCAGAAGTTTCTTTTTTTTGCAGAACAGAAATATTTATTTATTTATTTATTTATTTATTTATTTGCATTATAATTCTAAACACATCATTATACAATAATTTATCATCTCTGATTATATATAAGGTATGTTGATACCAAATTTACATCTTCATATATGTATTTTGTATAATGATGAGGGTCTCCTTTCACCATCCATGCTATTCCCTGTCTCCCTCCCTTTCCCTCCCACTCCTATTCCCTATCTAGGGGTAATCTTCCTCCCTTGATCTCCCTACCAACCCCATTTTGAGTCACCCCCCTTATATCATAGAAGACATTTGACATTTGTTTTTTTGGGATTGGCTAACTTCACTTAGCATAATCTGCTCTAATGCCATCCATTTCCCTGCAAATGCCATGATCTTATTCTTTTTTATTGCTAAGTAATATATCATTTATAATAAATGCCATGTTTTTTTTTTTTTTTTTTTTTATCCACTCATCCACTGAAGGACATTTAGGTTGGCTCCACAGTTTAGCTATTGTGAATTGTGCTGCTATAAACATTGATGTGGCTTGTCCCTGTAGTATGCTGTTTTTAGGTCCTTTGGGTTTAGTCCAAGAAGAGGCATAGCTGGGTCAAATGGGGTTCCATTCCCAGTTTTCCAAGGAATCTCCATACTGCTTTCCAAATTGGCTGCACCAATTTGCAGTCCCACCAGCAGTGTATGAGTGTACGTTTTTCCCCCGCATCCTCGCCAGCACTTGTTGTTTGTCTTCACAATGGCTGCCACTCTTACTGGAGTGAGATAGTATCTTAGAGTAGTTTTAATTTGCATTTCTCTGATTGCTAGAGATGATGAGTATTTTTTCATATATTTGTTGACTGATTGTATATCCTCTTCTGAGAAGTGTCTGTTTTGGTCCTTGGCCCATTTATTGATTGGATTTTTTTTTTGGGGGGGGGGGGCGTGCTTATCTTGTTCAGCTCTATATACACTCTAGAGATTAGAGCTCTATCTGATGTGTAAGGGGTAAAAATTTGTTCCCAGGATGTAGGCTCTCTATTCACCTCACATATTATTTCTGTTGCTGAGAAAAAACTTTTTAGTTTGAATCCATCCCATTTGTTGATTCTTGGTTTTAATTCTTGTGCTATAGGTGTCTTATTAAAGAATTTGCAGCCTAGCCCCACGTGATGGAGATTAGGGCCTACTTTTTCTTCTATTAGATATAGATTCTCTGGTTTAATCCCTGGATCCTTGATCCATTTTGAGTTAACTTTTGTGCATGGTGAGAGATGGGGATTCAATTTCATTTTGTTGCATATGGATTTCCAGTTTTGCCAGCACCATTTGTTGAAGATGCTATCCTTTCTCCCGTGCATGGTTTTGGCACCTTTTTCTAAAATAAGGTAGTTGTAATTTTGTGGGTTAGACTCTGTGTCCTCTATTCTGTACCATTGGTCTACTAGCCTGTTTTGGTGCCAGTACCATGCTGTTTTTGTTACTATTGCTCTGTAGTGTAGTTTAAGGTCTGGTAATAGCAATACCACCTGTTTCTCTCTTCCTGCTTAGAATTGCTTTAGCTATTCTTGGTCTCTTATTTTTCCAGATGAATTTCATGATTGCTTTTTCTATTTCTATGAGGAATGTCATTGGGATTTTGATTGGAATTGCATTGAATCTGTATAGTGCTTTTGGTAGTATGGTCATTTTAATAATATTAATTCTCCCTATCCATGAGCAAGGTAGATCTTTCCATCTTCTAAGGTCTTCTATTTCTCTTTAGGGTTCTATAGTTTTCATTGTAAAGATCTTTCACCTCTTTTGTTAGGTTGATTCCCAAGTATTTTATTTTATTTTATTTTATTTTTCAGTATATTGTGAATGGGGTAGTTTTCCTCTTTCCTTTTCAGAGGATTTGTTACTGATATACAGAAATGCTTTTGATTTATGGGTGTTGATTTTATATCCTGCCACTTTGCTAAATTCATTTGCTAGTTCTAGAAGTTTCTTGGCAGAGTTTTTTGGGTCTTCTAAATATAGAATCATATCATCAGCAAATAGTGCCAGTTTAAGTTCTTCTTTTCCTATAGTTATTCCTTCAATTTCTTTCATCTGTCTAATTGTTCTGGCCAGTGTTTCAAGAACTATCTTGAATAGAAGTGGTGAGAGAGGGCATCCCTGTCTTGTTCCAGATTTTAGAGGGAATGCCTTCAGTTTTTCTCCGTTTAGAATGATGCTGGCCTGAGGCTTAGCATAGATAGCTTTTACAATGTTGAGGTAAGTTCCTGATATCCCTAGTTTTTCTAGTGTTTTGAACATAAAGGGGTGCTGTATTTTATCAAATGCTTTTTCTGTACCTACTGAGATGATCATATAGTTCTTATCTTTAAATCTATTGATGTGATGGATTACATTTATTGATTTCTGTATGTTGAACCAACCTTGCATCGCAGGGATGAATCCCACTTGATCATAGTGCACGATCTTTTTGATACTTTTTTGTATTTGATTTGCCAGAATTTTATTGAGAATTTTTGCATCTATATTCATTAGAGATATTGGTCTGAAGTTTTCTTTCTTTGAGGTGTCTTTTTCTGGTTTTGGAATCAGGGTGATATTGGCCTTGTAGAATGAATTTGGAAGTACTCTCTCTTTTTCTATTTCCTGAAATAGATTGTAGAGTATTGGAATTAGTTCTTCTTTAAAGGTCTTGTAATACTCTGCTGTATATCCATCTGGTCCTGGGCTTTTGTTGGTTGGTAGTCTTTTGATGGCTTCTTTTTTTTCCTCGCTTGATATTGGCCTGTTTAAGTTGTATATATCTTCCTGATTCAATCTGAGCAGATCATATGACTTAAGGAATTTATCGATGCCTTCACTATCTTCTATTTTATTAGAGTATAAGGTTTCAAAATAATCTTCTATATTTCTGTAGTGTCTGTTGTTATATTGCCTTTTTCATCCCGTATGCTAGTAACTTGGGTTCTCTTCTTCTCTTCATTAGCATGGCTAAGCGTCTGTTAATCTTGTTTATTTTTTTAAAGAACCGACTTTTAGTTTTGTCAATTTTTTCAATTGTTTCTTTTGTTTTGATTTCATTGATTTCAGCTCTGATTTTAATTATTTCTTGCCTTCTACTGCATTTGCTGTAGAAGCTTTTTTAGGGCTTTGAGTTGTAGTGTGAGGTCATTTATTTGTTGGCTTTTTCTTCTTTTAAGGAATGAGCTCCATGCAATGAATTTTCCTCTTGCTTTCATAGTGTCCCAGAGATTTTGATATGTTGTGTCTGAGTTTTCATTTGCCTCTAAGAATTTTCTAATTTCCTCCTTGATGTCTTCTGTAACCCATTGTTCATTCAGTAGCATATTGTTCATTCTTCATGTGATGTAGGAATTTTTCTTCCTTATTTTATCATTGATTTCCAATTTCATTTCATTATGATCAGATAAAATGCATGGTAGTATCTCTACTCCTTTGTATTTGCTAAGAGTTGTCCTGTGACATAATATATGGTCTATTTTTGAGAAGGATCTATGTGCTGTTGAGAAAAAAGTATATCTGCTTGATGTTGGTTGATATATTCTATATATGTCTATTAAGTCGAACTTATTAATTGTGTTATTAAGTTCTATAGTTTCTTTATTCAACTTTTGTTTGGAAGATCTGTACAGTGATGAGAGAGGTATGTTAAAATCACCCATGATTATTGTGTTGTGATCTATTTGACTCTTGAACTTGAGAAGGGTTTGTTTGATGAACATAGCTGCACCAAATATATTGTTTGAGGCATATATATTAATGATTGTTATGTCTTGTTGGTGCATGGTTCCCTTGAGTAGTATGTAGTGTCCTTCTTTATCCTTTTTGATTAACTTTGCCTTGAAGTCTATTTTATTTGATATAATTATGGACACCCCTGCTTGCTTCCGAGGTCCATGTGAGTGGTATGATTTTTCCCAACCTTTCACCTTCAATCTGAGTATGTCTTTTCCTATCAGATGTCTCCTGTAGGCAGCATGTTGTTGTATTTTTTTTTTAATCCAGTCTACTAACCTATGTCTTTTGATTGGTGAGTTTAAATCATTAACATTTAGGGGTTACTATTGAGATATGGTTTGTATTTCCAGCCATATTTGTTTGTTTTTGTTATTTAACTTGATTTGTTTTTCCTCTTTGACTAGTTTTTCCTTTACTGTACTACCTCCCACTGTTGGTTTTCATTGTTATTTTTCATTTCCTCTTCATGTATTGTTTTGCCAAGGATGTTTTGAAACTCCGGTTTTCTAGCTGCAAATTCTTTTAACTTTTGTTTATCATGGAAGGTTTTTATTTCATCTTCAAACCTGAAGCTTAATTTTGCTGGATACAAGATTCTTGGTTGAACCCCATTATCTTTCAGCATTTGAAATATGTTGTTCCAAGATCTTCTAGCTTTCAGAGTCTGTGTTGAAAGATCAGCCGCTAACCTATATGGTTTACCTCTAAATGTAATCTGCTTCCTTTCTCTTGTGGCTTTTAAAATTCTCTCTTTGTTCTATATGTTGGACATCTTCATTATAATATGTCTTGGTGTGGATCTCTTGTGATTTTGCATATTATGCGTCCTGTAGGCTTCTAGGATTTGGATTTCTGTTTCATTCTTCATGTCTGGGAAGTTTTCTAATATTATTTCATTGAACAGATTGCTCATTCCTTTGGTTTGGACCTCTATACCCTCTTGTATCCCAATAACTCTTAAATTTGGTCTCTTTATGTTATCTCATATTTCTTGGATATTCTGCTCATGGTTTCTTATCAGTCTCACTGTGCTGTCTACACTCTTTTCAAGATGATATACTTTGTCTTTGTTGTCTCATGTTCTATCTTCTAAATGTTCTCTGCTGGTGATACTCTCATTTGAGTTTTTAATTTGGTTTATTATTTTCTTCATTTCCAGGATTTCTGTTTGTTTTTTGTTTGGGTATAACCTCTATCCCCCTGTAGAGTAGATCTTTTGCTTTTTGCTTCTTGGATTTGTTTATGTAATTCGTTGTCAAAGTAATCTTTCATTGTCTGCATTTGCTGTATAAAGTCTTCCTTGAGACTCCAGATCATCTGAACTATTTATATCCTGAAATCTTTATCTGACATTCCTTCTGCTGCAAATGTTACCTTCTCTAATGTTGAATTGTTGTGCATCATTTGTGTTCCTTTCTTTCCTTGTCTTTTCATACTGCTCACATTTCTTTCCAGCTCTGTGTGACTGTTGTGTTAATGTTTTTCCCCTATATATTTATATTGCTCTTTTATAGTTCCAAAATCTCTCTGATCAGCTGCAGAACCGCGCTGGTAGCCACTCCCACCGATAGATGGCATGTAAGGTTTTCCAAGATGGATTCCGTCTGTTTCCCGCGTAGGGTGTTTGGTGAGGTTGGGGGGTGCTGGGGTGACCTTGTGCTGTATTCAGAGCTCGGTCTGGTGACCCGCAAGCAAATACTCTGCATTCTGCGCCTCCCCACTTTCCATCTGCGCGGTCCTTGCTGTGTGGGACCCCCAGAAGTGTCTTAAGCTATTTTTGTCTCCCCCTAACCCTTTTTTGGTGCCCCGATTGGATAATTTTTAGTAATTTGTTTTCAAGTTCACCAATCCTTCCTTCTGCTTGATCTAGTCTCATGTAGAATCCTTGTATTTAATTTTTCAGCTCAGATATAATATTTTTCATATCAGTGATTTCTCTTTGGTACTTTTTAATATTTTGTATTTGTTTTCAGGTTCTTCTTGCATTGCTTTTTTGAGCTCTGAATATCTTTATAGTATAATTTTTAAAATTTATTTTTAATTATTTGTTTTGATTCTCTGTTGCGTAAATAAAAAATTTATTTAGGTTGGTTGCTGAGAGTTTATTTAGTTGTTTTGTTTGGAATATATTCCCCTGGCTTTTTTTTTTTTTTTTTTTAATTTTCCTTGAATCTCTATCTTGCTTTCTATGCATTTCATGTTGCAGCATCATCTTGGTGTACTGGCCTCATACAGGAGAGGTTTTTACCAGTCTGATTGGCCAGAGATTTTAAGATGCCTCTCAAGTTGTTGTGTCTGTCCAGACCACTCTTTTTGTTTTTGGAAGCATCCTGGAGCTGAGGACATGCCATGTCTTGTTGATATTCTGAACATGATATAATCACAGCCAGAGTTTTTAACTGGTGTAGAAAGATTTGGTGTTTTGTTACAGTGCTTTCTGTCCACACAGTGAAGCTGAGTATGGTTATATGTCTGTCTCTTTCTTTGCATTAAGATGGGGAGAAGGGCCAGGCATGTTGGCACATGCCTGTAATCCCAGCGGCTTCGGAGGTGGAGGCAGGAGGATCTGGAGTTCAAAGTCAGCCTCAGCAAAAGCAGGGCGCTAAGCAATTCAGTGAGATCCTGTCTCTAAATAAAATACGGAATAGGGCTGGAGATGTGGCTAAGTTGTTGAATTCCCCTGAGTTCAATAGCTGGTATCAAAAAAAAAAAAAAAAAAAAAGATGGGAGAGGAGCTGGGGCTGGGGCTGAGCAATAGAGCACTTGCCTAGCACATATGAAGTACTGTGTTCGATCCTCAGCACAACATAAAAATAAAGAAACAAAATAAAGGTATCATGTCCATCTACAACTAAAAATATATATATTTTTTTAAAAAGATAGGAGAAGATCTGTGGCAGTTGCCTGTAGTTACTGTTAGGCCTGAACCTTCTGATCCTGGACGTATAACTGCTAAAAGTATACCCATTATGTGACTACCTTGTTGTTTTTCTGTGGTCTTGAGTCACTCAGGATTGCCAATTCCTCTTGACTTCAAGACTAGGTTGTTAAAGAGACAATTCCTTAGGTGGGCAATGTGGACGTTGTACTTGGTGAATGACCACACTCATTGCAGAAAGCAAGTAGGCCTCGATTTATTTCTGGGAGAGGTTTTCTGTAATGGCTAAGCTTTGGTCCCAGCTACCAAAAGCCTACTTAGTTTGTTTGCCTTATTAGTACTCCATACAAAGTTAGCTAGAAACTAGGCCATAAAGTAACTAACCACAGCAATTATGTGCTATATGCCTCTTTCAGAGAGAAAATTAGAGCCTCACTTTCCTGCCCTTATTCTGCTCTGTTCCTAGGGTGTGCAGCCCTAGGAAGTGCTTGGACTCCCTTTAAAAACTAGCTCCTTGCACTGGGGATGTGGCTCAAGAGGTAGTGCGCTCGCCTGGCATGTGTGCGTCCCGGGTTCAAAACCTCAGCACCATATACAAACAAAGATGTTGTGTCTGCTGAAAACTAAAAAATAAATATTAAAAAAAAAAAATTCTCTCTCTCTCTCTCTCTTTATTTAAAAAAAAAAAAAAAAAAAAACTCCTTATTCTGCAATCAAGGAATACTAGTGTATGTATAGACCCTTCTAGTCCCAGAGCTACCAAGTTTAGGATGGTGTCCTTTTGTTCATAGTTTTTAAAATTGGGATTTTCAATGTGTGTACCAAATTTCCTTTGGAAAAGAAACATGATGTTACCTTGTTTTAAGCTCCTTTTCTGCACTGTTCCAGGGGCATGAAGGTGATTACATGCCCATAAAAAAAAAAAAAAATACAACCTTTTCTATAGTCTATAGAGATGTGTATTTTATTCCCTTCTTCTTCCAGAACTGGAGAGATTTAGGATGTGGTTCCTTAGGTGGATATTGTGAGAGTTGGGGCACTTTGTGTATACAGGCTTCTTCTAGACTGGCAGTGGGTTAATAATTGACTTTTTCTTCTGCTCCTCAGTGCAAGTCAATTAAAAGCAGAAAGCAGCCAGATGTAGTGGCACCTGCCTGTAATTCCATTGTTTTAGATAGAAGTATTACAAGTTTCAAGCTAGCCTGGGCAACTTAGACCCTGTCTCAAAATAAAAAATAAAAAGGGTTGTATATACATATGCTCAATGGTATAATCCCCTGGGTCCAATCCCCAATACTGTGTTTTTTAAAAAAAGAGGAAAAAAAGCCAGAATTCAATAGGGTTTTGTACATTTTTTTGAAAGATGGAGAGGGAGAAACCTCTTCTCTGTACTGCTCCCAGGAGGGTGAAGTCCCAGTTTCGGCTTTTGTACCTGAATAAAACCCTACTTATTTTTCTAGGTTCTAGAAAGATCTTGTTTATCTAGTCTTCTCCTGCTCCCATAGTTGATGAAGTAAGAAATTGTGGAGATTCTTAGGATTATAGCATTATATGTGAAGGCTAGACTCTCTTCTCCATAGGAGAATACTTGGTGTTGGACATTCCTTTCCCAATTTTATGGTGTAGTTCCCAAGGGTAAGGTTTATACCTGAGTGTGCCTTGGCTTTCCTCACATGTTTGATATGGAGATTTTTTGAGTTGTCCAGTGGTTGGAAGTCTCTCCACTGATTTCTGACTTTCTCTTAAGGAGAATTGATTGATTGATAGGTGCTTATTTTGTGTTTCCAAGAGTAGAAGGAGAATCAGGAGTTTCCTATTCTGCCATATATGTATTCCCTTTCAGTTTCTTACTGATTTTAATAATTGCTTCTAATTACATAATTTTTAAAAAAATTCTTTGAATATAACATACTTTTCTTAATGTTCTGATAAGTAGGCTTCTGCAAGTGAAGTTTTTTTGAGTTTATATCTCACATGCTATCACAGCCTTCCTTGATTTGGTTTTAGTTATCTGTTCATCTTATGACTATGAATCCTACATATGTGGCCCCACTTAACTACTCTGGTTATATGTTCTCAAGATGACTTCAGCTGGATTTCTTTGACCCTGATCCTCTAAGAGTTCATTTCTTGATACTGAATATGGTTTTGTTTTCATCAGCATATTTTTTTAAACATTTATTTTTCAATTGTAGTTGGGCACAATACTTTTATTTATTTATTTTTTTATTTTTATGTTGTGCTAATGATCAGGGCCTCCTATGTGCTAAGCGAGTGGTTCTACCGCTGAGCTACAACCCTAGTCCTTCATCACCATATTTTTAATCATCCTTTGTTTTTAGGGGACTATTGCAGGGTAATGGGGTATTGTTGTTGTCCCACTGTCATCTTGAAACTGGAAAGTAAAGCCAGAGAGCTATTTACAAATGCATCAGAATATTATGACCAGTAAAATTTGTAAATCTGAACAGATTCTAGCCAATAACTTGCTATATTTAAATAATATATTTATTTAATGTATGACATAGGAATATCTAAATTACCAGTTCCTGATATTTTTACAAATTTTTGGGCCACTTTCTGTCACAATTATTTCATATTCTCAGATTGTAAGTTATTTTGTTCATTTATCTGTTCACTTAGTCTTAGGTTAAAATGTCATACTTGAAGAAGCTTAACCTAAATCCCCAAATGTATGACATACTTCCCTCTTTTGCCTCCATAATGCTGTATGCATAGTTTTATCTTTAAGAACAATTTAACAAAATTAGTGTCTGTTTCCCCCACTAAAATGTAAGTTTCATGAGGACAGAAACTATTTTTTCATTATATGCCTGGTACTTGGTTTCAGCACCTAATATAGGTTAGGCTAATCATTAAATATGAAATTGAACCTAAATTCACTTTATTTTCAGTCCGAAAATCTTGTTTTAAAGTTCTGTAGTTAGATTTGCTCCTGGTAATCCACCATGATCTAATCTTTTCATTTGTGTATGTTTTATATTTTTTATTAATAAATAGACTTTAAAACTGTCAAATGATTTAGAAAATGTATATTTATACTTTAAAGGATATTTTATTTAGGAATATTTTTCTGTTTTTTGTTTCTTTGTTTTTGCAGTGCTGGGAATTGAATAGGATCTCACACATATAAGGCAAGCACTCTGCCACTTAGTTACATCTCCCTCAATACAGCCCAGTACTTTGCTTTAATATAACACTAACCCAAAGAGTACACTACTTTTGTGTTACAGCAGTATAATAAATAAATATTAGTTGTATATAAGGTAACTTAGAAATTAGATCTAAAACTAGGAAACATTACATATATAATTCATCATAGATTTAAATGTTGTTTTCTTTTCTTAGTTCATTTCAAACAAACCAGTTTACTGGAATGGTGTATCAGACAGTACTGCTTCCTCATCGACATTCCTTGAGAACAGGAAGCTTAGATGAAGCAATAACTCCCAATACATCACCATCTCAATGGCCAGGTATAAATAATTTGTATATGAATGAGTTCTTTCTGAGTCTTTTAAAATCAAATTTGGGTTGTTTTTGCCATATGATGATCATTGTTAAATATTGCTAGAATTGACAACAGTTGATCATTCACCACTTATGACGAATTCTGCAGTTACCTAACATTAGTATTTCCTTGATCATTATACTGAAATAACTCAAGTCTTTTGTTATATTTTTTAAAAAATTTTGCTCTTCTCATAATATCAAAAATTATGCCATTGAATTTTTATATCTGATATTTGAGTCAGACTGCAGATTTTCAGTGTTTAAATAGAATAGCCCAACATTTGTTAACTATGATAACTTTTACTGGTTAAGAATCTAGTGAAGAAAATATTGAATCCTGATTTGGTATAATTTTTCAAGAATTAGAAAAAATACAGTTAATTTTTAACTTAAAAATTTATCATCAATGGCAGCTATGTTTGTTGTTTGTTCTTAGGAATAACTTGTCTAATTAGACTTTTGAATTCTTCTGGTGAGGAAGCCCAGTCGGGACTTACAATCTTACTCTGTGAGATTCTCACAGCAGTATATCTTAGCCTCTTCATTCATGGCCTGGCAACACATTCTAGTAATGAACTATTTCGGATTGTGGCCCATCCCCTAAATGGAAAAATGTGGTCTGCTGTATTTGGTGGAGGTGCACATGTTCCCAGCAAAGAACAGGTGCACTCAAAAGCTTTACGCGGTGAGTTTTTAGTCTTTTTTCTTTGTTTTTTTAAGGCTGAAGTTTTATTTATTTATCAAAATGGTTACTTTGTCAAACGTAATTACATTTTAATTTACTCACAGAAAACTCTTATTAAATACCATTTCTTAAAGCATGAGCAAAAAATTTTATGATGAAAATGAATTAAAATCTCTGGTGCCATTTTCACTCTTTAAGATATTCCTGCACCAGTGATTAGAGTTATCAAATGCAATTTTATTAAGTCTTTTACTATTGAAACTTGATTTGTTTTGAAATATACTGTAACACTGGTTTTTGTTCTATCCCAAATACAGATTCTCTCTTCTTTCTTTGGCAGGAAGGCACTTTGCTGTGCCTAGTCCCCACCAGGTAGTGGTATTCTCCATGGAATGTGTGGGCTTTTCCAAAGCTCTTTCAGCCATCAGTTCTCATAGCCCTCCCAGTCTTGCAGGCAAGATATTAGTTTTAGAAATAGGCTTTTATGATTCAGCTTGTTTTGTGTTGTTTTAGAGGGGTTGGTGTAGAGTGGAACAGTTTCATTTTGTTTGGCATTTTTGGAAAACTGAGAATTTTCCTTTAATCAAGCCATATTTTTGATTTAAAATAATGGTTAGCATTTTCCAAAACTATTAACAGCTATTTGTTCTGCTTTCAAATTCTCCAATTTGGATATTTTATATCACTTAAACTTTAACATTTATAAATGTGTAAAAATAAAAAAAAACTCAATGCTAATCATGAGAAATCAGGCTATGGCTTGAAATGACTGGAAAAAAAATTCTAAATGAGGCTGCTTTTATGACTTGCATATTATAATTCTTGCCATTAGGGTTTTGGATTTCTAAGTGTTTATAGTACCATGAAAAGTTAAATATTTTAAATAATTATATTCCCTTTTCATCTCTAATGTTAAAATTTTATATATTACATTTATTTAAAATTTGAAACAGCAAACTTTCTCAATTTGAAAAGAATCTTCATAATGCTTTCTGACTTTTTTGTTTTTGTCATTTATTGACCCATAAGTGATAACCTTGACTTTCAAATTATGAAAATTATAGGGTATAGATTTATGAATTAATGTATAGCTCTGGATTCATCCTATACTGGCATTGAATAAGTAAAAAAAAAAATTGTTAATGATTTTCAAAATCTAAGCCCTACACACACATTTGAGAAGTTCAGCAAAATTATTTCTTTTTTTTTTTTTTAAGGCTTTCTAAGTTAGCCAACTATAATTATCTTTTTTTTTTTTTTTTTTGAAAGGGC
>NW_026000221.1:10754551-10794779 GCF_001458135.2 Marmota marmota marmota
TTTTTTTTTTTTTTTTTTTTAGAGAGAGAGAATTTTTTTATTTTATTTATTTTTTTTAGTTTTCGGTGGACACGACATCTTTGTTTGTATGTGGTGCTGAGAATCGAACCCGGGCCGCACGCATGCCAGGCGAGTGCGCTACCACTTGAGCCACATCCCCAGCCCCCAAAATTATTTCTTTATGAGTTTTAGTACACTTCTTTTCTACCATCTACATTCAACTTATACATGTACTTATGTGTATTTGTGAGCTTGCATATTTATGTGTTCAAAGTCCACACAATTGAGAATTTGATTGGCTTCATTGCTTTAAGAATAAATTATTGCCAAAATCTACACCATGATTGATAAATTATGTCTTTCTCTCCCCACTCCCCTATAATTTGTTGGTACTTGAGATTAAACCTCATGCTTGCTAAGCAAGTAGCCTATCACTGAACTACATCCCCAACACTTTTATTAGTTTATTTTAATACAAGGTCTCATAAGTTGTTCCAGTTGACTAAAACTTGTGATCTTCCTGCATCAGTCCCCAAGTAACTGGACTTACAGGTGTGTGCCACTGAACCCAGCTGCTAAAATTGTTTGAATGAAGCTAATATTAAAAGTTAGAAAAGTAGTTATTTTGTTAAAATATTAAATAATTATTAATAGCATTCATTATGCTTCCCCAAAGCAGTTTCCACTAAATAGTGGTCCACATCATGATACAACAAAAAGTCCTGGTAGCCAAGATTCCACTTTGTCTTCTTTTTTTTTTTTTAATTGGTATCTTTTCTTTTTTTTTTTTTTTTTAATATTTATTTTTTAGTTTTTGGCGGACACAGCATCTTTGTTTGTATGTGGTGCTGAGGATCGAACCCGGGCCGCACACATGCCAGGCGAGTGTGCTACCGCTTGAGCCACATCCCCAGCCCCACTTTGTCTTCTAAATTGGAATTTTTTCTTTTTTCAGTTACTTAGTATTTTCTTCTTTCTAATTCAGGTTTCTTCCCCGCTCCCAACAAAAATAAATAAATAAATAAAAATGAAATCTCCCAAACCAAGCAAGGATTCTGTCCTTTATGAGATTAATACTTATAATAAAGAAAATTTATTTGTAAATTTAAGCAAAAGTCAGTCAACATTTTTTCATTAAAGGGACCTTTTGGTGTCCCCCAAGTGTTACATGCCCTTGCAGCACAAAAGCAGCCTTATAAAGTATGTAAACAAATGAGTATGACTATCTTCCCTCCGCACACAAAAAAAAATCTTTACAAAAATATGTTGTAATTTGGGCTGGGGTTCTGGCTCAGTGGTAGAGTGCTCACCTAGCACGTGCAAGGCACTGGGTTTGATCCTCAGCACCACATAACATTAATAAATAAAATAAGGGTGTTGTGTCAAACTATAACTAAAAAAAAAAAAATTAAAAAAAATATGTTCTAATTTGACAGCCCCTGCTTTAGAAGTAGAAGTAGTTTGTCAGTGCCTCATTGGAATAAAATACTTGCCTTCTTTGTTAAAAGAATTTCAGTTTTTAAGAACTAAAGTTATTGTTACTAGGTATGGCATGGACTTCACGTTGGATCTCTTCCAAGTATTTGATGTAATTTCAAAATAGGACTTGTGCAATAGGACAAATAGCAACAGAGAATAATTCATAATCTTTACTACCATGGCCCCTAATTTCCTTTAACAAGTTCAGGATCCAATTCAGTTTTGGCTCTTTTAAACTTCTGAAAATATACAAGGTAAATGGCTTCTTCTCAGACCTCCTAGTATCTTGCCTGGTATTTATCTACCTACCACACTTTGCTTCCTGCTCTGATCATTGTTTTCTTTCTCTGGTCCATACCCTTTACCCTAAATTAAACTTTTTTCTTCTGCCTTTCCTCCTTAAGAACTTTAAATTTCAAATACAAATTTGGCATTTTCAAATGCAGGTTTATTTATTAAATTCACCTTTATATATTAAAATAATAAAAATTTTATTTGTCATATCTCTTTTCTGGTTTTTAAAAGAGTTATTTCCTGTGATTTCTGTTTTTTTGTTTCAGTTAGAAAGAAATTTCATATGAAATTCACCTTGAAAAAAACTTTCACAATCTACAGGAGTAAGATTTATAGGTCTATTGATTTTAGTATAAAATAATTGGTAAATTAATTTGGGCTCTTTTTTTTTAATTTTCTGAAAAAAACATTTAAGACTCTAGTCTTATTAATATGAAATGTTAAAAAGGGATAAATTCTTGCTAAGGAATGTCCACATGTGTGTAAAAAAACAAAGAAAGAAAGAAAAATACATTCTCATTAACTAGCCATCAGGTCTCAGTTCCACCCATTTTTGCTATACAGGGATGTATGAAAAATCTTACTCAAAGTCCAGGTTGGTCCTTGTTTGACCACTTGGATTTATTTGTTTGCTTATAGGCAAAAATACTATTGCATAAATAATTTTTCAAATACCATTATAAGTACCTTCATAATCTATATCCTACCATTAACTGAATCTCAAATAATAAAAAATATCAAGTGACCAGAAATTATTTGCATCTGTTTAACATCTTGTTTTGGCAAACATGATAACCAAATAAACATGTTTATTTAGTGGTAAGGCTGAATGTAGTCACATCCAGGTTTTGGTGTTCATCTGTCTTTGAGAACCCAGAAATTTATTTTAAATACAAGCAGTCATGCATATAACTGTAGGAGCACTTAAAGAAAACATGAATGATGTGATTTATCATTTTTTTTTAATCAGGAAAAAAAAAACATGTTTACCCATTAAAGGATAAAGCTAAAAAGGCTTGTTGGAGCTAGTCAGAGAGAAGAAAGGGTAGGGAGGAAGGAAGAGGGAATAAGTTAAGAAGGGAAACAGTGATAGTGAAGGTAGTAATAGCAATTAGAAACAGCAGTGTTGTGAAGCAGATCTTGTAAAAGCTATGGAGAGAGAATCTGACTGCTGAAAATCAAACAAGATAAAGGACCAGCAGTAGTGATTTTCAATATGAAGTAAAATTCTGAAATCTCAGTTTTTGAAGACATTATTAAATTCTTAAAACACACCAACACAACCCTGCAGCTGATAAATTTTAGATTATATGTAAGCAGCCCTGCATGTATGGATTATTATAAAATATAATCATGATATCCTAAGGGTCTCATTGCATTAAATAGTGATCAATATACATTGTTGACCAAGAGGATGAAATAACATATTTAGAAAAGTGGTTCTGAATTTGGCCAAAATTAACATAAAATTTTTGGCTTTTAAATTTTATCAAATGAAAACTGACAAGTCTGGAATATTTCATTTTCCTAAAAATCCTGTTAGTATCAAACTATTGTGTATTGAAGATGAACTACTTGCTTAGAACCCCTAAACGTCTGTTTTCTAAAAAGTGTTTTCAAAAGCTTGGTACTAATACAAGAATTTGAAAGTCAGCATTTGTTTTTCCCTTCTAATATAAATTCTTTTCGTTGCAATAATGGTCTCATGAATAAAATTATTTTTTTTCTTTAAGTATCTGTCATATACTTAATGCACCAATTATTTTAGAGACATAATATTTAAACACAAGCTTTGTAATTTAAGAAAATGATAAATTTTACTAGATTGTAGGTTGGCAGAGCAGAATTCTTAATGAAAATTTTAACATATAAATTAGTCTAAGTTTAAATCTTATTTTTGTGAATTTTAAATCATAAAATTAGATTTTTCTAACTAAACTGTAGTAAAGGTGGTATGTATGTACATGGAGTTCTTAATAAGTTTGTCGTATGGTTAATTATAAAGTAGAGCATTCGCTAAACAAATAGAAATTTTTAAAAAATATATTTTTGTTTTTGGATAACAGTTAGAAATCCATACTTTTGCTTTTTATTGCATACTGTAAAGCAAAGCAAAATATTTTTCTTTTATTTTAATAATATTTATTGCATTTGTGATTATTTGCAATTAAAAGAAATTGTCTTATAAATTGTCTTATAAATTTATAGTGATGACTTTTGTCTACAAAGTGAAGAATGAAATATAAAATGAATATTTTATTTGCAGTAAACATACCATAAGTTGTTTTTTTTTAAACTATGAGGCTGCTAATGACAGGTATTCTAAAGACATTTTAAACTATATTTTTAGCATTTTATTATTTATGATAAATGTAGATCAGAAAATCCATATTTTTCTTTTTCCTGTAAAACTTGTATAAAGATAAAAGTTCAGTATTCAGTGATTATCACATATTATATTCTGTATTTTGTGATTATCACATGTTGTTGCTGTCATTCCTTTAGCAAAATAGCAAAATTTCTTGACCAGAAAGGTAAGACTTCATATTTAAAATTGGTATTTAAGATACAATTGAACAGGTCTAGGTTGTGGCTCAGTGGCAACTGCTCAACTAGTATTTTGAGGCACTGGGTTCGATCCTCAGTGCCACATAAAACAGTAAATAAACAAAATAAAGGTATTGTGTCCATCTACAAATAAAAAAGAAATCTTTAAAAAAAATACACACACACACACACACACACACACACACACATATATATATATATATATATATATATATATATAAAATCAAACATGCCAACGGCTTTTAAACTGGTGATTTATTATCAAGAACTGTTAAAAGATTGACAACAAAAGAATATGTAATTTTCCTAGGGAAGGGAATACATTTTTTTGTTAGTGTCTCAAATGTACTTTGTGTGACGGCTGTATAATAAAAATTTAAGTTTAAAAACCATTCCATTTATTAATTTTATAAAATTAGAGAAGACAAATTCTTATATAATATGGGTAGAGAAAGCATAAAGGTTGAATCTCTAACAAATGCACAGTTCTAGACTTTTACAGAAATTTTATTCCTAAAACTAGATGACAAATCAAAGTTTTTGTATAATTTTAAACAAAACGAAATACCTATCTTACCTAGACTTCATTTAATATTTCTGATACTGAACATATTATCTTTCTCCCAACCTTGTTTTCTAATATTTTTGGCAGTCCCAACTCCTGCAGCAAAATGACTTTTATGTATTTCCTTCATTCTAACTGGAGAGTGAGGGTACTGGGAATCAAATCCAAGGCCTTACACATGGCAGGCAAGTGCTCTACTACTGAGCTACATCCCTAGCCCTAATTCTATACATATATATTTTTTTCTTTAGTCTGATGTAAATTATGATTGAAAAAAAACATCAAATTTGCCATGTTAACTTTTTTATGTGTATGACCAGTAGTGTTAAATATATTCACATAGTTGTGAAACAGATCTTCAGAACTTTTTCATCTTGCAAAATCTGAAACTATATCCATTCAACAACTCTCCTTTTTGTCTTGCCCCTGAACTTTTATAATCACCTACTTAGTTTCTGTTTCCAGAAATCTGTCTATCTTAGATAATGCATTTGTAGCATGTGACAAAATTTTCCTCCTTTTTAAGGCTGAGTAATATTCCACTGAATGTATAAGTTTCATTCAAATTTTCAATAAAATTTGTTGAGTTTGAGCTGAAATCTTACAGATAGAACAATATTGTGGCCCTTGGAGTGATTGAAAACTGAGTAATACTGTAGAACAGTGATCTCTGGACTTCTTTTGTTTTTTTTTTTTTGGACTTCTAATTACATAGTCCTGTCCACAAAACATTACTGAGCAATCCCCTAATGTATGCATATTTATATGTCATATTATTGGTCAGATATGAAACACTGACAAAATATTTTTTTTTTTCCTCGTTTTAACACTTCAAGATACAAGGTAATGTACATGTAATGATTCTGGGAAAATCCTGAGAATCAAACAAGCTTTCTAGTATCTGGATAGTATCACATGTTAGACTTTTTTTTTTAATGTCATTAACCTTATTCTTTGAAGATTGAAGAATACCTTTAATTCACTGCTTCTTTAATCTTTTCTCTTTTGAAATCTTTGAAGTTTACTTGTAAAAGTGTTATACATTTAATTTTGAGGATTTGTTTTTATACTTAATTTGTGTTCATATACATTTATACTTACCCTTTTTACCTGAAGTGCCCCAGTGATAAAAGAAAGTGAATATATACCTGAGATTGAGGATTTAGACTGATTTGTTTTGTTGAAAGCAAGGAATGAATATGAAATCTATTTTAATAAACTTTAACTACATGGCATTTATATTGTCTATATCTGTATTTCTCTCAACATAAAATATTTTCAACCATTAGTTAAGTAATTTACCTCTCCCTATCTATTGGTGCTATATTTGAAGGTCCAGGATGATATGCCCCCTGAAGTTTCATTTACCTCTCACACTCAGTAGGATTTGATTGAAAAGTAGAGAGTGAGGTGGTTCTGCTGATTAAGTTCGGTTTTTAAAGAAACAATATTTGAATGTATAGTCAGAATATTAATTTCATTGTGTCTGTTTTATAATAGTAAACTGAAATTAGAAATATTGACAATAACCTTCCTATTACGTTTGAATTTTAATCACAGTAATATATGTGTGTTAGTGAACAAGTAGTACAGTAGAACTTATTACAAAAAGCAGCATTATCATTCTTATTTGTCTAATACTTCTCATTCCCATTCCTTGAGGAATCTTTCCTTAGACATAGCCTCTTAATCATTTCTCCATTTCTGTTTTGAGATTTTTTCAGAGTTTATTTTACAGTTCTAAGAAAAACAGTATAGAATGTGCTGAGGGTAAAAAAAAGTTTCTTAAGGGAAGGAAGGTATATTAGTCTCCATAGTCTATAATCTTGACATGAAAGCCTGCTTTTGGAACTACTTTCTATGTACAAAAGCAACTGAGAAATGCACTTTTTAAATTTATGTCAGAACTTTTCTTAGTTGTCTGACATTTCCCCATGTATGCCGTCATTTTTCTTTAGCCACTTTTTAACCTCTCCATCCCCCTTATAATTCATAAACTCTACATACAAGTTCCTCTTCAGTTTTGTTTTTAGGATGTGTAATAGTAGGTATATTGGAAACTTGATTTTGATTATCAGATATTAAGAACAAAGAAAAATTTACACATTTAATATAATTATTTTTAAAGTAATTTGAAAGATTAAGTAATAATGATACCACTATTTATATTCTTAGAATACTAACATTTTTTAAAATCTTTCTTGTTTTCTGAAATAACCAAATTACTGTACTAAACTCAGAGCTTGACTATAGCTTGATATATTTGCATGTGCATGCTGTGTCTGCAAGCTGAGTAGCTTTAAACAATAAAACATTGTATTACAGTACGAATTTTATATCCCTGTTGGGAGGTAAGTTAAATCTCATTGGAACCATTGAAGAATATTGGTATGCCTATAATGTGAATTATTTGCTATATGTTACAAAATACTTGATTCTCTACAGGTTATCTGCTGCTTGTTTTGGGGATTGAACTCAGGGCCTCTTGCATGCTAGGCAAGAGTTCCACCACTGAGCTACACCCCTGGCTGGGCAATTTGCTACTTATGACTTAGTGTTGATTAAAAATTTGTCAGACTTTTTTAATGCTAATGTCTTTAGGATTCTAGAGTAGAATACTTACTAATTATGAAGAATGTTCAGAAAGTAAAACAGTAAAGATTGCATTTTCTCTTTATTCTTTGTATTTCCATTGACTATAAAATTCCATCTCTGAACCATTTCCAAAGATATGAATCAGTTTAAATAAGTAATCATAATACTCAAATTTTTAATTTTTTTAGTGAAAATGAAGTTTTATATTAGATATAACGCCAAGTGATTATTGAAGATCTCAAAAATGAATTGTTGCCTTTAATTAATATTGACATTCCATCATGTGCTTTAAAAAACAAAGTTGTGGCTGGGGAGCATGGTAGTTCAATGGTAGAGCATGTGCTTAGCATGCATGGGACCCTGGATTCAATCCCCAGAAAGCCACCCACTTCATTCCCCTGACACACACCAAAAAACAAAAAACAAAACAAAACAAAAAACTTCCAAGTAGATGGGTATAGTAAATGTCTTTCCATGTTTATAGATAAATTGTGGACCTGCTTACAAACAGACATTATATCCTATTATCCTATATATACAGTTGATAAGTCAGCATTCAAAGAATTTAGATAAAAGCAGAGGTTTCTATACAAAGAGTTTTTTGGCTCACTTCCCCTACCTATTTTCTTATCTGCTCTATACTTTCATAATCATATCTTGGTTTTTTTGTATATGCTTATTTGTAGTTACACTTAGGTGAAATAACTACAATGAAAATAGTACTTACTTTAATAATACTTTTTCTTCTTAGTTTCTTCACTAGTTGAAGAAGGCGAAAAACAGAACAAACGTTTTAGGCCATCAAAAATATCTTGGAGAGAATCTGCCCCACTGACCTCCTCCTCACCACTGGTAAGCCAGGAGTCATTGACAGTCAAAGAGAAGTTCATCCCTCCTGAACTCAGTATCTGGGACTATTTCATTGCCAAGGTAATAAAAGTACTGTCTAGATCAATAATTACATGATGAAATGGAAATAAAGGTGTTTAAAATAAGTGTACTTGTTGGTGCTTCCAGATATCTTTCTACAGTGCTTTAGAAGATTTTTCTTTTTTTTCTGGTATCAGGCTACATTTAAAAAAAAATCCTAAAATACTTATTATAATGTTTGTTTTAACTATGTGTGTTTGTGTATAAATAAGTTTGAAGGTGGTTTTTCATAAATTATGATTTCAGTATTTTAAATAAAATAAAGTTGTTAAATAAAAAGAGAACTTATTTAACACTTCATTGTTAATGTGATGGATAGGGGTTTAAGAACAAAGATCACGTTTGTGCCCTGATCATCTATCATCATGCTCATTCTTTTCTTTTTTTCCCCCAGTGCTGGGGATCAAACCTAGGGTCTCCTTCATGCTAGGCAAGTGCTCTACCACTAAGATATATCCCTAGCTCCTCATTCTTTTTTTTTTTTTTATATTTTTTTATATATTTTTTTTTTTTAAAGAGAGAGTGGGAGAGAGAGAGAGGGAGAGAGAGAGAATTTTTTTTTTTTAGTATTTATTCTTTAGATTTCGGCGGACACAACATCTTTGTTTGTATGTGGTGCTGAGGATCGAACCTGGGCCGCACGCATGCCAGGCGAGCGCGCTACCGCTTGAGCCACATCCCCAGCCCTCCTCATTCTTTTTTAATACTACAGACAGTCCCATGTTGTTTTGACAGATACAAATTTCAGCACCAGTGTTGAGCTGAATAACATTACCTCAATATCATGATTCAAATTTAATTTACAATAGTATGAATAAATGAGAATAATTGAATGAAGTATAAATTCTCCTGTTATCTCTTTATTTCACCGAATAGTATGTAAATAACAGAAAAATCTCATGATCAGGAAACAGTCACATCAATTCTTTTGAATTTTGTCAGTGATTAATCATTTAACACTATTATTCAGTTCACACATAGCACAGTATGTAGTTATTTTTTTTTGTCTCCCAAGATAAACTCTTGATATTTTACAAAATTAGATAACAAAGAGGGAACTGATCAACTGAAATGAAAATGAAACAAACAAAAAAGAGTAATAGTGCTGAGAATAAAATTCAAATTCAACATAAATGGAATTATAGAAAATATAAATAGGGGGTCTGGAGTTGTGGCTTAGCAGTAGAGCGCTCGCCTAGCATGTGCAAGGCGCTGGGTTCGATCCTCAGAACCACAGAAAAATAAATAAAATAAAGGCATTGTGCCAACTACGACTAAAAAAAATATTAAAAAAGAAAAGACAAGAAAATATAACTGGAAATGTTGACATTGCTGCCATTTGAAAGAGTGCAGATATACAGACAGGAATTTAGTGAGGATAAACTTATCAATATAAATATAGGAAGTTGTTAGGAAAGGATGAAAATGTTCCAAAGATAGTAGTGTTGACAAAAATAAATAAACCAACCAACAACAAACCCCTTCACATTAAAGAGATATATAACATTAAAAGTAGAAAGAGTAAAATACTAGAAGCTGACACAAACTTATAAATATGACAGTTTCTAAAGTATAGAAAAGATGGTTGCTTTATAAGTTATAGAGTTAGAAGAAGGCAAACATTCTTCAAACTATACTATATATATATATCTTTGGGAAGCTTTTTACAAATGAAACACTTCTTAATATTTCTAATATTTAAATTACAATTTACTTAATGCTTTCCTATTTTATAAAATGTTGTTTATACATTTATACCCAACAGTAAGAACTTTTAGTGTTTTGACAAATATTTTTAAAGGTCACAGAACACTTGTGATTGTTCCCATTGATTTTTTTTTTTTTTAAAGAGAGAGAGAATTTTTAATATTTATTTTTTAGTTTTTCGGCGGACACAACATC
The DNA here is from genome assembly GCF_001458135.2 of Marmota marmota marmota. Taxonomy (NCBI): domain Eukaryota; kingdom Metazoa; phylum Chordata; class Mammalia; order Rodentia; family Sciuridae; genus Marmota; species Marmota marmota. Next base: position 10,764,885 of record NW_026000221.1, read on the forward strand.
TTTGTTTGTATGTAGTGCTGAGGATCTAACCGGGGCCGCACGCATGCCAGGCGAGCACGCTACCACTTGAGCCACATCCCCAGCCTCCGCATTGATTTTTAAGATGTATTGTATGATTTCTATTTGCAAAATATCTCCCACCCCTAACCTGGATACTGGGGATTGAACCCAGGGGCCTTCTACCACTGAGCTATACCCCCAGCCCTTTAAAAAATTATTTATTTTGATACAAGGTCTCACTAAGTTTGGAGGCTGGCCTCAAACTTGTGATTTTCCTGCCTCAGTCTGCCAAGTAGCTGGGATTATAGTTGTACACTACCACACCCAGCATATAGTACTGTGTTACTGTACAAAGCAAGGACTACCTACCTTCTACCTTTCATCTGATTAGACAAATTCTTCATACCTTAAACTTCTAGATGTTCTTTTTACTGCCTTGTATTAATTGCATCTAACTATTCTCGGATGACACTAAGCCCAGGCCACAAAACCTTTTATTTTATTTTATTTTTTTATAGCCAACATGATTCAGGTAATGAAAGGAGTGTTTGCCTCTTTGTTCTTCATTGCCTTTTGCAGAGTCATTTGTTCATTGAACAGATGTTTAGAAAGCATTTTATCTGTGAATGTCTTTATTTCATTTTGATTTTTGAAAGATATAGGATTATATTTAGCAAGATTTTATTTAACTGTCTTGTTCCTGGATTTCCTTGTTAAATTTATGGCTGATCTGCCCTGTTCCAGTCAATATTGCAACCAAAGGCTAGTTGAGATGTTAATCGTCCCTAATTATTTGAGTCTGAGGTATCTATTGTTTTTGATAATGCCCGTGGACATGAAATTTTAAAGCTAACCCCATCTTGAGATGAAAAAGGAGTGGCTCCTGACCAACATGCCAGATTCTCTTGGTTTTATTCAGATTCAGTAGATTTTCTTAAATCTTCTGTGTACTATGTGCATTTGGTCAATTTGCTGTGCTTGTTTTTGAAAACTTCCTTACTCAGCTATTCCAGAAGTTCCACCCTGCATGCTGTGTTGCATTTCCCTCAAGCCAATATTTTATAACTTTTTAAACTTCCTACATCTCCTGTTCCATTCTCTCCTTGCTATCTCCCACCCATCCCAGATGGTGCTGAAGATTGAACCCAGGGCCTCAGAAGTGCAAGTTAGGCAGGTGTTGTATGACTAACCTAACTCTCTAGTTCCTCACTCATAATTTGCATCACTTTATAAGTTGTTGAGAACCATGGAATCAAACTACACTAGTTTACCATCTTTTCTTTTCTGCTATTATGATGGAGGTAGAGTCCTTCCTATCAAAGACCATTTCCCCCAGTTTTGTTCTGAATCCTATTCTTTTTTTCTCTGTTCTCATGTCTTCAGTACTTCTGTTCTTTATTGGCTCTTTAACCATCAGAATTATGCTATAGTATCTATACTTCCAAACACCTACTTCGACCCTAACACTTTTTCTGCTACTTTGCTACTTTCTAAAACAATATACATATTTTCTTTTCTACTGCCTTACATTATTTCCTTTTTGTAATAACTTATTGTATGCTTTCAACCCAGTTACCACATTGAAACTGTTTTTGTTGAGTGGCAGGTGACATCCATGTGAAATGTAACAATTTTTTTTCATTATCATTTTATCTGACTTATTATTATTAGCGACATTTAACCAACTTACCACTTGCTCTTTAGAAATTCTTCTTTCCCGGTGCCTTGAAATCAGTCTCATCGAGCTTTGTTTCTCCTAAATCTTCATCCTTAAAGTTGCTCAAATTAGAAGCCCAGAAATCATTGTTTTTCCTTTTTTCTTACTTTCCAAATCTGTTGAACACAACTTGAGTCTGTTATTTCTCTACAGCTCTATTCCTAATACCTATATGTGAGCTGCCAGTTCTTGGATTAGTTGCTGTTGTTTCCATTTCTACTCTTGCAATTGTCATTTTTCTCCTAAGAGTGTAGACATAGTGATATCATTAGATTATAAGTCTCAATTCCTGTTCTCTGCCTAAAAGGCATTAGTGGCAACCCATTATACTCCTTTATTGTGACCTACAAGACCCTGCCAGAGCTGTCACCTGCTATTCTCTTAAACCTTTCTTCCAACACCTATCCAATTGCTTAGCAGCCTTTGGTGAAACTGCTTTTGTTCATACCAACTCTTTCACAAGTAGAGCCTTTCTAAGTGGTATTTCTGCTACCTAAAGTGCTTTCATTTTCTCTTATTATATGATTTATTCCTTTTTGTCTGTTAGGCCAAATTTAAACGCCACTTTTCAAAGAAGTCTTCATCTTTCATGATCAGCTTATGTTCTCCATCTCAATTCTTTTTTCCTTTTTTTTTTTCCTTTGTGGTAATGAAGATTGAACTTGGGCCCTTGCACCTTGTACATGCTAGGCAAGCACTCCACAAATTTTTTTTTCCTTTGTAGGGCTTAATATAATTTTTACTTACTTTTCTGTTTCTTCCTTGTCTTTACCACTACAGTGTAAGTAAGCTCTGTGAAGACAGTTGAAGCATCTATCCTAAAAATTCTTATACTATCCTATTCTTTTACTCTTTTAAATCCCTACATAAATCTTTAATGGGCACATAATGTATACTTAAAAATTTTTTTCTTGATTCGATGAGTAAGTAAGGAAATTGTGTTAAAGTGAAACCACAGGCATAGTATTGCAAATACTAGTGACTTATGATGAACTATCTACAAATGGGATGAATTGTTACTATTAAGCTATATGTTTGAATGTATTAAATAAGATATTTGGTTAACAAATTGTGTGATTTTTGTTTGATTATTTCAGCCTTTCCTACCACCTTCCCAAAGTAAAGCTGAATATGATTCAGAGGAGAGTCTGGAAAGTGATGGTGATAATGATGATGATGATAATGATGATGTTTTAGCTTCAGATTTTCATCTCCAAGAGCATTCTAATTCAAATTCATATAGGTATGTATTATTACATTTTAATCTTTTAAAAATCATCCTGGCTTATATGATATTTTTTGTAAATAATACATGTGCTTTATAAATTAGTACACTAACACATTTCTATAATTGTAGTTGAAATTGTTAAATTGCTTCCCTTTAACATAATTTGTCAGTTAAACTTTTTTTTCTTTTGGTACTAGGGATTGAACCCAGAGGTACTTTACCACTGAGCCACATCCCCAGCCCTTTAAAATTTTTTTTTTTTAATTTTGAGACAGGGTCTAACTAAGTAGCTTGGGCCCTCACTAAGTTGCTGGCTTTGAACTAAGATCTTTTGACTAAGCCTCCCAACCACTGGGATTACAGGCATGCACCATCACAACCGGTGTCAGTTAACTTGACTTTACATGAGGAGACCATCTATAATTTTATTACTCCTCACAGATCTTCTCACATTATCCCTTGTTTTTGGGATCCTATGTCCCACAATTTTAACTTTGAAAATCTATTGCTTTTTCAGGAAAACATTAGTACTATGTCAATAAGTACTGTCTTAAAAGTTTTCAAATATTATAAAAATCATAAATGTTCAAAACACTGATTCCTAGCTCCAGTGGTGCATTTTCATACATTCATGAGTAGCTAGTGTATTATCTTGTTTCTTGATGTGTTGCTTACATCTGAAATATATATATACTTTATACAGACAAAATATGTTAATATAAATTTTGAAAAGAAGTAAATGTGTCAGGGACAGTGAAATACTTCTTAATTTTTCTCTTATTTCTATATTTTATTTTATTGAAAAAAATATATATATATGTACACAAATGCACACACCATATATATATATATGTAAGTATATATACACATACATATATATATATATAAAATTCTGGAGTTTTTTTAATATATGACAGCGGAATGCATTACAATTCTTATTACACATATATAGAGCACAATTTTTCATATCTCTGGTTGTATACATAGTATATTCACACCAATTCGTGTCTTCATACATGTACTTTGGATAATAATGATCATCACATTCCACCATCATTTCTAACCCCATGCCCCTCCCTTCCCCTCCAACCCCTCTGTCCTATCTAGAGGACGTCTTTTTCTCCCATGCTCCCTCTCCCTATTCCACTATGAATCAGCCTCCCTATATCAAAGAAAATATTCAGCATTTGGTTTTTTTGGGATTGTCTAACTTCACTTAGCATTATCTTCTCTAACTTCATCCATTTACCTGCAAATGCCATGATTTTATTCTCTATTGCTGAGTAATATTCCATTGTGTGGGCTGGGGATGTGGCTCAAGCGGTAATGTGCTCGCCTGGCATGTACGGGGCGCTGGGTTTGATCCTCAGTGCCACATAAAAATAAAATAAAGATGTTGTGTCCACCGAAAACTGAAAAATAAATATTAAAAAATTCTCTCTGTCTCTCTCTCTCTTCTCTCTTCTCTTTCTTCTCTCTCTACATCTTTTAAAAAATATTCCATTGTGTATATATGCCACATTTTTTTATCCATTCATCTATTAAAGGTCATCTAGATTGGTTCCACAGTTCAGCTATTGTGAATTGTGCTCCTGTAAACATTAATGTGACTCTGTCCCTGTAGTATGCTGTTTTTAAGTCCTTTGGGTATAGACTGAGGAGAGGGATAGCTGAGTCAAATGGTGGTTCCATTCCCAATTTTCCAAGAAAGCTCCATGCTGCTTTCCATATTGGCTACAACAATTTGCAGTCCCACCAGCAGTGTATGAGTGTACCATTTTCCCCACATCCTTGTCAACACTTATTATTGTTTGTATGTATAATAGCTGCCATTCTGAGTGGGGTGAGATGAAATCTTAGAGTGGTTTTGATTTGCATTTCTGTAATTGCTAGTGATGAACATTTTTTCATGTATTTGTTGATTGATAGTATATCATCATCTGAGAAGTGTCTGTTCAGGTCCTTGGCCTATTTATTGATTAGGTTATTTGTTTTTGTGGTGTTTAGCTTTTTGAGTTCTTTATATACCCTAGACATTAGTGCTCTATCTGATGTGTGAGGGGTAAAGATTTGCTCCCAAGATGTAGGCTCTCAGTTCTACTCACAGATTGTTTCTTTTGCTGAGAAGAAACTTCCTAGTTTGAGTCCATCTCATTTATTGATTCTTGATTTTAATTCTTGCACCACAAGAGTCTTATTAAGGAAATTAAGGCCTAATCCCACATGATGTAGATTAGGGCCTACTTTTTCTTCTATTAGACGCAGGATCTCTGCTTGTATTCCTAAGTCCTTGATCCATTTTGAGTTGAGTTTTGTGCATGGTGAGAAATAGGGGTTTCATTTCATTTTGTTGCATATGGATTTCCAGTTTTCCCAGCACCATTTGTTGAAGAGGCTATCTTTTCTCCAATGCATGTTCTTGGCACCTTTGTATAATATAAGATAATTATAGTTTTGTGAGTTATTCAATACCATTGGTCTACCAGTCTGTTTTCATGCCAATACCACGCTGTTTTTGTTGTTATTGCTTTGTAGTATAGTTTAAGGTCTGGTATAGTGATGCTACCTGCTTCACTCTTCCTGCTAAGGATTGCTTTACCTATTCTGGGTCTCTTATTTTTCCAGATGAATTTTATGATTGCTTTTTCTATTTCTATGAGGAATTCCATTGGAATTTTGATCGGAATTGCATTAAATCTGTATTGTGCTTTTGGAAATGTGGTCATTTTGATAATATTAATTCTGCCTATCCAAGAACAAGGTAGACCTTCCCATCTTCTAAGGTCTTCTTTGATTTCTTTAGGGTTCTGTAATTTTCATTATATAGATCGTTCACCTCTTTCGTTAATTCAATTCCCAAGGCTTTTTTTTTTTTTTTTTTTTTTTTCCGAGGCTATTGAAAATGGGGTAGTTTTCCTCATTTCCCTTTCTGAGGATTTGTCACTGATATTCAGAAATGCCTTTGATTTATTGGTGTCGATTTTATATCCTGCTACTTTGTTAAATTCATTTACTAGTTCTAGGAGTTTCTGTTGGAGAGTATTCTACGTGTAGAATCATATCATCAGCAAATAGTGCCAATTTGAGTTCTTCTCTTTCTATGTGTATCCCTTTACTTTCTTTAATCTGTCTAATTGCTCTGGCCAGTGTTTTAAGAACTATGTTAAATAGAAGTGGTGAAAGAGAGCATCCCTATGTTGTTTCAGTTTCTAGAGGGAATTCCTTCAATTTTTTCTCCATTTAGAATGATGTTGGCCTGGGGCTTAGCATAGATAACCTTTATGATGTTGAGATATGTTCCTGTTATCCCTAATTCTTCTAGTGTTTTGAACATAAAGGGGTGCTGTATTTTGTCAAATGCTTTTTCTGCGTCTATTGGTTCTTTTCTTTAAGTCTATTGATGTGATGAATTACGTTTATTGATTTCCATATGTTGAACCAACCTTGCATCCCTGGGATGAATCGCACTTGATCATGATGCAGGATCTTTTTGATATGTTTGTGTATTCGATTTGCCAGAATTTTGTTGAGAATCACGTATAGGGGGAGATCAATTCATGTATCAGCAGATTTTTCAACACAGACCTTCAAAGCCAGGAGATCATGAAACAACATATACCAAGCTCTGAAAGAAAATTGATGCCAGCCAAGAATCTTAATATCCAGGAAAGCTAAGCTGTAGATTTGATGATGAAATGAAAACCTTCCATGATAAACCAAAGTTACAAGAATTTACAACTAGAAAGCCTGCACTACAGAACATCCTCAGCAAAATATTCCATGAAGAGGAAATGAAAAGCAATGATTAAAATCAGCAGAGGGAAGGATTACACTAAAGGAAAATCTAATCAGAGGAGATACCTAGTCACGTTAAATACCAAAAATAAACAAAAATGGCTGGGAATACAAATCATATCTCAATAATAACCCTGAATGTTAATGGGCTAAACTCACCAATCAAAAGACATAGACTAGCAGGTTGGATGAAAAAAAAAAAAAAAAAGAACCAACAATATGCTGCCTCCAGGAAACTCATCTCATAGGAAAAGACATTCACAGACTGAAGGTGAAGGGTTGGGAAAAATCATACCACTCACATGGACTGTGTAAGCAAGTAGTGGTTTCCATCCTCATATCAAATATAGTAGACTTCAAACTAGAGTTAATCAAAAAGGATAAAGAAATACACTACGTTACTGCTTAAGGGAACCATACACCAACAAGACTTAACAATTATAAATATATATGCCTCAAACAATGGAACAGCTATGTTCATCAAACAAACTCTTCTGAAGTTCAAGAGTCAAATAGACCACAACAGTAATTGTGGGTGACTTAAACACACCTTTTTCATCACTAGATAGATCTTCCAAACAAAAGCTGAACAAAGAACTATATAACTCAATAATACAATCAATAACTTAGATTTAACTGACATATATAGAATATTCCATTCTTCAATGAGAGAATATACTTTCTTCTTAGCAGCACATGGATCCTCCTCTGAAATAGACCATATACTATGCCACAAAGCAACTCTTAGCAAATATAAAACAGAGGTAGTACCCTTCATTCTATCAGATTATAATGGAATGAAATTAGAAATCAATGATAAAATAAGAAATAAAATCCAATCCAACATCTGGAGACTAAATAATATGCTCCTGAATGAAGAATGGGTTACAGAAGACATCAAGTAGGAGATTAAAAAAATTTAGAGGTGAATGAGAATACAGATACAACATATCGAAATCTCTGGAACACTATGAAAGCAGTACTAAGAGGAAAGTTCACTGCATGGAGTTCATTCCTTAAAAGAAGAAAAGGTCAACAGATAAATGACTTAACACTACATCTCAAAACCCTAGAAAAAGAAGAGCAAACCAACACCAAAAGCAGCAGAATACAGGAAATAGTTAAAATCAGAGCTGAAATCAATGAAATTGAAATAAAAGAAACAATTGAAAAAATTGACAGAACAAAAAGTTGGTTCTTTGAAAAAATAAATAAAATTGACAGACCCTTAGCCAAGCTGATGAAGAGGAGAGTGAAATACTTCTTTATGAAAAATTACTTTGACATATTTATTGGTGTATTCGATTTTTTATGCTAAGTTTGCTTTTTCAAAATGAAAAACATTTGCATGACTCTGAAGTCAAAGTATAACTCAAAACCAAAAAACAACCCAATTAAATGGCCAGGAGCTGGTGTTGTGGCTCAGAGGTACAGCATTCGCCTAGCATGCGTGAGGCACTGGGTTCGATCCTCAGCACCACGTAAAAATAAATAAACAAAATTAAGATTTTGTGTCCCCCTATAACTAAAAAAAGTATTTTTAAAAAAATGACCAAAGGATTTGAATAAATATTTCTCCCAAGAATGACCAAAAAACACATGAAAATCGAACGCATGGTAGGACACCATCTTGTACTCATTAGGATAGCTACTATAAAAAATATCCAAATAATGATGTTGGCAGAAATGGGGAGTAATTAGAACCTTTGTTCCCTTCTGGTAGGAATGTAAAATAGTGCAGCCACTGTCAAAAATGGAATAGTAGTTCCTCAAAAAATTAAAAATAGAATTACCATATGATTCAGCAATTCCATTTCTGAGTATATACTTAAAAGAATTGAAAACAGGCACTGAAGCTAATTTTTGTATATCCATGTTTATAGTAGTATTACTCATAGTCACCAGTCTGTAGAAACAATCCAAATGTTTCTTGACAGATGAATGGATAAGCAAAATTTGATATTGTATGTATAGTGGAAAATTATTCAGCCTTATAAAGGAAGGAAATTTTAACAAATGCTACAACATGGATAAATCTTAAGGACATTATGCTAAATGAAATAAACCAGTCATAAAACAGTAAATAGTGTATGATTCTACTTACATGTTATTCTTAGATGAGTCAACGCTTAGAGACTGACAGTTGGAGGTTGTCAGGGCCTGGACAATGAGCAGGTATTGTTAAATGAATATAAAGTTTTAGTTTTGTAAAATGAAAGAGTTTTGAAAATGGATGCTGGTTGTGGTTAAACAACTATATGAATGTACTTACTGCTGTTGAACTCTACACTTAAAAATGGTTAAAATGGTAAATTATCCATTATATGTTATTTTACCACAAAAAAAATATTTAAAAGTGAATACTTTAAGAAATAAGTGTGTTCCACTTGAATCCATGGTAGGACACCATCTTGTACTCATTAGGATAGCTACTATAAACACTTCTTTTATAAAAAGTCAAATGAAAAGTCTCATATTTTTAAATTTCTTCCTTATACCCTCTACAGATAACCACTTTCGTTAGTTTTCATTTGATCACTTTTTTACGTTTCTGATTCACCCTTCTGTTTGCAAAAATAAACAAATGCATCTGTATAATTTTATCTCCTGCTTTCTTACACAGATTATGTAGCACACCATATCTAATGTTCTGAAACTTCCTTGTGCATTATTCATACTTCCAGAAGTTCTCTCCTTATTAATACTTAGAGATCCTTATTTATTCTTTTTTTATGGTTACCCTAAAATTTCACACTTCAAAATGGTCATTATTTAGCCAGTACAATTTGATTATTCTTACTCCTCTCCTATTATAGATAATCCTGACATGAGTAACTGCATCTATTAAATTATTTTGGTTTTGTTGGGGTACACCTTCAGGGTAAATTGTTAATAGTGGATTTCTGGTCAAAATGTTGTGCCCTTCTAAATCCCTACACAAATCTTTAATGTATCCATTTTTGCTTTGTTTTTAGTTGGTCATTGATGCGATTGGCAATGGTGCAATTGGTTCTCAACAATTTGAAGACATTCTATCCCTTTGCAGGTCATGATCTTGCAGGTAATAAATATCTTAATATAAACGAATGGTGCCGTTGCTTTGGTTTACTATTCTGTATACTTTTTTAAAATAGTGGAGAAAAGTTTAGACTTCCTGTTGTGAAAAACCAACCCTCTATAAATGCACCTATCATGCAATTCAGTGCTTGAGGAGGGCTATGTCCAAGAAATCAGAAGCACTGAACCTGATATGATTAACTATTATGAGACTATATTATAGCTTTCTGAATGTTGGGGCATTTAATAATGGTAACAGTGTAGAAACTAAGCAAACACAAAGCTTATAAACTACAAAGGAAGAAATGGTTGTGTAGGAGAGAAAGGGGTATGATAGTATACCAAATGTTTCAGCTGTGAAAAGTATTTTTCATTTATATATGTGAGATCATATATTTATATATTATAGAGAAGTATATATAAGATAAATATGTATTATATATTGTTTATGTGTAATACATAATATTAAAATATTGATTTAACCAAATTTTTATGATGTTATGATAAAGGGAGGAAAAGTTTATTGTCATATTTTTTAGTAATAAATGAGTAGATCATTTACAAAATTAAAAATCATGAGCACACAGTATAAACATGTTATGTAGATATGGAGAGGTAAATAACAGGAGTAGTTAAAATAGGATCAGGACTCAGGAATATGGAAGTTTAGAAAAAGGTGCTGAGTTTCTTGGTAAGTATTATTTAACACTTTTGTGTGTATTTTCATTTTCTAAACAATCCCTAAAAAACAAATGCCAAATGTCTTCTTTGATATAAGGAGAGTAACTAAGAACAGAGTAGGGACGAAGAGCATGAGAAGAAGATTAACATTAAACAGAGATGAGAGGTGGGAGGGAAAGGGAGAGAAAAGGGAAATTGCACGGAAATGGAAGGAGACCCTCAGGGTTATACAAAAGAACATACAAGAGGGAATGAGGGGAAAGGGAAAAATAATACAAGGGGGAGAAATGAAGGACAGTAGAGGGGGTAGAGAGAGAAGAGGGGAGGGGAGGGGAGGGGGGATAGTAGAGGATAGGAAAGGTAGCAGAACACAACAGACACTAGTATGGCAATATGTAAATCAATGGATGTGTAATTGATGTGATTCTGCAATCTGTATATGGGCTAAAAATGGGAGTTCATAACCCACTTGAAGCAAAGTGTGAAATATGATATATCAAGAAATATGTAATGTTTTGAACAACCAACAATAAAAAAAAATCTTTTTTTCTGTAAAATTCTTTTTAATAAAGTCTTCAATCATCTTTAAAAAAAAAAAACAAATCTTAAATTTATATGCCGTACAGAACTGATACAAAGGTTTAAAACAATTTTCTCTCACACATATTTTCCTAATCTTTAGATACATCTTTCATGTGAAAAAGTCAGAGACAGTAAAGTTGAAATGCTTGTACAGATTTCTTTTTTTTTTTAAGAGAGAGAGAGAGAGAGAGAGAGAGAATTTTTAATATTTATTTTTTTTAGTTCTCGGCGGACACAACATCTTTGTTTATATGTGGTGCTGAAGATCGAACCCGGGCCGCACGCATGCCAGGCGAGCGTGCTACCGCTTGAGCCACATCTCCAGCCCCGCTTGTCCAGATTTCTGACGTCATTTTTTTCAACCTCCTGTATTTCTATGTCTATATCTCACATGTTGACATGTGCTAATAGCTTAATTCAGTCTTTCCTACAATTGAATATGGCATTTTACTGCAGAAGATAAATATGAGTCATTTATATTTTCCCTTTTTAGAACTTCCAGTCAGTTCACCTCTTTGTCATGCGGTTCTGAAAACTCTTCAATGTTGGGAACAAGTTCTTCTTCGAAGACTTGAAATCCATGGTGGACCACCTCAAAATTATATCTCAAGTCATACCTCTGAAGAGAGTTTGTCTGCAGGTCCTGCTATTCTGCGCCACAAAGCTTTACTGGAACCTACAAACACTCCTTTCAAGTAGGTTTTCCTATGGATAATATTTTTTTTTTAAGAGAGAGAATTTTTAATATTTATTTTTTAATTTTCGGTGGACATAACATCTTTATTTTATTTTTATGTGGTGCTGAGGATCGAACCCAGTGCCCCGTGCATGCCAGGCAAGCGCGCTACCGCTTGAGCCACATCCCCAGCCCCAGTGGATACTATTTTTAAGTATGAGTTTTCCTAAATCAGAATGTTGTCAGGTAGTATTTAGAGAAAAAAATATTACGATCTATCTAATTTTCTCTTCTAGGCTCATATGAGTGTCTTTGTGTAATGTCTACAGTAGTTCAGAAGTTAGCAAACTTTTCTTGTGAATGTTCAGATAGTAAATATTTTAGACTTTTGGGATGTGCTAGTCACAATTACTTAGCTCTGCCATTGTAGAGTGAAAGCAACCATATACCATACATAAATATGTTTTGATTTGGCTATCGTCCAGTAAACTTTTTTTTTTTTTTTTTAATGGGGCAGGCTAGTTTTGGCCTATGAGCTGTAGTGTATTGATACCTACTTTAGAGCAACACTGTTGAAAATAACCACTCATCAACTGTTTTACTGACCATGAGATGAGAAAGAACCAAAAGGCAAATCATTTCAATGCCCATTTTATCTAGAAAGTCTTACTACAAAAAATATTTACTGAACTAAACAGTGTGTTTACTTAATGTTGTAGTTGGTTTATGCTCTTGCACAAGCTCTTACCTTATTACTGATCAGTAACAAAGAGTTGTGGGTGGGTATGTGTCCATAGACAGCACTTTCAGTCGCTGTTTTTCTAGTTCTTGTCTGGTATGCATACCTATTTTTGTTATCTCTTGTATCCCTAGATTGGGGGTCAGCAAACTCTGCCCAACCCTCTGCCCAAATTTAACCCTCCTCCTGCTTTTTAAAATAAAGTGTTATTGGATCACAGCCATGCCATTTTCATTTGCATATTATAGGTTGAGTATCCCTTATCCAAGATGCTTGGGGCCAGAAGTGTTTCAGATTTTAGAATCTTTTGTATTTTGGAATGTTTGCATAGACTTTACCATTGAACATCCCTAACTCAAAATCCAAAACTTAAAATGTCAACATCTAAAAAGTTTCAGATCCCAGAGCATTTTGAATTTGGGAGCATTTCAAATTAGAGCTGCTCAGTCTGAATGTTTGGCTGCTTTCCCATTATAGTGACAGAGTTGAGTACTTTTGATAAAAACCATATGACACACAAACCCTGAAATATTTACTGTCTGATGCTTGGTTGGCTTGTCACTATAATGCACACCTGTAGTTCCCTGAACTTTGAAGGCTGAAACAGGAGAATTGCAAGTTCTAGGCCATCTGTAGCAATTTAGTGAGGCCTGAAAAAACTTGGTGAGACCTTCTCTCAAAATAAAAACAAAAAGTGCTAGGGATGTAGCTCAGTGACAAAGTTACCCTGGGTTCAATCTCCAGTACCAGAAACAGAAAAAGAAAAAGCTTGATGGATGCTTCCCTACATCATAGGTGTGGTTCTAGTTAATTTATTATAATAAGGATTCATATAGCACCGAGGAATTGTGGTCAAGTTAATTAGAAATGTCTGAAGTGGATAATTAAATTTTCTATCTCTGTGTAGATCCAAACATCACCTGGCATTATCTGTGAAGAGACTTTGGCAATACTTGGTAAAGCAAGAAGAAATTCAAGAAACCTTTATCAGAAATATATTCACAAAGAAACGATGTCTAAATGAGGTCTGTAGAAGTTAGAACCTCTTTATTATTTTATTACAGAAATCTTTTATATTATCATTGAGACCTTAAAAATGAGATACATTTTATAGTTTTTCTAAAACACATTTTTGTGTCATAAATATATGCAATTAATGCTTAGTCAAGTGATTCAAAAGGAGAGAGGCAGTTATTTTCATCAATCACTTTAATTTACAGTAATTAATTTGTATGTACTTAGGACTTTTTTTCCCTCATAGATATTATTTAAGATTCTATATCTCTTGTTTTTCTGTATTTTGAGTTATGATAATCACTTATTTACAAAACAAGGTAGAAATTTCCTTTGATTTTCATGTGATCGTTCCAACTATGTTAGAAATTTAATTGAAACTTGGTTTTTGTTCTGAAAACATTTTAAATATGTACTATTTCTTATTCTTTAGATTATGCTTAAATAAAATTTTACAAATTCAAATTAACTTATAATTATACTGTAATTGGTTGATTATACTTTGATATTATCATCATAATGGTTATTTTTTTGTCATTTAGTTCAGTGCTACTAAAAAGTACCAGTCTGATAATACGGGGGAACTTGCATCTGAATGTAAATGAACATCTTGCTTCCTTCATTGAGAAAGTTTCGCTACTAAAAAATATCAGGTGAACTAAATAGTAGACATAGTTATGTAGTCGATTCTTTATCTCCCCTAAACCAGTAGCAAAGAGTTCAAAACTGCCAGGCATGGTGGTGCACACCTGTAATCCCAGCTACCTGGGAGGCTGAGGCAGGAGAATCACAAGTTCAAGGCCAGCCTCAGCAGTTTAGCAAGGCAACTAAGTGAGACCCTGTTTTGAAATAAAAAATAAATAAAAAGGACTGGGGATGTAGCTCAGGTACAATCCCCTTCAGTGTCCAATAAAAAAAGAGTCTATAGACCACATTTTGAGTAGCACTGAACTAGTCTGAAAGTAAGCTTTTACAGTTTTTAAAATGGAAGGAAAAAAATAAGGAAATAGAATATGACTTTACAATAGACAAGTAATCAAAAAGCAAGATGACATCAAACCTTACTTAAATAAAAGGAAAATCACATATATTCTGTCGTCTCGCAATTTAAGTACTAATTTGCAGGAGGCAACTGTAAGTGCTATTATTTACTATTTGCCTGATTTTGTAAATATATTCAAATTGACCATGCCAGGAAACAGAATATTATATAGTATTCTTGCTGACTTATAAGACTTTTCTTATGAAGTCTAGTTAAACAGTTTATTTTGTTATTTTTGTTTATTTTGTTAATTTAAACTTATGAAATATGTCTAAGATGTTTAGTGTGTAAGTTTACCATTAAAACAGTTCAAGAAAATGTTTGGATAAATAAAATTAACAATGGATGTACTAGAGAAGAATATAAGACTAATTAAAGATAGGTTTATTGGAAAGATAATGTTTTATTTTAAATTTATCTTTTTCTCAAATAATGTAAGTTACAGCATTCTGATGTGATATATAAAAGTACTGCTGCATTGTTCTGTATAAAGTCATGTTTGCTTGCTACTTTCTCTATTGCACTTTTTAATATGAATACGTAAATTTTGATTCAGGACTAGAATTATTAAGGGTACAGAGTAGTGTAACCAAGCCAGAATGTATAAGAATAGCAGGTAATAAATGCAGTTGCACATATTTAAATTTATTTATTATTTCTAGTTTTCTTTGGAGCTTCATTATTACCCTAAGAAAATTTTAAAATTACTTTTATTGCAATTATTTTAATAAAAGCATGACCATAAGTGTTGAACTGATAGCTTTGTAACTATCAGTAAGCTACATATTTTCTCTGAATTTTAGGGTTTTTATCTGCAAGTGATTATTTCATCCTATACTTTGCAATGTTTTTGAACAGTAGATTTAACTGGCTCAGTCACTGTAGTTATGAGAAATTTGTTGTTGTTGCCTATTGTGTTATTCTTGATTGTGATAATCTTGAAGAGACATTTTTGTTGTTCTTTTTAGATATACATGAACAGTAGAGTATATTTTGACATATAACATGGAGTATAACTTATTCTAACTAGGATTGAAGAGACTTTTGATAAAAGGGAGTATGAAAAGAAAAAAAATATATAGTAAAACAGGTTGGATGGAGTTAAATAGCAACTTAACTTTATAGGGGATGGTATAAAATTATTTAATCTTCTCTGGAAAGTTGAATAGACTATTTTTGTTATTCACAAATTTGCATTCCATCTCTTAGTCTCATAAAATAGTAATTACATTAAAGTTATTGTGACTTTTCAACTGTTTAGAAGATAAATATATGACAGGCCCTATATTTTGGTTGCAAGATGATGGGGAGGATTTTGAGACTGCTGCTGTTTTTTTATTCCTTTATATGCTTCTTTATCTGACCTTTTCTTCATCTGACCTTAAAGTCCTGGTGTATCCTGAGATCTCTTCTTTACCTATATAATGTAGTTTACTAGTGCATGCATTTTAAAATAGAATCCCTTCCCTATTTGTTCTTATTTGGAAATTAAGTACAGATGACTGCCAATATTCCCTATAAAAATTTGGAACTTGACAGCTGCTATCTTTGTTCCATTCCTTTTTTCTGTTTTCTTTCATTTTCTGAAAAGAACTAAAGTCTTGAACCTTTTATTACTATTATTATTATTATTAATGTGCTAATACCTCCTTTTAATAATGATATGCACCTTTAGCAACTTCTTGACTCTTTCTGGCTAAATCAGTAGGCAACAATTAGAAAAGTAAAACTAAAATTTCCTAATCAGAAGGTTTTCCTGAGATAGCATATGTTATGAAAATAAGATATATTAGTGTCTGTAAAAAGAATTTGTTTTTTTTAATTTATACTAATCCGGAACCAGTAGTTCAGGATTTTTCAATATAAAGTACTTTAGAATCAATTTTGCTCAAATGTCAGCATTTGAAGAGCAAGTAAAAATTTTAATGCTGTAGGATAAAATTTGTAGTGATGGTTAATGAGTTGTGAGCTGTTAAGTTTTCCTGTTCCCTTTCAATGCACATTCACACATACTTTTTTAAAGTGTATGAAATTTAAGAATAACAATGCAGATTCATGTCCTTTTCTAATTAAATTGGTTAAAAATATAATTTTTAAAAATATCCCCAGTATTTTGCATGTTACATCTCATCTTTACTTTGTCATGTGATTATTCTTTCTTGATGAAGTCATTAGAGGACAACAATGAAACCATCAAAAATTCTATGATGGAGGAGCCAAACTTCAATAAGGTACAAATATCATTCAACTGAAATTAGAAATTGCATTCTTAGCTAGAAAAACAAAATATTTGCATTTTCGTTTCCAACTGAACTTTGTTCCCAATGGAATGAAAGTATTGTTTTTTCAAATTATTCTCTCTTTTTAATAAGTGATAACAATGCTTTTTCTTTTGTTAATTAAGAGAATGCAATTTTAAAGGGAGTTGAATGTATCCTATTTTGGCTACAGATTTTCCTGAGTACATACAACTGAAGTTCTTAATAAATGTAAATTACTCTAGCAGTTGTAAAAGCATAGTAGGATTGTACCATTTTTTAATTAAAATTTCTCTCCAAGGATATTAATTCCTAAAAGTATAGCAAATATTATTATATAATCATTTATTCTACAGATAGGAATAACATATAGCACAATGCTTTGTGCATAGTAAGTACTCATAGTACTTAAGAACCAAAGCAGAAAAGATGACAATTTGTACAATCATGAAAATTTCCCAGAGGTTCTGTGATTGCATGTTCAAGTATGACATCATTATATTGATATATAACGTATTTTTCATATTATTTATTGTCACTAATTTTAAGATAATCCTACCAAAGTGATTTTTAGGGGAAAGAATTTTTCAAAAGATTTTTTAAAGACTACTAATTCTACCTTTATTCTTTTTTTTTTTTTTCCAGTTGTAGATACATACAATACCTTTATTTATTTATTTCTATGTGGTGCTGAGGATCAAACCCAGTGCCTTACATGTGCTAGGGAAGTGCTCTACCACTGAGCTACAGTCCCAGCCCCCTTTTATTCTTTTCAAAGGAATCTTTTAAAATAGAAGAAATAATTTTATGCAATTAATAACAAAGACTTAGTTGATACAAGTGTATATCGTAACTAAAACTTTAGCAAAATAAATGTATATAACTCATACTTTAAATTTTTCTAATGTTTTTTGGAAATTTTCAGAGAATATAAATCAAATTTTTAATTAACAATTTTCTTTGCTTATTGCTACTAACTACTCCCTGTACATTATCAAGAATTTTTATCCAAAGGTTTTTCTTTTGATCCTGTTCATAAAATGTTAATAAATATAATGTTATATTTCTGAAATCATCATGTTACATCAAAATGCAGTCATTTTGTTTGGTTAACATCATAACCATTTTGCAAAAATTTTTAAGCTCTTTACTGTATGTTTTTTAAAATAACGTATTAGGTATGTTTGATCTAAAACAGCTCCACATATTTAAAGTGTAAAACTTTAATTTTGGATTGTGTGTTTGTGAAGCTATTACCAGAAGGTGATGCATTTATCCACCACCCTCCAGACTTCAATTCCTCCCTTTTTCTTCCCTCTCCCCTCTGTCCTTTTTCTCCCCAAACAACTAGAGATCTGATTCCTGACATTATAAACTAATATGCATTGGAATTTTATGTAAATGGAATTATATCATTTTGGTTTTTACCTTTTACTAAGCATAAGTATTTTGAGAGATCTCCATGTCATTGTATGTGTCAGTAGTTCATTCTTTTTCATTTCTGTTATGTGTTCATTATATTGTATGGACATTACCAGTTTATCTGTTTACATATCATTTAACAGTTGAGCTTATTCCATTTGGGGGCTCTTTCAATAAAGCCTGCTTTGAAAATTCATGCATATGGCTTTTTTATGGACATAGGCTTTTATTTCTGTTGTGTGAATAAATGCCTATAAGTAGTAAGATCATATGGTAGGTTTATGCTTAACCTTTTTAGGAAACTGCCCAAGTGTTTTCCAAGGTGATTGTATCATTTATACTTTTCTCATCAGTGGTTGAAATCTCAGTTACTTCATATTCTTCTTTTTTTTTTTTAATGAAAAGCCTTCTTTGGGGGCTGGAATTGTGGCTCAGCGGTAGAGTGCTCACCTAGCACAGGCTGGACCCGGGTTCGATTCTCAGCACCACATAAATATAAAAGCATTGTGTTGTGTCCATCTACAAAAAAGATTCATATTTTCTCTCTCTCTCTCTCTCTCTCTCTCTCTCTCTCTCTCTCTCTCTCTCAAAATAAAAAGAAAAGACTTCATTCTTTTTTTTTAATACCTTTGTTTTATTTATTTATATGTGGTGCCGAGGATTGAACCCAGGGCCTCGCATATGCTAGGCATGCTCTCTACCGCTGAGCCATAACCCCAGCCCAGTTACTTCATATTCTTATTTATACTTTGTATAGTTAACTTTAGCCATTCTAGTTTAATGATAGTTCATCATGGTTTTATTTTATAGTCTTTTTATTCTCTTTACAAAATGTCTTTTGTTGAAGACATTATCCTTTCATCCATTGAATTTCCTTTTCAAAAATCATTGACACAGATGTGTAGGTCTATTTCTGGACTCTTCTTTGGTCTATCAATCTGTTTTCCATCTTTATGCTAGATGCACAGTTACTTATTACTATAGCCTTATAATCTTTATGTGAAATGTTGTCCTTCAGATATATCCTTCTGCAAACCAAGCTACATAGCTTGCTTACTTATTTGCTTATTTTTTCTTTATCACACTGACTACAACTTCCAGTCCCAGACTGAATAAAAATATTGAGAATAGATTCTTGTTTTTCATATATTAGAAGAAAGCATTTCGTTTTTCTTTTCTTTATCTTCTTTTTTTTTTTTTTCTTTTTGTACCAGGGATTGAACCAAAGGATGCTTAACCACTGAGCAACATACCCCGCCCTTTTTTATATTTTATTTAGAGACAGGGTCTCTCTAAGTAGCTTGGAGCCTTGATAAGTTGCTAAGGCTAGCTTTGAACTTGCAATTGTCCTGCCTCAGCTTCCTGAGCTGCTGGAATTACAAGTGTGTGCCACCACGCCCAGCTAGCATTTAATTTTTTTTATTCTATCTATAATATCCAGAATAGATAAATCTATAAAAACAGAAAGAATTGGTGCTTGCCAAGTTCTTAGACAAGAGGGGATTGGAGCTGAATGCTTAATGAGATTTATTTTGGGTACTAAAAATGTTCTGGAGCGAGAAAGAGATCATAGTTGTATGTTTAGTTTTTTTTTCTTTTTGTTTTTTTGTTGTTGTTTTATCATGAGGTTACCTGTAAGTTTGTTGTAGTTGCCCTCCTAAGCTTGGAGAAGTTTTTTTATATTATTAGCTTGCTGAGAGTTTTTTAATAACAAAAAAATATTTTACTAAAACATAAGATTTACAGAAGATTCAGACAAGTCATACTATATTGTCAAAAGCTTTTTGTTGAAGGGAGTTCTATACTTGATAGCAAAGTGACAATCTTCTTAGGGAGGGTTGTGATATTTGTTTAGTGTTGATTCAAACAATCATTCTTGTTCATCTATAGGATTTTAAAGTAAATACTCTGCAGCTAACCCTGATAAACTATCTTTGTTTACCATGCTTTATATTTACTACACTGTGCTTTATACTTTATCTTCATATACTATGTCCCCAATGACTAGGAAATGAATAAAAGCAGTTTCACTGCTTTTAAACTTTTCCCAACAATCCATGTTCTAGCATCTGCTTCTGCTTTACCATGGTGAATTGAGAAAAGATATAGATTTGATAATGTACATTTAATCACCAAAGGACTGAAGATGTCCTAACTTTTATTCTGTAATGTTTCTAAGACTGTTGTGTCCATTAAATGCAAAATTGAAGACAACTTTATAGAACAGAAGTGATGCACATTTGATGATGTGCATTTGATAATCAGATTGATTTAAATACTACTTGTGGCAGACAGCCTAGTCCATGTTTCAAGTATTTCTGTGACTTGAACTTTGTTGGTCTCTCACTGCTGTGCTTCATCTAATAGATCCTCTGAATTAAGAACACTTAACAAAGCAATAGTCAATAGCAGAATTATGGGAAGCTGGTGCTGTGGACCACTTATCTTTCAGAATACATAACATATTCTTCCTGACCTGTCTACATTAAGAAAATAAAGTTTGGTCATGAAATGTACTTTAGGTGCTGCCTTTTGGTATTCTTCTGGAAGGAACAATTAAAATCCCCTCCTCAAAGTTGGAATCCTAGAGGCCAGCAGTGACCACATGAAAATAATGGGTATTGCTTTTATCTGGTTCTGCTTTGATGCCAGGAACCACTTCTACCAGCCAATGCTGGCTTTCTTTTTTTTTTTTTTTTTTTTANTAGCTTTGAACTTGCAATTGTCCTGCCTCAGCTTCCTGAGCTGCTGGAATTACAAGTGTGTGCCACCACGCCCAGCTAGCATTTAATTTTTTATTGTTGGCTGTTCAAAACATTACATAATTCTTGATATATCATATTTCACACTTTGATTCAAGTGGGTTATGAGCTCCCATTTGATGATTTTTCCAGGCAGCCCAGTCATCTTTTCAAATTCTGAATCAGCCCACTTGTCTTTTTTCCCCATTTAATCAGGAAGGGATGTTGGATTTTGTTAAATGGTTTGGTTTTTTTGGATTTTGTTGTTGTTGTTTTGCTACTATTGAGATGATCACATGGCTTTTCTTTTGTTAGTCTGTTGGTATGGCTAAATAAATTTATGGATTTTTTTTTTTTAAATGTTAAACTAGTCTTGCATTCATGGCCCCACTTCAGCCTACTTGGCCATGATGTATTATCCCATTTCAATATTGTCAGTTTTCATTTGTTCAGTTTTAAGAATTTTGCATCTATATTCATGAAGGATATTGGTTTGTAGTTTTGTTATACATTTTTTTTTAGTTGTCAATGGACTTTTATTTATTTCTTTATATGTGCTGCTAAGAATTGAAACCAGTGCTCACACATGCTAGGCAAGTACTCTACCACTGAGCCACAACCCCAGCCCTTTCTTATACATTTTTTGCTTTATGTTGGTATTAGATTTATGTTAGCCTTTCTTACAATATGTTGGCAAGGATTCTTAATATTTGGAAGAATTTATATAGATACAGTAGTATTATTTCTTAAGTGTTTGGTAGAATCTTTGAATTTTTTAATTACAAATTCAAATTCTCTAACAGATATAGGGCAATTCAGGTTATCTATTTCTTATCTATTGGGATAAGCCACCATTCCTACTCTCCTAATTCAGTCCACCATTACCTCTCAGTAACTTAAGCCACTGTAGTAGCTTCTTCATTGAGTTTTTGGCAGCCATTCTATACCCTTTATGTTTTAGCTCACACCAATCAGAAATTTCAAACTCTTCCAGTGGCTTTCTCAGCCCTAATATCTTTCCTCTTTATTATAGCTTTTAAATTCCTGCATGAGCTTCTTTCTCTAGTCTTATCTTCTACATGCTTAGTCATTCTCAAATTTAGTTTGCCTAAAACACTTGAGATGTTAGGCACCATTGCTTTGCCCCATGATTATAGGATTCTAAATATGCATCTGACATAGAGTTTAGAATCTTTGTATTTTAAAAAGTCACCTCATTTCCTTCTCATGCAGCTCATCTTGACACCACGTTATTGAGAAATATTATTTTTAGATAATAGAAAACAAGAATGTATTCCCACATTGAGAAAGCTTTTTGACATTTATATCTGCTTGAGCTTTCCTTCTGCACTTGGGAAAAAAGCTCCCCAGATGAAACTGATATATTCCCCTCAATCCAATAATTGCCAGCAAATAGTAGATCCCTCTGTGCTGTGGAAATATCTCTCTGCCTCCAGTTTCTTCAAAACCTAATAATAGACACTTAAGAGTATTTTAGATATCAGGCAGATAGATGGGTAAATTGGGATTTTATCATGAAATTACAGAATTTGACTTGTCCATTCTTGCTGGGCCAGAGGTAAGACATTCCTAGAAGACAAGTTGATTCTCAAGCCAGAATGTTCAGCAAACACTACTGAAATATTTTTGTTTGTAAGCAAATCATATTTTAGATTAGAATATATTTGACATTAACATCTAATGACTATGGTTTTCTCTTCATAGTGGTTATTTTGATTTGGTTATTGTATAAATCTCTCTCAGCTCTGCAATTGAACAGTCTGATGTCATTTAAAAAAATATTTTGAACTCTTATGAATTCTGTGGTCAGCAGGTAGGCATTAGTGATATTTTTATCTAAATTTTTCAGGAAATAAATTTGTTATGTGCTAATTACAAGTTAATATTTTCTGCATTTTATAGTAAGCGGTGAAACATTTTGTAATTCATTTAAAAAGATTGAAGGTTAGGAAAAATAAAATGAAGTAATACCCTACATTAAGCAGTGTTTCAAACTCTTAATAATTGCTTCCACATTCAAACTTTTATTTATTTTAGTAAATTGATTTTACATAATTTCTTCTGAATTTAAAGATGTTGTATACACTTTCTTTAGGGTAAAGGAATGTAAGATATTTTCCCCTTATGTAAACTACATTGAATTATGGTTTACTAAACTTCTACTGGCTTAGAGGAGTTACCGTGTCTTCGGGGTTTCTATAAATAGAAAATTATTTAGACCAGAAGTCAGTAAACTATACATACCTGGTCAAACCCCACCTGGTTTTGTATAACCCATGAGCAAAGAATGGTCTTTACATTTTTAAAGCACTGTTTGGGGGGGGGGGGCGGGAAGAGGAATGTGCAACAGTAACCATTTGTGGTCCACACAACCTAAAATATTCACCATCTGACCATTTAACATAAAAATATATAAAATACTATTAAATGACTGGGGATATAGCTTAGTTGGTAGAATTCTTGCCTTGCATGCACAAGGCCCTGGGTTCAATCCCTAAAACCACCAAAAAAATAAAATACTATAAGAATTATAGTACTAAGAAATTTGGTAAATAAATTTTAATTAAAATGTTTTGGTTCTCTAAAGTTAATTCGTTATAGCTTGGGAGTATAATCAATTAATGAAGTTCTGTGTTGTATCAACTATCTTTTTAAAAATGTGAAAAAACAAGTTTGAAAAAAATTAAATTCCCCTTGTCCAATCTTAGGAATTATATACAATAGCACCTTTGGAATTGAAATATCTAAAAAAACTTTCTTTAAATAATTTATGCAAGTATCAGATGCTAGACTAGCATACTATTTGGCCTATTCTTAAAGTCATATTTTATTTTCTTCCTTGTAGATAGAAGCAGATTTGGGATATCCTGGAGGTAAAGCAAGAATTATTCATAAGGAATCTGATATCATTACTGCATTTGCTGTTAATAAAGTAAGTATATAGATTTTTTTCTTTTCTTTAATCATTACATGTTCATAGTTGAAGAATCAGTAAGTTTATTTAATGTCTCTATTTCTCTTTTCCAAAACTACTTCACACTTCTTAAATTATACCCTGAATCATTTTTTTTTATTTTATAAATTGTTTATATTATTTGGTAATGTGATTTTATTAACATATAATTTGGGAAATGTAACTGATAAGATTTTTTTATTGCTATAGAGAAAAGCATATAAATTATTTATATATGCAATAACTTTAGAATTTATGTGAAATAATAGCACCTAACACAAAGAAAATATTTGCTATATTTCTTATGATTATGTTAAATATAATTCTTACTATTTGATTTAATTTAAGCCTATATGTGGCTTATAAATTCTCTCACTACCAGTAGTTTCCCAATTAGTATGTTTTCTTTGTTTTCCTTAGACTTATACTTACCATCCTCCTTAGAGATGTCTCTAAGTTCCAATAGTAAAGGTAGCCTTAGATATAATCGTCCAGTGTTGAAATTTGTCTTAGTAATTTTCCCCTTTTATCTCCCTTCATTGCCTTATTGAACAGTTTCTAGTCACTTTTGTTTTGTTGTCTTTCCATTAATTTAAAGATAAATGTTATCTTTTTTCTTGTATTCCTAAAGGATAAAGAAGGCATATGTGTGTGTACAAGTGCATGCATGTGTGTTCATATGTTCCTAATTTGCAATAATTTTATGTAATTTAGATATGTATCCTGTGGAATTACTCATTCAGAAATTCTTACACCAGTTATTTCTTCATCTTTTTATGCTAAGCCTGTCTTCTCTTTGTCTCCTAGACAGTTCCTTTGTCATTCTGTCCTCTTATTTCCCTGTATCTTTCGTCTCATTTTTCTCAGAAACTTGAACAATGACTAACTCTGCTTGAAGCAGGCAAATTTGGAATTAGGTCCTTTGTCAAGCAGTTCTTATATTGTAGTGTGTTTATAACATGGTATACATATGTCAAATATAAAATTTTTGTCTATACCGTACTCATCTGCCACTTTCTGAAGAAAATTTTATTTAAAATAGTCTATCCAATACAACTAACTAGCTTTTTTCTTTTAGGGGTTTGTATATTAGTAACTAGTAATGAGTAATCATTCATATATTTAAAGTGTCACTTGTAAGTGTATGCTTGTTTAATTATTTCTCCAGATTTGATATTTTTATATCCTTGCTAAGTTATAATTGAGAAATAATATGTTTTGCTTTATATTTCTTTTTTGTTGTTGTTGTTAATATCATTGAGATTGAACTTTTCCCTATTTGTTTAGTTGGGAACTATATCAAGAATTGTGAAGTTTATGAGATTTGACCTTATATTCAAGCTAACAAGTTAACTTTCACAGTTTAATGGATGCTGTTTGAAGATACGGGAATCCTGAATCACAGACAAAAGACTTTATTTCTGACAGCAAGAGTAGTAGCGAGAATATCATCATTTTCACACTGGTTCTCTGAGCTACGATTCTCACTGAGAAACAACAAAAGGGAACCATATAGAAACAGTACCTGCACATGCAATAAGTCATGTTATAGGAGAGGATCACTCAGTTTAGTGAACCCAGGTCTTTTCTAATGGACAGTAAGCATACCTGACATTTGCTCTGGAAGGAGAAAACTATCACTGTATAAACATCCTGGGAATGATCCTACAGGAAAAAAAGGGCAGTCAGTGATTCACAAGACATTCAAAATTGGAGAGATCCATGGACAGTCATCTTCAATAGTCTAGTTATCCTTTTCTTTACTTATTAATGCATTAGCATTTCACATAATAATAGAGTAATCGTATTTTCTCTTTGCCATCGGTATCTTTCTGTTTTCTGTTTGAGATGTGTTTGGATTTTTTTGCAGTGCTTCTGATCAGACCTAGAGCTTAGCTCATGCTAGGCAACTGCTCTACTACAGAGCTACATCCCTGAGATGTGCATTTTTAATTCATAGATCTTTAAAATTTTACATAATTTAATCTGACCAACTTGTCATTTGTGATTTCTTCTGGCATACTTCTTCCTTTCTTTTCTTGCCCATATACTTTTTCTCTGTGAATCTTTCCTACCTCTGTTTTTCTTGCCTGAAACTGAAAGGTTTTAGGAGAGAGTGATATTATTTTATTTAACTAATTAACCATATGTCTTTAGAGTTTCTTATCTCCCTACTTTCTCTAGTTTTCAGAGATTTTTTCTTCTTTAGTATCTTCCTCCACATTTGGGGGTTTGTTGTTGTTGTTGTTTATTGCACTGGGAATTTTTTTTGGTTTTTGGTTTTTGAGATGGGATCTCACTGTGTTGTCCAGGTTGGCTTCAAACTCCTGGGCTCAAGAAATCCTCCCACATCAGCCTCCTGAGTAGCTGGGACTACAGGTGTGTGCCACTACACCTGGTCCCTTCACAGTTTTGAGTTGTGCAAACTTTAGGGAGATTGTAGCATTCTAGCAGACTAGAGAGAGAGAGAGTGCTGGGAGAGCAAATAAGCTGATACATGTACTACCATTCATAGTTGACTTTCTGTTGGATGTACTGGAATTCCTAGAACATAAACATATCTCAAAGTTCAAGCTTATGATTATCTCACTAAAAGTTTAATTGCTTAAGTTAGTTTAAAATATTATTTTTAGGGATTATTTTCAGAAGTAGCCAATGTATCTATTGTGCTTTCTTATTTAAAAATTACCGTATGATTTATTTTTCAGGCAAATAGAAATTGCATAGCAATTGCTTCCAGCCATGATGTTCAAGAACTGGATGTTTCTGGAATTCTGGCTACACAGATCTATACTTGGGTAGATGATGATGTAGAATTGGAAACCAAAGGGTATGCTTATACTTTGTTTTTATTCAAAAATGTTATATTTGGGACTATATGTGCTGAACTACAACCTTTAAAAGATTTTTTAAAAGGAATGTTACTAAAGTATAAGCAGAGCAGAACCCAATGTTGTAAAAAGTAAATAATGGGTGGCAGTAGCTTCAAAAAGGAAAGTAAGAGTTAGGAGAGAGAGAGTAAGTGAAGGGAATGGAAATTGAGTATGAAAGTCATTGTGAGTTAGGAGTAAGAGTTGAAGAAAATTTATTTTAAAGGGAAAGAGTCAATGTTAGAGCTCTCAGATGAAAAAAAAAAAAAAAAGAAGTGATAGGTTGTTTTCATTCTGGTTGACATTCCTTTATAGATCAGAAGATTTCTTGGTTATACATGCTCATGATGATTTAACAGCTGTTCAAGGCACAACGCCATATACACATAGTAATCCTGGCACTCCAATCAACATGCCGTGGCTTGGTAGTACACAGACTGGCAGAGGAGCATCTGTGGTATGTAAAGTTAAAGATATTTAGGTTTTTGATAGCTCTGCCATTTTGGTTAATGGATAAAAAAGGATAATTGAAAGTTTTTTTAAAAGTTTATTTTAAAATAAATTTTAAAAGTAAGCATACATAAAATTATTTTAAAAGTATGCTTTGTTTTAAAACCAAAGAAGTATATTTTAATTAATAATTTTTTGAAACCTAATGGTTCAGAGCGGGTTTAATCATGGTATGGCCCACAGGATAGATTAAAACGAGCCCATAGTCTATATTTAAATAGCTACATCACTAAGAGCAATGCTTAATTTTTTTTTTTTTTTTTAGGTATTTGGGGGTGTAACCCATGGCCTTACACATGTTAGACAAGTAATCTAACACAAGCTGTGTTCTCAACCCTTAATTTTTCAATGGGTCTAAAAAAAAGTCATGCATTTTATGGTTTCATGAAAATTTCATGAAATTCTATTTTAGTGTACATTTATGAATAAATTTTTATAGGAAAAGCCAAGACCCTTTATTTATATTTTTCCTGTGGGTGCCTTCATGGTACAGTGGCATTATTAAGTATTTGCAACAGAAACTATATGCTCATAAAGCTTGATACATTTATTGTCCAGCACTTTATAAAAAATGGTTTGCCAATCCCTGGTCTATAAAATATCATTTAATAGTAAAAATGGTCCCTTTTTAGTTGTAGATGGACACAATGCCTGTATTTTATTTGTTTTCTTTATGTTGTGCTGAGGATCAAACCCAGTGCCTCACATGTGCGAGGCAAACACTCTACCACTGAACCACAGCCCCAGTCCTTTTCTTCATACAGAGACAAAATATCTTTTTTTTAAACAAAAACAATTTTTTTAAAAAAAAATTAAGCAAAATGTGATATAAATATTAATGGAAACAGATTTTTTCTGAAGTGAAGGGGGATCTATTTGAAACCTGATCACCTAATAGGTGATCCATATTTATACCTTCAAGATTTTTCTTTATTGATACTTAAGGTATAGGAATTGATTCATAGAATCAAAGAAACACATGTTGTTTCAGTGACTTTCTAAGTGGCAGGGGTTTTTTTGTTGTTGTTGTTTTAAAATTTTATAAGTCCTGTAAAATATTTTCCCTGACCAAAAAAAAAGTTTTATCAATTAGTTTGGGTAATTGTTCAAGGAAAGGCTCTATCATCTTTAATAATACTTTTTAATATTTGGTACTTAATGCAGTTCTTTATAGCTAATAAAACCATATAATTCTTTGCATTATTTCTTGTAGCTGTTTTCTCCTCACTCATTCATCCTTACTCCTTACTCATTTCATCCTTACTCATTTAAATGAAATTTGAGTTTTAAAAAAATCAAGTGTTTCAATTTGTCACTGTGTTGAATTTGTGGTAGACCTCAATTTAAAGCCCTCTACTCTTCTTAGTTTAGTGATTTCAGGAGCCACTGTTTTAAGGATTAAATTGAATTTGAAAAGCAATTTAGTAATTATTCAAATGACATGACTTGGTTAATATAGTTGGATTTTTTTCAGTTGACAGATATGTTTAAATTTGTGGAATTTAATTATAATATTTTGAAGTCAAATTTAAAGAGAATATACAGAAGATATGCATAGAAATAATAGACTCTTTTTTTCCAGCTTCAGAGAATACAGTACAATTCCTATAACAGCTTTCTTGCTGGTCTCTTGCACTCTGTTCTATACAGAGCAACAAATGTTTCTAAAGCATCAATCAGATTGTTGCTCCCCTCCTTAAAAATTCAACTTTTTTTTTTGTAGATGGACATAATACCTTTATTTTATTTATTTTTATGGGTTGCTGAGGATCGAATGAATCCAGTGCCTCATGTGTGCTAGGCAATCACCCTGCCGCTGAGCTACAGCCTCAGCCCTTTCCTATACAACTTTAAAAGAACAAGTCATTAACATGGCCTCTAATGCATTAAAAGTTTTAGCCCTTGCCTGCCTCTGCAGCCTTGTCTCCTTCTTCACTTGGTTTTTCTTATTGTATTTACATTGGCTTCTATTTCTCAAACTCATTAGTCTTACTGCCATGTCAGAACTTCTACTTTGTCTTCTGCTTAACATGCTCTTTTCCTCTATTTTACCATTTAGATCTCAATTCATGTTCCCAGAGATTTACCTGACTTCCCTAGTAAAAATATCTGTCCCTCATCACTGCATCCCCTATCATCCATTATTATCTAATTTTATCATCTTTATGAAAGTACTTATTAATTGTTGAAATCAGCAAGTCATCATTGTTTAGTTGTCTTTTTATACCCTCTGGTATGTAAGCTCTTTTAGAGCTTATATTCTGACTGCCTTATAGACTGATGATCCCTAAGAATAGTGTTGGACATATTGTCAGTGAATAGAAAAATTTGTTTATACTCCAAATCATTATAAATAGAAATTATTTTTGAAATTTCTGTTAGGGTTGAATTTTTTTCCTGTCTACATCTTAGGACAGCTTTCTAGTTCTGGTTGTCATGATTTGTGAACATAAATATTGGGATTGACTCATCCTTTTTTCAAGAAAGCAAGGCCAATAGAATAAGGTCCTTCTCTTTTATATGAATTTCCGCTGGTAGTTAATGATTTTTTTTTCTTTTCTTTTTTTTTTTTTTTTTTTTTTTTTTTTT